>NC_083350.1:112122578-112428689 GCF_030254825.1 Meriones unguiculatus | reverse complement strand
TTATTATTTTATGTATATCTATCTGCACAGATATTTTATAGATCTTGAAGTGAGTATATTTGTAATTTAATTATTTCTAAAGTAGTGCTACATTTTTATAATGGGCACATTATCTATCTATCTACCTATGTATGTATCCCTCTATCTATCTATCTAACTATCAAACTTTAAGAATATATTATGAGTTATGAGGAGCTGTATTTTTTTAGCTGCAACATTTAACGATGAAATATCTGTAAGTTCTTTTTCACTAGAGAATGTTGACTATTGCACAATGTGAGCACGGGGACCGGAGTTGTGTCCCAAGAACCCATGACGAATGAGGGAACCAATGCCTCAATGTTGTCCTATGACATCCTTACACTGGGTAAGGCACAACCATGTTTGCACAAAAATAAATAAAAATAAAGTCATAGATAATTAGTACATTTTTTATTCTGTAAAGTGGTGGGTTTTGACCTTACAACATTTATAATTTTATTATACTAGAATTGCATTATTTTCCTTTTAATAATTAATGTACCTAAATAACTTTAAAAAATAAAGGAGTAGCATTTATTTTCTAATGCAAATAAAAATCATTTGAAAAGATAATTTTTGCAAATCATCCTTTGAACATTCACATAGGGTTATCTTTTTTGGTTGCATTTGCTGTTGCAACATTTTTATTATTTTCTTCATTCTTAAGAAATTTTGTACATATATACAAAAAATTCCACCATATTCACTTCCTATATCCCTACTGAAACAACCATCTCCCAAATTAATGCCTTCTTTTTCATCTGATAAATAACTAAATCCAACAACTGCTGCCTATATGTGCATTAGTGCGGGACCAGACCCTGGAAGACAAGAAACCTTACAGTGTCCATGAATCCAACAAAAAAATTTAAAACAAAATTCTCCATATCATGTCTATGAAGAATACAGCATTTTACAGGAAATCCTCCATCCTCTGACTCTGTCATTCCTGCCTCTTATCTTCTGTCTCTAGGGAGACAGCAGGTGGTAAAAATTTCCAATTTAGGCCTGAGAACTCAGTCTCTTATTCTTCTCACATCAATGATTTATGCAACTTTCTACTTGCTGCTTCACACTGCACAAAGAATTTTCTCTGTCTTGGGCTAGTAGTAGCCTAGGTTTGTGGGTATAAACAATTTAGAAGCCAATTTAACAACATGACCATCCTGCAAAATAACAATAGCTGGACATACCCTAGAAACTATGACCTCCCAAGGCATGGACTGTTAATGTAGTATTACAATACAGGGCTTGAAATTGCAACCTATATTAAAGCTTATATAAGTTAACTCATAAAAGTCATGTCACTATATTACCAGTGGGCACATTTTGCCTGGAAGATAAGTATTGTGACACTCATACTCCAATTCTGAGCAAGACCATTGATTTACTTTCTATGCCTGAAGCCTGTCTAATCACTTTCTGTAACATTGTGGGGCTCCTGGATGGTGCTTGCAGGAGAATTGGAATGGAACTAGCCAAGATAGAGCATATTCAAATTGCAGAAATCTCAAACTTGAAATTTAAAATCTGATCCTGAGAAAGGAATGTGCGTGACAGAAATCTCTCCCTGTTTCTGCGTCAGGAACATGTGACACAGCACCCAGGTGGTCCTAGGTAGTCAGTCATGTGAGCTTGTTATCTTTCCTTCTGTTAACAGAGCATCACCAGTGTCTTAGTCCCAGCCAATGAAACAAACTCATCCTCAAAAACCCTCCCCACTGGCCCAGGTTTTAAAAACTATTTTTATTTTTAATTTTTTTCAGTTTATTCATTGTATATCTAGATTGTAGCCCCCTTCAACTCCTTCCAGTCATAACTTTCTGCCCTCTGCCCCCTATCCTCTTTCCCTAGACCACTGAAAGGAGGATTTCTCCCCTGATATCTGCCCATAATTATCAAGTCTCATCAGGACTGCCTGGATCCTCTTCCTCTGTGGCCTGGTAAGGCCTCATCGCCAGAGGCAAGTGATCAAAGAGCAGGCAACTGAGTTCATGTTAGAGGCTGCCCCTGCTCGTCTTACTCAGGAACGCACAAGGAGACTGAGCTGCCTATGGGCTACAACTGAGCAGGGCATCTAGGTCCTCTCTATCCATAGTCCTTGGTTGGTACATCAGTCTCTACAGGAGCCCGTGGGCTCAGATGTTTTACCTTTGTTGGTCTCCTTGTGGTGCTTCTGTCACCTCCTTGTCATTCTATCACCTCCCCACTTCTTTCATAAGACTCCCTATGTTATGTCAAAAATTTGGCTGTGAGACTAAACATCTGCTTTGATCCCTTGTTGTGTGGAGCCTTTCAGAGAATCCTCTATAGTAGGCTCCCATCCTTTTCTCTCTCTTCCACTGCTTATGGTATCTATCCTGTTTGCCATTCTGAATGAAATTTAAGCATCCTCTCTAGGGTCCTCCTTGATATTTAGATTCCTTAAATCTGTAGATTTTACTATTGTTATCATATATTATATGGCTAATATCTTTTTATAAGTGAGTATATACCATGTGTGTCTTTCTGCTTCTGGGATACCTCACACAGGATGATCTTTTCTAGTTCCCACCATTTGTGGAATGGCAGAGAAACACTTAAAAAAATGCTCAACATCCTTAGTCATCAAGGAAATAAAAATCAAAACAACTCTGAGATTCCATCTTACACTGATCAGAATGGCTACGATCAAAAACTCAAGTGACAACACATGCTGGAGAGAATGTGGAGAAAGGGCAACCCTCCTCCGTTGCTGATGGGAGTGCAAACTTGTACAACCACTTTGGAAGCCAATCTGGGGCTTTTTCAGAAAATTGGGAATAGCACTACCTTAAGATCCAGACATAACCACTCCAGGGCATATACCCAAAAAATACCCCACCATTCAACAAGGACATTTGCTCAACTATGTTCATAGCAGCTTTATTTGTAATAGCCAGAATCTGGAAATCACCCAGATGTCCCTCAGTGGTGGAATGGATACAGAAATTGTGGCACATTTACACAATGGAATATTACTTACCTATTAAAAACAAGGAAATCTTGAGATCTGCTCAAGGTTTATAAGTCCCTGTTTCATATGAAATAAATCACAGGAGTACAGCTCATCCTGAAAGCCCACCTGAGAATGCAAACAACTGTAAAGGAAAAACTGCTGTGACTATTCCCATCCTTGAATTAAAGCCAGAGGCACATAGTTCTCGAACAGTAGGATGAACTGCTCTGAGATAGCCTTGAATTGAAGCCAGAGGCAAATATCTCTCAAAGGGCAGGATGAACTGCTCCAAGATATATAGCTCAGGCTGGATTGGAACACTTACCCAGATGTTGAGACTTATGGCCTAACTTTGGGCAGAATGTAGGGAATCTTATGAAAGAAGTGGGAAATAATAGTAAGAGCTGGAAATGACAGGAGATCCACAAGGAGAGCAACAGAACCAAAAAAATTGAGCACAGGGGCTTTCCTGAGACTCATACTCCAACCAAGTACCATGCATGGAGATAACCTAGAACCCCTGCACAGATGTAGCCCATGGCAGTTCAGTGTCCAAGTAGGTTCCATAGTAATGGAAACAGGGACTGCTTCTGACATGAACTGATTGGCCTGCTCTTTGATCGCCTCCCCCTGAGGGGGGAGCAGCCTTACCAGGCCACGAAAGAAGACAATGCAGCCACTCCTGAAGAGACCTAACAGACTAGGATCAGAAGGAAGGAAAAGAAACCCTCCCCTACCAGTGGACTTGGGGAGGGGAGTGTGTGGAGAAGGGGGAAGAAAAGAGGGACTGGGAGGGGAGGAGGGAGGGAACTAGAGGGGAGATACAAAGTAAATAAAGTATAATTTAAAAAAAAATGAGGGCAAGGTGAATTGTTTTGAGAAAACTCACAAAAGGCCAAAAACTGGAAACAACTAGCTGTAAACTATCTTCATGCTATTCTTGCTGACCAATCAATGTATAGAGCAAAGTGGCCAGATTTTTATGTATAAAAACCCTGTGCTTTGCATGCTTGGAGTCGTCTCCTGCCTTTGGAGGGGCGACCCTATCACTATTGGAATAAAAAAACCTCTTGCTTTTGCATTGAGTTGTGGTCTGTGGGAATTCCTGGGAAGGGCAGATCTTGAACTCCTGAGCTGTGAGACCCCAGGTCTTACAACTCTCTATTTGACTAAAGATGATCTGAGACAGTCTGTTTATACTGAGCTGTAACATAGGGGAAAGAAGAGCTCCTCTTCTCCCCAAAGAACTCATCTCCCAAACATGCCTGCCCACCCGGATGTCACCGCAGGACATCGGAGCCACTGTAGAAGCCCACTTGGTCTCTATGAGCATCTGCTGTTGTTTGTGAGTCTTTGTGCTGCTTCCCTGCTGCAGTAACAGTCATTCTAATTCATCCCCAGTCAGGCAGCGAAAGGGTGTCTAGTCAGTTCTGGCCTCTGCTGCCTCCTGACTTAGTCTCAGAGCCTTGAGCCTCCAACTGCCAGTTAGCCTGGTGCCGGAAGCCTAGCGAAAAGCGATACGACATTGCAAAATCCCAAAGAGGGTCTTTCTCGCCTTCATGCTTATTTGAACACTTTTATTGTGGAAAAAAAAAAGTCTTTTTTCCCTGCACTGCCGGGTAGACTAGAAATCCTGTGGCAGGGATCTCATCCTGTGCCTCCACCCTTGCCCTTTCAGAGACCTATGCTCCTAGGGGAAGTGGGGCATGGTGTATCCTTTTCTGCGTGGAGACTGACAGAGCTTGGACCTTCCATCTGGGAACTGTGCACTCTTGCTTGTTCCGGGCTGCCTCACTGGGAACACGGTACCACATAATATGACAGCTACCCTTCTGGGAGGAATTTCCTGTTTGTTTTGACATTGATTTCTTTATGTCTTCTAGCCAAAGTGGTGGTGCCATGTATTTATGATGGCAACCAAAGAAAGTGGCAATAGCCTGTGTTATTTTTGGACTACTCTTGGGTCTCCCTGATGAATAAGTAAGATATTAGTATCCCATGTATTGTACTGAGATATTTTTTCTTTAATAATCCATTTTATATGGGAGTGACATATTCCACCCATGCAGGAAAATTCCATCACAAAAAAATTTTATAATTGACATAATAAAAGTTTACCAGCTAGTAAGTTTTCACAAGACTTTTTCATGTATCTTTAATATCCCTCTCCCCAGTTCCTTGCTTAATCTTTAAATTTTCATTATACCCGTCTTCTTTCATATCACATGCGCTGATAAAAGGGAAAGCTTGGAAGTAGAACGCTTGGGAGTAGAAAGCATCAAACAGGGAGAAGTATGGAATATGAAGTGGAAAGGGCCAGCCAAAAAGAAAGTGTATAAAAGCCAGATAGATGTTTGCCATGTCACAACCCAATTAAAAACATAAGAGGAGGGATGGTAGAATGCTTGCGCTATACAGTTTGTTGTTGTTTGCAGGGTGTTCTCCACTTGGCTCGGAATCACCTACACCATTTTAAATCTAAGCAAAATTTTGTTTGTTGCTCAAGACTTTTATTGTATTTTCAATATTCTGCTATATATAAAACAGAATTCTTCAAATATTTGAAGGTGTAAAATCAGGCTTGTGTTAGGCACATTCCTGTATCTTTTGCTCTGGTGAATGTACCCTGGGATCTCTGGCCTGTAGCAATGATAGAACTGTGTATATTCTTGATCTTCCCTGGACACAGTGCCCAGAATTCACAAGTACAGAAGTCAAATAATCTGTAAATAGGAATTTTGACTTAAAATTTCCCCTAGATTTCCAATATCCTGTCTCTCCTCACTACATTATCTTCAATTATATTCATTTGGCTTTTATACTCAGTTTCTTTGTGAATATTGATTCCTAGAAAACCATTTCATTGTAAATTAGCTTAAAAAAAACACCCATTACTTTTTTTTTAACAATTTATTCATTGTGTATCCAGACTGTTGCCCAATCCAGTTCCTCCCAGCCCCACCTTCCTTTTTTTCTCCCCCTCCCTTCCCCTAATCCACTGAAAGGAGTTCTCCACCCCTGCCATCTGCCAACAGCTTACCAAGTCTTATCAGGACTGTACGGATCTTCTTCTGTGGCCTGGAAAGGCCACATTGCCAGCGGCAAGTGATCAAAGAGCAGGCAAAGGAGTTCATGACAGAGGCAAACAACAAGGAGTACCTTAGGAAGAATGCTTAAATTTCATTCAGAATGGCAAACAGGGTAGACAGCAGAAGCAGTGGACAAAGGGAACAGGAAGGGAACCTAGTAAAGAGGGTTTTCTGAAAGGCTCTACTCAACAGGGGATCACAGCAAATACTGAGACTCACAGCCAAACTTTGGGTAGAGCACGGAAGTCTTATGGACAAAGAGGGATACAAAGCAAATAAAATGTAATTAATGTAAAAAAATAAAAATAAAAATAAATGTAAAGAAAAAGAAGAAGGAGGGTGGAGGCTTTGATAGAATGACAGGAAGGGGACAAGAGCCTCATAAGTAGACCAACAAAGTTAAAAAATTTGAGTCCAGGGGGTCCTGTAGAGACTGAGGCACCAGCCCATCACTTTGTAATTTAAAATATCTTTGTTTATTTTCATAACAATGAAGTTAGACTTTATAGGCTCACCTTGATCTCAGCTATTACTCTACATATGACATAAAAATGTCATGTAATTCAATGTTGTTTCAATTTATACTTTTGTAAACCAGGAAAGTTATCTATGAGACAGACATATCATGAGGAATAACTACATTAGTACATGAAATTGCTTGAAACACTAGCTCTATTGCTTCATTAGAAAAATAAAATTCAAAAATTTAATGTAGTCCTAGAAACATTTATTGAGCAGGTATGACTACTCTTTTCTAACATAATTATTAACCTTGCTGTTAATCTAAAATTATCTTCTTAAGTAGAGGATTCATGCATGTAAAAACTATGTTAAAGACAAACAAAGAGAAATTCATAAACACCACAGAGAATCTGTCCTGTATTCACACAGACACTGGATGAACATATTGGCAGCTCTGAGAAGAAATACAAATAGTCCTACCTGATTCAGCCACTTAAGGCACTGTCTCTAATAACTTACAACTGTGTAGAAGAAAAGCTCTAATTACTGGAAGGCCTCCTTTGAAATTGGCTCTTTGACTACACTGAAGGTTTTGCTAAGAAACAATGCCATGGAGGGATTGGCTGCAAAGCAAATTGTAGTTTGAATTTTTTTTTAGAAATGTTTATTGAGTTCCAATTTGTATAATAATTATTTTTTTCTTAAGTGCCTTCATTTAAATGTTAGCACTAGTAACAGTACATATTCCTTCAAACATTCAGCCTCAGTGAAGCATTGGTTTTCTTGTCATGCATGGAATCATCTCTACAAAATTTTTGTTTATAATGAAATTAGCTAATTGACAATTTGATAGTTGCTGGAGATATTACGCAATTAATGTTCATGTTGTCCTATGATATCAACATCTTAAAGTATGTGTAACCCATAACAATACATTTTTTTTATTACAAAAGGAGAGAGGACACTCAAGGTTTGTTATTGTGAGTAGATATCTTAGAGGAAAACTCAAATGCAGAGAGGTGAGGTCGGAACACACAATGTGCAGCATCCCGTGGAGGTAAACACAGCATTACCACTAAGCTTTATGGCTGTGGACATAAATTTTAGTAAAAAATACTAGATAAATACTAGAAAATTAATTTACGTTTGAAGTTTGTGAAGTGGTACTTAGCTCGTAACAATTACGTTGAGCCCTATGAATTTGTAAGAAGGAGGCATGGATGCCAGCTTCTCATGGGAGAGCTGTTAGGTCCACTTGATATCACAGTATGAAAATGAGTCATTCAGATTCGCATTCAAGCCTGAAGATCCTCCACCAAAAACATCCCAGTACAAACTCCCTGAGCCTGATAAAGGAACCAAGAATATCAAAATAACATGCAAACCAATGAATAAGTGTATTAAGGCTCAAAATTTATCCGAAGTAGCCTAAAGGGGGGTTTCTTAGGGTCACTTGAAATTATTCCACAAGAAAATCATCTTGAAACACTTACCACTGTATATAAACCCAGTTTACAATGCTGCAATTTAAATAACAACATTGCTGTTCCAATAGAATAATTAGACACACACAAAAAAAATCAGCCGCCATGTATGTTATTTCCTTGGAGAGTTTCCAGCTGAAAGCAAATCTAAGCTGGATAAAGTGAGAGTATTTAACATATGAGAATTCTCATAATTCAGTCTCATATTTTAAATTGAACATTTTCTTTAAAAGAGTTTGTCTTCAGGATTCTGAATAACAAAATGATCAAAAGTAAATTCAAGAAAAAAGAAGATACTTCTTTGTGGATAATGCTGTGGTTCAACTGTCAAATAAGTTACTACAGTTCTCTGTAATACCAGGTTAAAAAGTAGCGCAGCACAGATTCGTTAGCATGCTAAACTGGTCCTCCACTACCATGCTTCCCACTGACAACCCCAGGCCACTTCTGTAACTGCAGCCTTATTTTAGCAACCTCCCTAAACCCCATACCCATACACTCTTGTTGCAGAGAGAGGACTAGATGACGGCAAGAGCTTAATTTAGTGAATGTAGAATGCTTTCACAAACGAGGGTAATTTCCTCAGTGTGTGCCATCAGCTCAGTTCTCATTGCATGTTTAGGGTAGTTATAGGGGAAGAAATGGTTTCTGCCTCCCTGGATTTGAATGAGAAGGGATCTACTTCCAAATTTTAAGAGATATTTTACTATAAATGGTCAGGAAAGTCCTAAGAAAAACAAATATATAAACACTTATCAGACCCAACATGAGAAAGTATCTCTTTGATCCCAATTACCTATTCTGAAGTGACCAATCAGTGACATTTACTGAGATAGTTCTTTGTTCCACGTAGGTAGACTTTTTCCTTTCACAGAAAAACAAAATTACATATGTGTTTTTGTATGTAGGCCTTTCACACAAACATGGCTCTGTACATCTAAATGAAAATAATTTTAAGATTGCTTAAGATATTTTTCCATGACTGTCATTTTCACTTTGGAGACATTATACACTACACTAATTTAAGTGCTTTTGCTAATAGATTGCACCTGAATAACCTAAAACGGGTCCCTTATACTCTCTAAGTCTCTATTTCCTAATATATGATGTGAAGAGAGTTCCATTAGCTGGACTGTAGAACTGTGAGAAATAAAAAGGGGTATGCTTAGCCACAATACTGAAAATTACAGATAAGCTCTACGGGTAAAATGGTAAGAACATGGTATCATTGAAGATTTATATAAAAAGGAAATATTGACTGTTTTTTATATTAATTACAGTTTATTCACTTTGTATCCCAGCTGAAGGCTCCTCTCTCATTCCCTTCCAATCTCACCCTACCTCCCTCATTTCATCCCATGCCCCTCTCCAAGGCTGCTGATAGGGGAGATCCTCCTCCCTTTCCATCTGACCCTAGGTTATCAAGTCTAATCAGAACTGGCTGCATTGTCCTCTTCTGTGGCCTGGCAAGGCTGCTCCCCCATTAGGGGGAGTTGGTAAAAGAGCTAGCTACTGAGTTCATGTCAGAGACAGTCCCTGTTTGCCTTACTAGGATTCCACTTGAATAATGAGCTGCCATGGGTTATATCTCAACAAGGGTTCTAGGTTATATCCATGAATGGTCCTTAGTTGGAATATCAGTTTCAGAAAAGACCCCATTTTAAAAGTTGGATTACTTTAATTGTTGCTTTTTAACTTCTTGAGTTCTTTATATATTCTGGATATTGGCCCTCTGTCAGATATAGGGTTGATG
Source organism: Meriones unguiculatus (assembly GCF_030254825.1). Taxonomy (NCBI): domain Eukaryota; kingdom Metazoa; phylum Chordata; class Mammalia; order Rodentia; family Muridae; genus Meriones; species Meriones unguiculatus. The sequence continues at coordinate 112,418,903 of NC_083350.1, read as the reverse complement.
AAGATCCTTTCCCAGTCTGTAGGCTGTCAATTTGTTCTGAGACAGTGTCCTTTGCTTTACAGAAGCTTTTCAATTTTATGAGGTCCCATTTATTGATTGTAGATCTTAGAGCCTGTGCTGTTGATATTCTGTTAGGAAGTAGTCTTCTGTGCCAATGTATTTAAGGATCTTCCCCACTTTTTCTTCTAACAGATTTTTGTGTGTCTGGTTTTATGTTGCAATCTTTGATCCACTTGGACTTTAGTTTTTTGCAGGGTGATAAGTATGGATCTATTTGCATTTTTCTACATGTAGACATCCAGTTAGACCAACACCATTTGTTGAAGATGCTGTCTTTTTTTCATTGTATGGTTTTCACTTCTTTGTTGAAAAATAAGTATCCGTAGGTTGTGGGTTTATTTCTGGGTCTTCTATTCAATTCCATTGATCCATCATTCTGTTTCTATTCCAGTACCATGCAGTTTTTATTACTATTGCTCTGTATTACAGCTTGAGATTGTGGATGGAGATACCTGCTGGAGATACCTGCAGATGATCTGTTGTTATACAGGATCATTTTAGCAATTCTGGGGTTTTTGTTTGTTTGTTTGTTTGTTTTTCCATATGAAGTTGAGAATTTTTCTTTCAAGGTCTGTAAAGAATTGTGTTTGTATTTTGATGGGAATTTCATTTAATCTATAGATTGCTTTTGGTAGGATGGCCATTTTCCCTATGTTAATCCTACCGATCCATGAACATGGGAGAGCTTTCTATCTTCTGATATCTTCTTCAATTTCTTTCTTCAGAGACTTGAAGTTTTTTTCGAACAGGTCTTTCACTTGCTTGGTTAAAGTTACTACCAAGGTACTTTATGTTATTAGTGGCTATTTTGAAGAATGTTTTTTCTCTAATTTCTTTCTTAGCCCTTTTTTATTTTATATACAGACGGTTACTGAATTTTTTGAGTTAAATTTGCATCCTGCCACTTTGCTGAAGGTATTTATGAGCTGAAGGAATTCTCCGGTTAAATTTTGGGGGCCACTCATGTGTACAAATTTTGATAAACAATGAAAACTTTTGGCTTTATTTATTAATAGTATAAAAACTAAACTTCCTAGAAAAAAGAAAAGATTTTTGTGTTTTATATCTAGTCCTTCCCACAGAATTTTTTGAACGTTGTTTATTGTTGAATTGGTATCTCTGAAATACATGGACAGGCAGTGTGTATTAAAACCAGATTATAGCTGATAACATGTGCTTAGAATTATAGTTATATTTAAAAATGTCCAAGAGAGAATCTATTTCCAATGTTTGTCTTTTTCAAGTTATACTGTCTTCTCTTATGGAATTGAATAATCTATTATTATTTTTTTTTCTTTTATTGAAAATAGATTTTTCCCACACAATATATCCTGATTAGAGTTTTCTTTTCCTTTACTTCTCCCAGTTTCTCTCAAACCTTCCCTCCCATATGAGTTCATTCTCTTTCTTTCTCTTATTAGTAAACAAACAAAATGCTTCTAAGAGATTACAGCAAAACATAACAAAATGAAATATAATAAGATAAATCAAAACCCCTTACACAGCCTAAAGAGAGAGCACAGGAACTGGAGTCTCACACATTCACACACTCAAAAGTCCCATAGAAATACTAATCTGAAAGCTAAGGTACAATATGCAGAGGATCTGGCAAACACCATGTAGGCCTTGTGATTGCTGCTTTGGTCTCTGTGAGTTTATATGCATTTTGTTTAGTTGATTTAGAGGACCTTGACCTCCTGATGTCTTCCGTACCTTTGGCTCTTACATTTTCTCTGCCTCCTCTTCTGCAGTGTTCCCTGAGCTCTGAGGTGATATGTTTGATGGATATATCACATTTAGAGCTGTGTGTTTCAGGGTCTCTCTTTCCCTCTGTCTGTCTCTCTCTCTCTTTCTCTCTGTATGTGTGTGTGATATGTCTGGCTGTGAGTTTTGGTATTTGTTCCCATCTGCAATAGGAGAAAGCTTCTGTTAATGGCTGAATAAAGCACTGTTCTATTAGAATAGAATATCATTAGGGTCATTTTATAATTACTATTATTTTGTTTATGACCTTAGTATTTGTTTTTACTAGAGATCTCTGGGCAATGTAGTTTCTGGTTCTTGCTTACGCAAGCAATTTTATGTGTGGGTTCCTTCTTATGGAGTGGGCCTACATCAACTCATATGGTAGTTGGTTACTCCCACAAGCTTTGTGCCACCCTTGCCATAGCAAATTTTGAAAACAAAACTCAATTACAAGTGGATCAAAGACTTCCACTTACAACCAGACATACTGACTATGGTAGGAAAAAAGTGGAAATAGACTTGAACTCATTGGTATAAAAAAAAGCTTTCTGAATTTTTATTCTGTTAGCAGTAAGATTAATAAATAATAAATAGAACTTCATCAAAATGGAAAGCTTCTGAAAGGAAAGTATATCCTTACTCAGACAAAGTAACAGTCTACAGAATGGGAAAAGATATTTTATGATACAAGATTAATATTCAAACTATATAAAGAACTCAAGAAACTAGAGATCATAAATTTCCAAAGAATCTAATTAAAAAATAAGGTACAGACCTGTACAAAGAATTATTAATTGAGAAAACTCAAATTGCTGAGAAACGCACAAAGAATTGCTCAACATACTTAGCTATAAGGGAGACACAAACCAAAACATTGAGATTCCAGCTTTCAACTGTCCGAATGGCTAAGATCAATAAAAACACAAGTGACAACTGTGCTGGTGAGGACATGAAATAAGGGGAACACTACACTCCTTTTTTTGCTGGTGGAAGTACAAATTTTTGCAGTCACTATGGAAATCAGTATGGCAGTTCCTAAGAAAGTTGGGAATCAATCTATCTCAATATCCAACTATACTACTTTTGGGTACACACACAAAGGACACTCCTTTCTACTTCAAAGACACCTGATCAAGCATGTGCTGTAATTCACTAATCATAGTTGCAAGAAGTAGGAAAAAAATTAGATACTTCTTAAAAGATGAATGAACAAGGATAATGACATAATTTATCTAGCGGAGTATTGCCTAATTATTAAAAAAAAATTACATCATGAAATTTGGAGACAAATGGAAGGAACTGGAAAAACATCATCTTGAGTGAAGTAATCCAGACTCAGAAGGATAAATATGGTATGTATTCACTTCTGTATGGATATTGCTTTACATTAAATACATGTAAAGCAAGCAACAATCTATAGAGTTAGAGAAGACTGTCAGCTACACAGCAAGAGACTGGGGGCAGAGGGAACACATGAAATTCCCTGAGAGAGAGAGAGATAGAATAGATTTTTGGGGGGAGAACTGGAAGATGGTGGGTTGAGAACAGGATTATCACGTGGGAAGACAAAATTGTGGGAGGGAATATGGCAGAGAGACAGTTATAACTGAGATGCATTTGAGGAGTGGTATGGAAACCTTTTGCAGTGGGAACTTGTTAAATAATGTGACCATGATCCAAATGAAATCTCCAAATCATGAAGGAAACTGATGATTTGGAGACTTCGATAGCATATCTTGTCATCAAATGAAGCTTCCAGTAGAGTGAATGGGTTATAAATAATTGGCTTAAGGCCAAAAGGGTCCCATGGGAATGATAATACAACCCAGGCTATGGTCAAAACTATAGTTTGCTCTTTACAAACTGTCAGCAAGACCCATTGTTTAAAAAAAAAAATACATAACTTACTGAATGTGAGAGGTTGGGCTAATGCCTACATAGAGCCCTTACCCCTATGTTCTAGTGTCTTTTATATGGGACGGCACTCTGCAGGCTACCAAAAGAGCAACATACACACCAACTCAGGCACAAAACTTTTGATTACTATAGTGTTCTGTATGAAAAAAATTCTTGGGATTCAATAGTTTATTTATACTTGTCAGTATTTTTAAATCACTATGCCAAGTTAGGGCTCTTAAAGAAAAATCATCTCAAAGATTCTGTTTGGAAATCCATCATATATATACACATATATATGTGTATATATATATATATGTGTGTGTGTGTATGTAATACATATATATGTAATGTACATAATATATAAATATATTCGTATGTAGGTAACATGCTTTCATTTACTCATTTCAGTGTGTTTCCTACCACAGCTGCAAACAGGAAAATGAACAAAAGGTCCAAAACCTAATTTATAAATCAATAAATGCAATTTTCTTAAAGGAATGACAACAATACAGAAAAGACTATGGAAGCATAAACTATGTTTTTCTTTTAAAAATTATACCAAACCCAAACATAGTGTACATGATTTTGTTGCATGTGTTGTTTTCGATTTCATTTGGTTCTAAGCCCTTTTTTCAGTTATAAAAGTATTCTAAAGGACATATTCTCCATTCCTATTAAAGGTGCTACAGTAAACACCCCTCCCCTTTTTAAACAACTGTAAATAACAATTCTGAAAGCTGGCTGAGCAAGAATCTCTCATTTAATGAAACAAATTCCTTAGCTATTTGCCTGTTCTTAGAAAACATAATGTCCTTTTGATAATTTTTTATATAAAAAAGAAGATTTAGAGAGCTAATTAAAACATAATTTCTTTACTGAAACTGGGCCATTTTGAAAAGGGAATGGGCATTAATAAAGAACTGGACAATTATTTTGAGAAATATCCTTACATTAATTTTCCTTTTTGTCTAACAGAGGAGTTGTAGTACCTATATCTCTGCTTTATACGTGGATCAAGAAGGCTGTAATGATAAGGCCACCCACAGCAAAGATTTGTGTTCTCACTCCATCTGTTTGGCATGTATCATGTAGATTAAAAAAAAAAAGTCTGCCCTCAGTAGAACAGAATGTTTGGTAATACATCTATCATATTTTTTGATTTATCTGTGAGTCATTTTGTCCATATGCCTAAAAGGATTTTGAGCTTGCAAAAAGGCTTCAGAAATGCAATCTAATTGACAACAACGAATGAGACTTAAGGAAAACATTGTATTTGTCACGAAATTGATCCCTAAATACCAAATAGCAGTAGATATTTCACAAGTTTTCAGAGCCAGAAGGCATTGCTAAGATCACTGTCTAATCAAAGCAGAATTCCTCGAGTAGGAGTATTTTCCTGCATTTGTGAAAGAGGATTGAAAACTGTGGTAACACAATATTCAACCAAATGAAATGTTTGTATTCACAGTGCCAGTTTGAGGGAGTCTAATTATATGCTGTTTTCTTTCAATTGCATTTGGAACTTATGTTCCCAATAGTATTAAAAAATGACTTAAGTATATACTGTGTATGTCTTTCTGCTTCTGGGATACCTCACTCAGAATGATTTCTATTTTCTACCATTTGCCTGTAAATATCATGATTTCCTTGTATTTTTTTAGGATATATTTTATTTTTATTTTTATTAATTACTGTTTATTTACTTTGTATGCCACCTGTAGCTCTCTCTCTTCCCTCCCAATCCCACCTGTCCTTCCTCTTCCCACCTATACCCCTCCCCCACACTACTGATACGGGAGGGAGGTCCTCCTCCCATTCCATCTGATCCTAGTCTATTAGGTCTCATCTGGACTGGCTGCATTATCTTCCTCTTAGTATGCCATTGTGTAAATGGACCAAAATTTCTGTATCCATTCCACAGTTAAGGGATATCTGGTTTGTTTCCAGATTCTGCCTATTAAGAATAAAGGTGCTATGAATATGGTGCAAATGTACTTGTGTACTTGAGCATCTTTTGGATATATGCCTAAGAGTGTATAGTATAGCTGGATCTTTAGGTAGCACTATTCCTAATTTTCTGAGAAAGCACCAGATTGATTTCCAAAGTGGTTTTACAAGTTTACATTCCCACCAGCAATAAAGGAGGGTTCTTCTTTCTCCACATCCTCTCCAGCATGTGTTGTCACTTGAGATTTTTTATGTCTTTTTTAAAAATATATTTTTATTTTATGTATTAATTAATTAATTTATTATATATTACAGTTTATTCACTTTGTATCCCAGCTATAGCCCCCTCTCTCATCTCCTCTCACTCTCACCCTCCCTTATTCATTTCCTCCTATCCCCTACCCAGTCCACTGGTAGGGGAGGTCCTCCTCCCCTTCCATCTGACCATAGCTTATCAGGTCTCATCGGGATAGGCTGCATTGTCTTCTGTGACCTGGTAAAGCTGCTCCTCCCACAGGGGAAGGTGCTCAAAGAGCCACCCAGTGAGTTCATGTCAGAGATGGGAACGGGGTCTGTCTCTTAAGTTTTAGATTTTAGTCATTGTAATGGGTATATGGTGAAATATAAGGACCATTTTGATTTGTATTTCCCTGATGACTAAGGACATTGGATTTCTATGTTTTTAATTGCTGAATAGTAGTCCATTGTGTAAATATACCACAATTTCTGTATCCATTCCTCAGTTGAGGGACATCTGGGTTGTTTCCAGCGTCTGGCTATTATGAATAAATAAACTTGCTATGAACATAATTGAGCAAATGTCCTTTTTGTATGGTTTAGCATCTTTCAGATATATACCCAGGAGTAAGGCTGGATCTTGAGGTAGCACTATTCCTAATTTTCTGAGAAAGCACCAGATTGATTTTCAAAGTGTTTGTACAATTTTACAATCCTACCAGTAATGGAGGAGAGTTCTCCTTTCTCCAAAACCTCTTCAGCATATATCACCCCTTGAATTTTTGATCTAGCTATTCTGATGTGTATAAGGTGAAATCTCATGGCTCTTTTGATTTACATTTCTCAGATGACTCAGGACGGTGAACATTTCTTCAAGTGTTTCTCTGCCATTTGATATTCCTCTGTTAAGAACTCTCTCTTTAGCTCTGTACCCCATTTTAAAATGCTCATTTTTTTTGTAGCTGTCACCTATCATGCTTGGTATATGTTTTTGTCTCTTTACACCACAATTATAAGCTTCTTGGTAGCAGGAATCCTGAAATAAATGCTTCTGGAATTTCAGAGTACTTACCAAAGCATCTATTATTCTGTAAGTGCAGGGCAATGGGCAGGTGATCTCATAGGGAAATTAGCTGAATCTTTGAAGGACTTGAAGTAGAGGTTTTCATTCTGCGTTGGTTTCAAACAACTTCCTTTCTTTGCTTGAGAAAAAAAATTGACAAAAATCCTATTGAGTTCTTGTCTAAAATTTAGTCATCCTTATATAAGAAAGTCAATGACCCCCCTTTTACATTCTACTTCATTTTAAATAGTTCATTTCTCTGAACACAACAAAGAAGATAAATTTGAACTATTTAGTCTTATAATTCAGTCTGAACATAATTGTTTTAAGTGGCATAGAAATTCATTGAATTCTTAAATTAATTTATTATCACATTGAATGATTACATGATTGTGCTTTTAAAAATATTCTTTTTATAATTTTTTAATTTTTATTATTAGTTACATTTTATTAACTGTATCCCAGCTGTATCCCGCTCCCTCATCCTCATTTCTTCCCAATCCCACCCCCCCCATCTCCTCCCTGCCCCTTTCCAAGTCCACTGATTGGGGAGGACCTCCTCCCCTTTCATCTGACACTGTTTTATCATGTATCTTCAGTACTGGCTGCAAAGCCCTCCTCTGTGGCCTAGCAGGGCTGTTCCTCCATTGGGGGGTGGGGAGGTCAAAGAGACTGCCATTGAGTTCCTGTCAGAAATAGTCCCTGTTCCCCTTGGTATGGGAAACCAATTGGTTACTGAGCTACCACGGGCTTCACCCGAACAGAGGTTCTAGGTTATATCCATACATGGTCCTTGGTGGAGTGTCATTCTCAAAAAAGACCCTGTGCCCAGTTATATTTGGTCCTTGTGGAGCTCCTGTCTTCTCCAGGTCATATTAACTTCCCCTTCTTTCATATGATTCCCTGCACTCTGACAAAGGTTTGGTTATGAGTCTTAATATCTGCTTTGATACACTGTAGGTAGAGTCTTTCAGAGTCCCTCTGTGGCAGGCTCCTGTCCTGTTACTTATGTCCAATGCACCTCCCATTCGTCTTTCTAAGTGAGGATTCCTCATCTAACCCCGGGTCCTCTTTCTTGTTTATCTTCTTGAAAGGATCATTCTAAGTGAGGTATCCCAGAAGGAGAAAGACACACATGGTATATACTCACTTACATGGACTTATAATATATGATAAACATAATGAAATCTATACACCTAAAGAAGTTAAAAAATATTCTTAATGTTATTAGAAACTGGAAGTAGATAGAGTTGCCTCAAAACTACATTATTTCAGCCATGATATTATTTTAGTTAATGTGTACTTTAAATTATGATAATTTCTCATAAAATCTTGGTACAGTCTTAGGTGCCAATAAATATATATATATATATATACTTGTGCTCCCATTGGGCTAATTTTGAACTAAATTTATATGTTGTTTTCACACATATACACAAATCTATTTAACTTTCCCTTGAAATGTTCCATTCTGCATTTCTTCCACTATAATACCAGTTACACCTTCACAGCCACTGCCTTATCCTTTACCCAGTTATAAGGACGATACAGAGCTTTGTTGATCAAAACCGTTTCTTTGGATTTTTACATCCAAGGTATATTTTAAAGGGAGACATTTCCATCTGTTAACACCATAAACTTTTTTTTATTTCTTTTTTTTTCCTGGTTCCATAACACTTTAGTAAAGTACAAAAAAAAAAGTTCCTTTAACGTAGAGACTTTGTAGCCATAGTAATGTTACAGAGTATGTCTTACTCAGCTATTTGTGATGTTAGCAGAAATAACCATTTGTAAAATGATATCAGTCTTAAAATATGACATGTAAAATGTGCTGCACATGCTTGGAACTGACAAGCAACATTTTACTGCTCTAATGTACTATGTTTTGTTATTTTTTCCATTTTTTTATTTTTTTAATTTTAGTTATAGTTTAACTTTGTATCCCTGCTATATCCCTCTCCCTCTTTCCCTCATCTCCTCACTGTCCCTTTCCAAGTCCACTGATAGAGGAGGACCTCCTCTCTTTTCATCTGATATAATTTCTAAAGCATTGATAAATACTTCATATTCACTTCCAGATTTTGTTTTCAAAAGAGTTTTCTTTGTGTTACAAAACTTTGGCAGATGTGCTGGATTTTATTAAAACAGTATTTTATTACAGTATTATTGCTCAGAAGATTAAAAGTTAATTATAATCAACATATCTTTTTCTTTTACTTGTAAAGAAGTGACTTTATTCATGAACATAACTGACATTTTCTTTTTTTGTATTAATTTTTTTTATTTAATTTTATTTTTTTCTTATCAGTTACATTTTATTAACTCTGAATCCCAGCCGTGTCCCGATCCCTCATTCCCTCCCAGTCCCTCCCTCCCTCCCTCATCTCCACCGTGCCCCTTTCCAAGTCCACTGATAGGGGGGACCTCCTCCCCATTCATCTGATCCTGTTTTATCAGGTATCTTCAGGACTGGCTGCAAAGCCCTCCTCTGTGGCCTAACAGGACTGCTCTTCCCTTCAGGGGTGGGGAGGCCAAAGAGCCAGTCACTGAGTTCCTGTTGGAAATAGTCCTTGTTCCCCTCACTTTGGGAAACCAATTGGTTACTGAGCTACCACAGGCTACATCTGAGTGGAGGTTCTAGGTTATATCCATACATGGTCCTTGGTTGAATGTCAGTCTCAGAAAAGACACTGTGCCCAGATATATTTGGTCCTTGTGGAGCTCCTATCATTTCCCCATCAGACTAACTCCCCTTCTTTCTTATGATTCCCTGTACTCTGCCAAAGGTTTGGTCATGAGTCTTTGCTTTGAAAACACTGCAAGTTAGAGTCTTTCAGATGTCCTCAGTAGACTACTGTCATACGTTCAATGCACATCCCATCTGTCTTTCTAAACTTGGATTGATCATCTTACTCCATGTCCGCTCTCTTGATTATCTTTTTTAGGTGTATAGATTTCATTATGTTTATCATATCTTATAGGTCTATATAAGTGAGTATATACCGTGTTTTTCTTTTTCCTTCTGGGATATTTCACTCAGAATGATCTTTTCTAGATCCCACCATTTGCCTGCAAATTTCATGATTTCCTCCTTTGTGATTGATGAGTAGTATTCCATTGTGTAAAAATACCACAATTTCTGTACCCATTCCTCCGTTGATGGACATTTGGGTTGTTTCCAGGTTCTGGCTATTACAAATAAAGCTGCTATAAACATGGTTGAGCAAGTATCCCTTTTGTGTACTTGAGCAAACTTTGGGTATATACCTAGCAGTGGTATAGCTGGGTCTTGAGGAAGCACTATTCCTAATTGTCTTAGAAAGTGCCAGATAGATTTCCAGAGTGGTTGTACCAGTTTACATTCCCACCAGCAGTGGAGGAGGGTTCCCCTTCCTCCACAACCTCTCCAGCAGGTGTTGTCACTTGAGTTTTTGATCTTAACCATTCTGATGAGTGTAAGGTGATTTCTCAGCGTCATTTTCATTTGCATTTCCCTGATGGCTAATGAGGATGAGCATTTCTTTAAGTGTTTCTCTGCCATTCGATATTCCTCTCCAGAGAATTCTCTGTTTAGCTCTGTTCCCCATTTTTTAATTGGATTACTTGGTTTGCTGCTTTTCAGCTTCATTAGTTCTTTGTATATACGGGATATTAGTCCTCTGTCAGATAAAGGGTTAGTGAAGATTCTTTCCCAATCTGTAGGCAGTCATTTTGTTTTGATGACGGTGTCCTTTGCTTTACAGAAGCTTTTCAGTTTCATGAGGTCCCATTTATTGATTGTTGCTCTTAGAGCCTGTGCTGTTGGTGTTCTTTTCAGGAAGTTGTCTCCTGTGCCAATGAGTTCGAGGCTGTTCCCCACTTTTTCTTCTAACAGATTTAGAGTATCTGGTTTTATGCTGAGGTCTTTGATTCACTTGGACTTTAGTTTTGTGCAGGGTGATAAATATAGATCTGTTTTCATTTTTCTGCATGTGGACATCCAGTTGGACCAGCACCATTTGTTGAAGATGCTATCTTTTTTCCATTGAATGGTTTTGGCTTCTTTGTCAAAAATCAAGTATTCATAGGTGTGTGAGTTTATTTCTGGGTCTTCTATGCGGTTCCATTGATCCTCCTTTCTGTTTTTATGCCAATACCATGAAGTTTTTATTACTGTTGTTCTGTAGTACAACTTGAGATCAGGGATGGAGATATCTCCAGATGATCTGTTGTTGTACAGGATTGTTTTGGAGCTTCTGGGTTTTTTGTTTCTCTATATGAAGCCGAGAATCTTTTTTTCGAGGTCTGTAAAGAATTGAGTTGGCATTTTGATGGGAATTGCATTGAATCTGTAGATTGCTTTTGGCAGTATGGCCATTTTCGCAATGTTAATCCTACCAATCCATGAGCACAGGAGATCTTTTCATCTTCTGATATCTTCTTCAATTTCTTTCTTCAGATACTTGAAGTTTTTCTCAAACAGGTCATTCACTTGCTTGGTTAGTGTCACCCCAAGGTACTTTATGTTATTAGTGGCTATTGTGAAGGTTGTTGTTTCCCTAATTTCTTTCTCAGCCTTTTTGTCTTTGATATACAGGAGGGCTTCTGATTTTTTTGAGTTGATTTTGTATCCTGACACTTTGCTTAAGGTGTTTATCAGCTGAAGGAGTTCTCTGTTTGAATTCTTGGGGTCGCTCATATATACTATCATATCATCTGTGAATAGTGACACTTTGACCTCTTCCTTTCCAATTTGTATCCCCTTGATCTCCTTTAATTGTCTTATTGCTCTGGCTAGGACTTCAAGTACTATGTTGAAGAGGTATGGAGAGAGTGGGCAGCCTTGTCTTGTCCCTTCAGTGGGATTGATTTAAGTTTCTCTCCATTGAGTTTGATGTTGGCTATAGGCTTGCTGTATATTGCCTTTACTATGTTTAGATATGTACCTTGTATCCCTGATCTCTCCAAGACTTTAAACATGAATGGGTGTTGGACTTTGTCAAATGCTTTTTCAGCATCTAAGGAGATGATCATGTGGTTTTTCTCCTTCAGTTTTTTTTTGTGGTGGATTACATTGACATAACTGACATTTTCATATGCATCCTATACAAATACATACATATACATACTTATACATATATATATATAATCATATATGTTTTCCATATGAACAAGGAATTACAGGTTCTTGGTGTCTTATTGCAGACTAATGAGAAATTATCTAAAGCACAAAGAAAGAAGGTCAGTTTTGAAATGAATATGTGTGAACAGAGGAAGGAGAAGTAAGTGATTGTGAGCTTCCTATCTTAGACAGCCAATAAGATATGAAGGTGGGATGATTAATGTGGTCAGTTTAACATCATCTAGAATCACTCATGAGACAACCTTCTGGGAATGCTTCCTAGAATCTAGTTAGATTTATTTAATTGGGGTGGGGAGACCTTCTCTAACTGTGGGTTTCATGAGGTGAGGTCCCAGAATGGTTAAATGGACAAAGAGGCTGATCAGCACAATCCATTGGCCTGCTTCCTCACTGCAGCTGTCTCCATCTCCTGCTACAGTGACCTCCAGATCATGATGGACTACACCCTCTAACCTTGAGCCAAAATAAACCTTTCCATTTTTTTTTCAGCTGATTTTGTCTGTTATTTTGTCACAGCAATTAAAAAAATAACTGATTTAGAGAACAGGAGATAATCTGAAAATCTTCTTGACTTTTTCATTAAATATAAAACATTTTTTCAATATACTGACAGTTTTTGCCCTCGTGAAGGCCTATATCTTTACCAAGAGTATAGTACTATATCAACATATCAATATTACTATATGGGGCAAAATCATGGAATTATAGTACTATATGTTCTTTATCACAACATTTTAAATATATTTTTCATGAAGATACGTTAAAAAGTTACTTATTGGAAGAAATATACTTGTTTCATTGTTTTAGTCCACACTTTAACATATTATGTATTTAAATTGTTGAATGAAGCATTTAAAGATAATTACACATAATTTATCGCTTAATTATTAATCTTAGTAATGATATAAGTAATTATTGTGCTTATTTTCCATGTTCTGGGATTTATTGGAATACTTAAACTTGAGGAATACAAATGCTGAACAAACATGGTTAAACTACATGTTCTTTAATGTCAAAATGTATTATGATTAACTAATTTCTTAAATCCTCAGGGACTGCTGGAACTTCTTTGGATCTCACAGCCAGAATTTGTGAAACTCCTTTAGATTACTTAAAACTTAAGACTATTACCTTATGCCCAGACTGTGTACTCAGCTTGTTCATTTAATCTGCCTTTAAAAGTTCAATGAGGGTTCAGCGGGTCCTGAAGAGACTGATGAATTGACCAAGGACCATGAATGGAAAGGACCTAGAACCCCTGCTCATATGTAACCCATGACAGCTCAGTCTCCAAGTGGGTTCCTGAGTAAAGAGAGCAGGGACTGTCTCTGAAATAGACTCAGTGGTTGGCTCTTTGATCACCACCCTCACCCCCTGGCCCCTAACTAGGCCACAGAGAAAGAGGATGCAGCCAGTCTTTTTTTTTTCTTTTTTAATTTTTACTTTTTTTCTATTAATTACAGTTTATTCACATTGTATCCCAGCTATAGCCACCTCCCTCTTCCCAATCCCTCCTTCTTCTCCTCCCATGTTCCTTTCCTTGTCCACTGATTGAGAAAGTCCTCCTCCCCATTCATCTGACCCTATCTTATCAGGTCTCATCAGGATGGGCTGCATTGTCTTCCTCTGTGGCCTGATAAGCCTACTCCCCTTTCAGCAGGAGGTGCTCACTCAGTCACAGAAAAGAGCTCTGGGCCCAGATTTCTTGGTTCAGGTGCTCTCCTTGTGGAGCCCCTGTGCCCTACAGATCTTTCTATCACCCCCTTCTTTCATAATATTTTCTGCACTCTACTCAAAAATTGGCTATGAGCCTCAGCATCTGCTTTGATACCCTGCTGGGTAGTCCTTCAGAGGTCTTCTGTGGTGGGCTCCTGTCCTATTCTCTGTTTTCTCACTCTTCCAATGACCATCTTATTTGCCTTTGTGAGTGAGGATTGATCATCTTGCCCAGGTTCCTCCTTCTAGATCAGATTCTTTTTTTAAATTAATTTATTTTTTATATTAATCACAGGTTATTTATTTTGTATCCCAGCCGTAGCCCCTTCCCTCATTCCCTCCCAATTCCACCCTCTCTCCTTCATCTTCTCTCTGCCCCTTTCCAAGTCCACTAACAGGGGAGGACCTCCTCCTCTTCCATATGACCCTAGCTTATCAAGTCTCTTCAGGACTGGCTGCCATGTCCTCTTCTGTGGCCTAGCAAGGCTGCTTCTCCCTCATCACAGGTGGGGTGGTGGAAGAGCTTGCCATTGAGTTCATGTCAGAAATAGTCCCTGTTCCCCTTATTAGAGAACCCATTTGGACACTGAGATATCATGGACTATATCTGAGCAGGGGTTCTAGATTATATCCTTACATTGTCCTTAGCTGGAGAAACAGTCTCATGGAAGACCCCTGTGCCCTGATATATTTGGTCCTTGTGGCACTCCTGTATTCTCCAGGTCTTACTAACTCCCCCTTCTTTCATATGATTCCCTGCACTCTGACAAAGGTTTGGTTATGAGTCTTAATATCTGGCTTTGATACACTGCTAGGTAGAGTCTTTCAGAGGCCCTCTGCGGTAGACTCCTGTCCTGTTACTTGTTTTCTCCTACATCCAATATCCATCCCATTTGTCTTTCTAAGTTAGGATTGGTCATCTTACCCCGAGTCCTCTTTCTCATAGGTATACAGATGTTTGTAGGTTTGTCCTGTATCGTATGTCTAGTATCCACTTATAATTGAGTATATACCATGTGTTCCTTTCAGCTTCTTGTATACCTCAACCAGGATGATCTTTTCTAGATCCCACCATTTGCCTGCAAATTTCATGATTTCCTTGTATTTAATTGCCGATTAGTATTCCATATGTAAATGTACCACAATTTCTGTATCCATTCCTCTGCTGAGGGACATTGGTGTTGTTTCCCAGTTCTGGCTATTACAAACAAAGCTTCTATGAACATGGTTGAACAAATGTCTTTAACATATTTTGTATATATGCCTAGGAGTGGTATAGCTGGATCTTGAGAAAGCCTTATATCTGAGAAAACGCCAGACTGATTTCCAAAGTGGTTGTACAAGTTTACGTTCCCACCAGCAGTGCAGGAGGGTTTCCCTTTTCCACATCCTCTCTAGCATGTGTTGTCACTTTAGTTTTTTATCTTAGCCACTCTGATAGATGTAAGGTGAAATCTCATGGTCCTTTTGATTTGCATCTCCCTGATGGCTAAGGGCCTTGAGCATTTCTTTTTTTATGTAAAATCTTTTTTTATTTTTATTTTTATTAATTACAATTTATTCACTTTTTATCCCCCATAAGCTCCTCCCTCCTCCCCTCCCGATCCTCCCTTCCCACCCCCTTTTTCACGTATGCCCCTCCCCAAGTCCACTGAGAGGGGAGGTCCTTCTCTCTTTCCTTCTGATCTTAGTCTATCAGATCTCATCTGGAGTGGCTGCATTGTCAATTTCTGTGGCCTGGTAAGGCTGCTTCCCCCTTAGGGAAGTCCCTCTTCCCATTACTATGGAACCCACTTGGACACTAAACTGCCATGGGCTACATCTGTGCAGGGGTTCTAGGTTATCTCCATGCATGGTACTTGGTTGGAGTATGAGTCTCTGGGAAGACTCATACTCAAAAATGTTCAAATTTCTGGTTCTGTTGCTCTCCTTGTGGAGTTAATGTCCTCTCCAGATCTTACTATTTCCCACTTCTAACATAAGATTCCATGCACACTGCCCAACAGTAGGCCATAAGTCTCAGACTCTGCTTTGATAGTCTGCAGGGCAGAGCCTTTCAGAGGCCCTCTGTGACTGCTTTCTAGCTTGTTTTTATTTTCTTCTTCTGATGTCCTTCCTCTTTGCCTTTCTGGATAGGGATTGAGCATTTTAGTCAGGTTCCTCTCTCTTGATTAGTTTCTTTAGATGTACAGGTTTTAGTAGGTTTATCCTATATTACATGTCTATATGAGTGAGTATATACTGTGTGTATCTTTTTGCTTCTGGGACAGCTCACTCTACCTGCAAATTCATGATTTTCTTATTTTTCATTGCTGAGTAATATTCCATTGTGTAGATGTACCACAATTTCTGCATCCATTCTTCAGTTGAGCGGCATCTAGGCTGTTTCCATCTTCTGGCTATTACAAATAAAGCTGCTACAAACATGGTTGAGCAAATGTCCTTATTGTATACTTCAGCCTCTTTTGGATATATGCCTAGGAGTGGTATGTCTGGATGTTGAGGAAGCACTTTTCCTAGTTTTCTGAGAAAGGGCTGGATTGATTTCCAGAGTGGTTGTACAAGTTTACATTCCCACCAGCATTGGAAGAGGGTTCCACTTTCTCCACAGCCTCTCCAGCATGTGTTGTCACTTGATGTTTTCATCTTGGCCATTCCGATGGTTGTAAGGTGAACAGGGTCGTTTTGATTTGTGTTTTCCTGATGGCTAATGACATTGAGCCTTTCTTTAAGTGTTTCTCTGCCAGTTGATATTCCTTTACAGAGAATTCTCTGTTTAGCTCTGTTCCCCATTTTTTAATTGGATTACTTGGTTTGCTGCCTTTCAGTTTCTTGAGTTCTTTATATATACTGGATATTAGTCCTCTGTCAGATATAGAGTTGTTGAAGATCCTTTCCCAATCTGTAGGCTGTCCTTTTGTTCTGATGACAGTGAACTTTACTTTACAAAGCTTTTCAGTTTCATGAATTCCCATTTATTTATCATTGCTCTTAGAGCCTGTACTGTTGGTGTTCTTTTCAGGAAGTAGTCTCCTGTGCCAATGAGTTCAAGGCTCTTCTCCACTCCTTTTTCTTACATTTAGTATCTGGTATGTGAAAGACAAAGGGCCAAAAAAGATGTTAGGGAAAGTATACCCTTAACAATAACTACAAATAATATAAAGTTCCTTTGTTTGATTCTAACCAAGGAAGTGAAAGAGATATGAGAAAAAAAAAACAAACAAACAACCAAAAAAAAAAAAAACAAAAAATATACCAAAACTTCAAGTCTCTGAAGAAAGCAATTGAAGAAAACATCATAAGATGGAAGATCTCCGTGCTCATGGATCAGTTGGCTTAACATAGCCACCCTGCCAAAAGCAATCTACAGATTCAATGCAATTCCCATAGAAATGCTAACACAATTCTTTACAGACCTTGAAAGAGCAATTCTCAACTTAATATGGAAAAAGAAAACAACAACAACAAAAAAAACCCCAGAATTGCTAAAATAATCCTGTACAACCAATCATCTGGAGGTATCTCTATCCTTGATCTCAAGCTGTACTATAGAGCAATAGTAATTAAAAAAAAATCTGCATAGAAACAGAATGGTGGATCAATGGAATTGAATAGAATACCCAGATATAAACCCACACACCTATAGATACTTGACTTTTGATAAAGAAGCGAAAACCTTTCACTGGAAAAAGACAACATCTTCAACAAATGATGCTGGTCTAACTGGATGTCTACATGTAGAAAAATGCAAATAAATCCATATTTATCACCCTGCACAAACTAAAATTGAAATGGATCAAAGGCCTCAACATATAGCATCCAGTGCTGATAAGATTTGAGTGGCTATAGTCAGATAGTAGCCTAAGAGAACCTACCCTATCAGTGGACTAGGGGAGGAGTATACAGTGGAAAGAAAGAGGGAGAGTAGGACTAGGAGGAGATGAGGGAGCGGGTTACAGTCAGGATACAAAGTGAATAAACTGTAATAAATAATAATCATGAAAAAAATAAAATAAAACCAAAAATACAAAACAGTTCTATGCAGCAATCAACTTTACTTGCCAAGGATTTCCTATGAAAGCATCTTACAACCTAAGATAACATATACCTATACTCTTAAATTATGTACTCTCCCTTGCCTCTGACCCATGATTAATGCCTATGTGTTTGTACATGTGCTATGATACTCATTTGATGAAAACAGAAAATAGGCTCGAAATAACCTTTTAAAATACATATCACTATAAATGCTGAAAGCAGCATTCCAATATTGTTTGATGGTGTTGTTTGCTTATTCAAATCAATTTTAGTCTGGCTTAAACTTTGTAAAACTTTCCTTTAACATTTTTGTAAGACATCCCTCATTCTTTCTCCATAAGGTGCTTTCTGTGCTTTTCAGTTAAATAGAGACAAGACTACTTCATTAGAAATACACATGGACATATACAAAACAGAGACAGGACAGACAGATTCACAAGACAGCGTTCATGCAGGCACAGATCCAGTCTCATACAGCAAGGAGACTTGGATGATAGCGACAACAAATTACATAATTCAATTTTGGGCTTGCTCTTGGTTAAATGATAGCAAGGGAAAGCATTTTGGTTTCCATCCTTAAAACAATACTGAGATATTATTATTTACATTAATTTTATTATTAATATGTTCTAAATCAACACAAAAGCATAGATGTTCAACACATATGCCCAGAATAGATGATTAGAGAATAAATTCATCTAAAATCATCTAACTTCCAAAGAAGAATTGCCTCCATTTGCAGCATCAAGCATGGAAATATAAGATGGTAGAGGAGATAGAGGATAATGTCAGTAAAAATCATGTGTTCCTTCTTAAATGATTAAAGCTCAAAGTTAGGAATGTGCTGAGTAGACTACCATTCATTAACCAGACCCAGGGAAAACTATGCAGGAGGGAGGGACAGGAGAGATGACTGGGATATAGGAATAGAGCTATATAAGCTGAATAATTTCTAATTATCTTTTTCATGGTAAGGTGACCATGGTTAACAACATTTAATTAAATATTCCAAACAACTACCATAGTGATTTTGAATATTTCCAACACAGAAAATAATTTATGTGTAGATGAGAGTAAATATATCAGTGTGAGCAATTCAACATTGCATACATTTTAAAATATTGAAATATCTTATACAAATTTATCATCTATTGTATTTAAATTGAAACAAAGAATATGTTTAAAAACAATCTTGACTCAGTATTTCTACAACTGAAGTTTTTACTTTGGGCATGGAAGTTAAATACCAAAATGACACTTTGGAGGTCAATCTGGTGCTTTCTCAGAAAATGGGGTACAGTGCTATCCAGCTACATCACTCCTGGGCATATATCTGAAAGATGCTCAATCAGACAACAAGGATTCTTGGTCAACTACATTCGTATCAGGTTTAGTTCTAAAGGCCAGAATCTGTAAACAAGCTAGATGTCCCTCTACCATGGAAGAATACAGAAATCATACATTTACGCAATGGAATACTACTAGCTATTAAAAACAAGGAAAATTTGAAATTTGCAGTCAAATGGATAGGACTTGAAAAGATCATCCTGAATGTGGTAACCCTGTAGCAGACCATCATGCAAGATGTGTACTCACTTATAAGCCAGTATTAGCCTATAATATAGTGTAAACATACTAAAATTTATAGACATAGAGAATCTAAACAACAAGGAGGCCCCTAGGGAAGATGTTTAGTTCTCATTCAGAAGGACAAACAGGATAAACACTTCAAGTGGTAGAAGAAAGGGGGCAGGAAAAGAGAGACTCTACCCATCAGAGGATAGAAACAGAGTCAGAGACTCACAGCCAAACTTTGGGCAGAGCACAGGGAGTCTAGTAGAAGAAGGAGGAGATTGGAAGACCTAGAGTGGATAGGAGCTCCTAAAGGAGACCAACAAATCAAAAAAAAAAAAATCTGGCCTGGGTGGGGGCAGCAGATACTGAAGTATCAACTAAGGACCGTCTATGGAGAGGACCTAGACTCCTTTTCCGATGTAGCACATAGGCACCTCAGTCTCCATGTGGGTTTCCCTAGTAAGGGGAGCAGGGGCAGTGTCTGACATGAACTCAGTTGCCTGCTCTTTTATCACCTCCCTCAGGAGGGGTGGGCTTACTAGGGCACAAAGGAAGAGGACCCATGCAGTCGTGATGAGACCTGATAGGCTAGTGTCAAAGGGTAAGGGAATGGAGGACTTCCACTAACAGTGGACTAGGGGATGAGGATTGGAGAGGAAGGTGGGACTGGGAGGACATATGGAAGGGGACTACAACTGGGGTACAAAGTAAATTAATTGTAAACAATAATAATAATATAATAAGTTTTCAATTCTATGTCATCTCAATTGTTTTATAAAACATCCAATATCTATGTAAATATAGACATAAGCTACAATTTGCAATACATGGCTATAATCTGCAATAATTCAGGAAATCCATTGTGAATAGAAACTGTTCAACCACTGTTCCAAATTGTGTTTTATCTCAGTAATCTTGCAGTTTTATTTCATATATATATATATATATATATTTAAAATTTTATTTTATTTTATGAATTACAGTGTATTCACTTTGTATCCCAGCTGCAGCCCCTCTCCAAACCCTTCCCAATCCCATTTTCCCTCCTTCTTCTTCTCCTATGACCCTCCCCCAGGCCAGTGATAGGGGAGGACCTCCTCCCCTTCCATCTGACTAGTCAATCAGGTCTCATTAGGAATGGCTCCATTGTCTTCCTCTGTGGACTGGTAAGCCTGCTCCCCCTCAGGTGGAGGCAATCAAAGAGCTCATGTCAAAGACATGAGCCCTGAGTTCATGTCAGAGACAGTCCCTGTTTCCTTTACTAGGGACCCCTCTTAGACACTGAGCAACCATGGGCTACATCTGTGCAGGGGTTCTCCATGCATGATCCTTGTTTGGAGTATCAGACTCACAAAAGAACCATGTGCCCATTTTTTTTTTCTGTTTCTCTCGTTGTGGAGCTCCTGTCCCCCCCAGGTCTTTCTATTTCCCCCTTTTTTCATATGATTCCCTGCACTCTGCCCAAGTTTTGGCTATGAGTCACAGCATCGGTTTTGATACCCTGCTGGGTAGAGTCTTTCAGAGACCCTATGTCTCTGTCTTGTTCAAACAAGACAAGGCTCCTGTCTTGTTCCCTGTTTTCTCTCTCTTTTGATGTCTGTTCCATTTGCCTTTCTAAATGAATATTGATCATCTTATTCAGGGTCCTCCTTCTTGCTTAGCTTCTTTAGGTGTACAGATTTTAGAGTGTTTATCCTATCTTATAGGTCTAGTATCTACTTATAAGGAGAGTACCGTGTGTGACTTTCTGCTCCTGGGATACCTCACTACTCAGGATGATCTTTTTTAGTTCCCACCATTTGCCTTCAAATTTCATGATTTCCTTGTTTTCAATTGCTGACCAGTATTCCATTGTGTAAATATACCACAATTTCTGATCCATTCCTTAACAGAGGGACATCTGGTTGTTTATGGTGTATTATAGAGAAACAGTAATAAAAACTGCATGGCACTGGTATAGAAACAGAATGGTGGATCAATGGACTCAAATAAATGATACAGAAGTAAACTCACAGATTTATGGACACCTGATTTTTGAGAAAGAAGCCAAAACCACACAATGGAAAAAAGATAGCATCCTCAACAGATGGTGCTGGTATAACTGGATGTCTACATGCAGAAAAATGAAAATATATTCATATTTATCACCCTGCAGAAAGCTAAAGTCCAGTGTATCAAAGATCCCAATATAAAAACAGGCATGCTAAATTTGTTAGAAGAAAAAGTGGAGAAGAGCCTTGAACTCATTGGCACAGGAGACTCCTTCCTAAACAGAACACTAACAGCACAGGCTCTAAGATCAACAATAAATGGGACCTCATGAAACTGAAAAGCTTCTGAAAAACAAAGGACACTGTAGTCAGAACAAAATGACAGCTTACAGACTGGAAAGGATCTTCACCAATCCTATATCTGACAGAGGGTTAATATCCAGAATGTATAAATAACCTAAGAATTTAAACAGCAACAAATCAAGTAATACAATTACAAAATTGGATAGAGTTAAACAGAGAATTCTCTATAGAAGAATATTGAATGGCAGAGAAACACTTAAAGAAATGTTCAATCCTTAGTCATCGGGGAGATGCAAATCAAAAAGACCCTGAGATTTTACCTCATATCCATCAGAATGGCTGAAAAAAAAAAAAAAAAAAAACTCAAGTGACAATACATGCTGGAGAGGATGTAGAGAAAAAGGAACCCTCCTCCATTGCTGGTGGGAAAATAACCTTGTACAACCACTTTGGACATCAATCTGGCACCTTCTGAGACAATTAGGAATAGTACTACCTCAAGATCCAGCTATACCACTCCTTGGCATATATCCAAAACATGCTCAAGTATACTACAAGGGCATTAGCTGAACCATGTTTATAGCAGATTTATTTGTAATAACCAAAAGCTGGGAACAACCCAGGTGTCCCTCAGTTGAGGAATGGTTAATTTTATATTTTAAGAAATTATTTTGAAGTATTTTTTCCCTTTAATTATGGGGATTAGAGCTTGTGAAATCCCCAGGGTCAGTAAAATGCACATAAGCCACATACCAGCCTTAATGTTAGATTATAAATCACTTTTTTTTAATTATTCAAACATGCCATGTAAGTCTACCTAGCCACATATACTAAATTAGTACTTTCTAGCCTATAAAATCATAATTCCAACACTCTGACATTTATTCATTTTTCATGACATGTCACTGTTATTTAACACTTAATTTACAACTCTGTTTGAATGCTAACACATGGGCTTACAGATGTTCTATTATTTTATGCCCATCTTACTTGAATGTGTAATGAGAGAAGATAGAAAGATATACAAATTGTTTAATTTAATCTTTCCTTGCAGAAATATCGTTATTAAAGTATATGGGATTTTGTGAGCCTCTTAGCTTCAACTCTTATATTTGCTTATTAAATTTGGAATGCCTGTGTAATCCATGAAAATAAAAAGCAATCCTAGGTGGGTAGAGATAAAAAGTTCTTAAGGGACAAGAGTTAGTAAATACAGTGATTTGAAAGGGGAAGAAATTAGAAATAATGTTTAGGGATTTAAAAATGGAGGTCCTCCTCCCTTTCCATCTGACCCTCCATATTTTAATCCCTAATATTTATTCCTAATGAGGACCTCCCCTGTCAGTGGGCTTGGAAAAGGGCACGGAGAAGATGAGGGAGAGAGGGTGAGATTAGGAGGGAATGAGAGAGGAGGTTATGGCTGAGATGCAAAGTAAATAGCCTATGATTAATATAAAAAATAAAAATTATAAAAAAATGGAGATATACAAGTTTGAGTCAGAGGATGAGGTAGAAGGAGAATTAACTAAATATAGGGTCTTATAAAAAGTACATATGGAAATATATATTTTACGTTTCCATTGACTTAGCAGAGTTTGACTGGAGTCATCCTATACGGGAAATTGTTCTTTCCATAACTTTATATGTGTCACACTAAACTTCCAATACCTGGTATCAGTTATCTGCTCTTGAGTTGCCGGTCAGAGGTATCACAGGAAACCCCCAAGGAGTAGAAGGCATTTCCATTGCCTTGGTTTGCCAGCCAGCACTCAATAATAAACCCCTTCTGAAGAAGCAACATTCATTGATCATAGAACAAGCTAAAAGCAACACGTTACTCATTAGACCCTTCCTGTTCACTCTCTAGCTTTCACATTAGAAGAAAGTGCTGTGTCGCTGCACATCATCAACAGTTCCAACAAGCTGTGCACTACCATGATACCCAGCCTGGCAAGATATGTCATGGTGCAATAATGACATTCATGATATGGGATTTGCAATTAATTTCTGATTGGACTTAAGCCAGGAGCCTTGAGTTGGAAAATTCAGAAACCCCAAAATGGAAAATAGTATTATTATTCTGCTAAAAAGAACATAGTCTCAAACTGTCTTCTAATTTTGCCTCTCAATATCTACAAATAAGTATAGCACTCAGATCTCATCAGAAAATTTTCTTTGTGTAGTGGACAAGTGGCTAAGGCAAAAACCTTTCAAGTGGTCATAATGCAGAGAATATGTGCTGTGGAGAGTTCAACCAAAATTAGCACTGTTATCACGTGCTACACCTGACACTCAGGAAACAGTGAAAAAAAAAATGGAAAGACTGAAAAGCCAGAGATTTGGGAGAACCAATGCAAGACCTATGTTCTGAAATGACATGACCAATACACCCATAAACTCAGAATAGCTATGGCTTCCTGAACAAGATCTTCACAAGGTCAAGGCAGTCAAGAGTCTGGTAGAGAGGACAAAGGAGGTAATGAGCACACATCACTAGTTGAGAAGGTTGGGGAACTGGTCTGTTACCTTTAAATACCTTAAATATATTTGTGACTGTGCTTTTTGCCATGAGAATGTGACCTGAAATGAAGCTGTTTCAATGCCACACCACACTCAGTGTCACCGTATTTTCACATGTAACAATTTACAATTTTACATAGGATTGCATGTGAAAACATGGATTAATCTATTCAACTGATTTAAATAAGATTAGGGAATTTTTTTATTACTAATGGATTCTGAATATTTAATTTAAATATTTGAGTTCTTACTTTCTTTGAAATAATGTCATATTCTAACCCCATAAGCTTCCGGGGTGGGTACTTTCATAGTATTATTAAAGCTTATTCCTCGATTTCCCTCTTCCAAATCCTTTTCCATGTATTTTTTCAAATTTATGGACTCCTTTTAAAAATTATTTTTAACCTGTTTGTTCTGTACAGTTTTGTTTGTGTGTCATAGTACACCATTTGACTTTATGAGCTCAGATTTTTCCCTGTAAAATATTCAGCAATAACTCACTTTAACTCAACATTTACATGATTTTCCTAGACACTAAACATACCTGATACCAACACTGAGGATACAAATGTTGATGAAAAGATCATTATGCAGTACTCACAGAAAAACCTCTTAGTAGAAATCAGACTCATCCATGATGCAAGCCTCATAGAGTTTAGCTATTTTTTTTTAATGGTTCACTCCTGTTCTCTACCCCATGAACAATACCTATTAACATTTCTAGAAGGCGTGGGCTTGCTTCCTGTCAGTAAGCATTAGTTAGAATTCCACAGAAATTTGAATAGACAAACTGGGAATAACTCAAACTGAAACAGGTTAACTTTCAAAAGACGACATTTAAGTAGAAAAGAGACCAAAACAAGTGACTCTGAAATGTCTAGTGGTAGGACTGTGCAGTCTAAGGGAAGAGCACACAAAAGCTTCAGAAATAGCTTTGGAATTAATAAAGGAAGTGAAACATTTGTCTGAATGAGATCCAAGAAGGGTTTAGGCAAATCAGGTCAGAGAGAAATGATGAAACATAATGGCATTGAATCCCACAGGCTTAACGGAGTAGATACAATGCACACTTGATACCCACATGTGCAAAAACGAGAAAGTAGTAGATCAAAGAAAACTGAAACAGTACTCTGGTTTTAAATAGCAAAAACTTACATAGTGAACAAATTACTTAGAAAATTACACTTAAAGCACAGAGGGACTAGGGAAGAGGTACCTGAAGTGATAGAACATACAGTAGCAGGATACAGCAATAAAATAGAGAAAATAAGATTTTTTTCACCCCATTACATAGAAGTGTTTGCACTAAGCAGAGGAGAACATGGCCCACAGAATCAACTAAACACAGCTTATAGGGGTTTAGAGAGACTGAAGTGACAGTGTCTACCCTGGGTCCTCTGCATACATGCAGTGGTTGTTTAGATTGGCGTGGGTGTGTCTTGGATTCTGTTGCATGCTAGTGAGAGCCTTTTCCTCATACTAGTTTGTCTCATCCAACCTTGGTATGAGGGTGTGTGCCAAGTCTCATTGCATCTTTTTTTGTAATTCTTAATTAATTACACTTTATTCACTTTATATCCTCCCTGTGGTTTCTTCCCTACTTCTGCCCCAATTCCTCCATTCTTCCACTCTCTGCATGCATCCCCCTCCCCAAGTCCACTGATAGGGGAGATCTTCTTTTCCTTCCTACTGATCATAGTCAATTAGGTCTCATCAGAAGTGGCTGCATTGTCTTCTTCTGTGGCCTGGTAATGCTGCTCCCCCACCCCCTCAGGGGAAGGTAATTAAAGAACAGGCCAATCAGTTCATGTCAGAGACAGTCCCTGTTTCTATTACAATGGAAATCATTTGGATACTGAACTGCCATGGGCTACATATGTGCAGGGGTCTTAGGTTATCTCCATGCATAGTCCTTGGTTGGAGTATCAGTCTCAGGAAAGACCCCTGTGCTCAGGTCTTTTGGTTCTCTTGCTCTGCTTGTGGAGGTCCTGTCCTCTCCAGATACTACTGTTTCCCATTTCTTTCAAAAGAATCCCTGCACTCTGCCCAAAGGTTGCCCAGAAGTCTCAGCATCTGCATTGATAGTCTGCAGTGAAGAGCCCTTCAGAGGTCCTCTGTGTCTGGCTCCTGACTTGTTCCCTATTTTCTCCTTCTTCTGATGTCCATCCTCTTTGCCTTTCTGGATAGGGATTGAGCATTTTAGTCAGGGTCCCCTCTCTTGATTAGTTTCTTTATGTGTACAGATTTTAGTAGGTTTATCATATATTATATGTCTATATGAGTGAGTATATACCGTGTGCATCTTTCTGCTTCTGGGACAGCTCACTCAGCATGATCTTTTCCAGATCCGACCAGTTACCTGCAAATTTCATGATTTCCTTTTTTTTTTTTTTTTTTTTTTTTTTTTTTTTTTTTTATGGCTGAGTAATATTCTATTGTGTAGATGTACCACAATTACTGATTCCATTCCTCCACTGAGGGGCATCTGGGCTATTTCCAGCTTCTGGATATTACAAATAAAGCAGCTAAAAACATGGTTGAGCAAATGTCCTTTTTGTGTACTTGAGCCTCTTTTGGGTATATGCCTAGGAGTGGTATGGCTGGATCTTGAGGAAGCACTATTCTTAGTTGTCTGAGAAAGTGCCAGATTGATTTCCAGAATGTTTGTACAAGTTTACATTCCCACCAGCAGTAGAGGAAGATTCCCCTTTCTCCACAACCTCTCAAGCATGTGTCGTCACTTGAGTTTTTGATCTTAGCCATTATGATGGGTGTAAGGTGAAATCTTAGGGTCATTTTGATTTACATTTCCCCTATGTTTAAAGATGTTGACCATTTCTTTAAGTGTTTCTCTGCCATTTGATATTCCTCTTTTGAGAATTCTCTTTTTAGCTCTGTACTCCATTTTTTAAATAAGATTACTTGATTTGTTGCTGTTTAACTTCTTGAGTTCTTTATATATACTGGATATTAATCCTCTGTCAGATATAGGGTTGGTGAAAAACCTTTCCAATCTGTAGGCAGTAGTTTTGTTCTGATGACAGTGTGCTTTGCTTTATAGAAGCTTTTCAGTTTCATAAGGTCCGATTTATTGATTGTTGCTCTTAGAGCCTGTGCTGTTGGTGTTCTGTTCAGGAAGTTGTCTCCTGTGCCAATTACTTCAAAGCTCTTCCCCACTTTTTCTTCTAAAAGGATTAGTGTTTCTGGTTTTATATTGAGATATTTGATCTACTTGGAATTTAGTTTTGTGCAGGGTGATAAGTATGGATCTATTTGCATTTTTCTACATGTAGACATCCAGTTAGACCAGCACAATTTGTTGAAGATGCTGTCCTTTTTCCATTGAATGGTTTTGGCATCTTTGTAAAAAATCTGGTGTCCATAAGTGTGTGGATTTATGTCAGAGTATTCTACTTGATTCTGTTGATCCACCATTCTGTTTCTATACCAGTACCATGTAGTTTTTATTACTGTTGCTCCATAGTACAGCTTGAGATCAGGGATGGAGATAGCTCCTGAAGATCTTTTACTGTAGAGAACTGTTTTAGTAATTCTGGGCTTCTTGTTGTTCCATATAAAGGTGAGAATTTTTCTTTCAAGTTCTGTAAAGAATTATGTTGGTAATTTGATGGGAATTTCATTGAATCTGTAGATTGCTTTTGGTAAGATGGCCATTTTTACTATATTAATCCTGCCAAGCCAGGAGCATGGGAGATCTTTCCATTTTCTGATATCTTCGTCTGATTCTTTCTTCAGAGATTTTAAATTTTTTTCATACAAGTCCTTGACTTGCTTGGTTAGGTTCACACCAAGGTACTTTATGTCATTTGTGGCTATTGTGAAGGGTGTTGTTTCCCTAATTTCTTTCTTGGCCATTTGGTCTTTTGTATACAAGAGGGCTACCATTTTTTTTTTTTAGTTAATTTTATATACAAGCACATTGATGAAGGTGTAAATCAGTTGTAGGAGTTCCCTGTTAGAATTTTGGGGTCACTCAGGTACACTATCATATCATCTGCAAATAGTGATACTTTGACTTCTTCCTTTCCAATTTTTATCCCCTTGATCTCCTTCAATTGTCTTATTGCTCTAGCAAGGACTTCAAGAACAATGTTGAAGAGATACAGAGAGAGTTGGAAGCCTTGCCTTGTTCCTGATTTCCGTGGGATCGTTTTAAGTTTCTCTCCATTGAGTTTGATATTGGCTGTAGGCTTGATGTATATTGCCTTTACTATGTTCAGGTATGTACCTTGTATCCCTATCTCTCCAATACTTTAAACATGAATGGATGTTGGAATTTGTCAAATGCCTTTTCAGCATCTAAGGAGATGATCATGTGGTTTTTCTCCTTCAGTTTGTTTATGTGGTGTATCACATTGATGGATTTCTGTATATTGAACAACCCCTGCATGCCTGGGGGGAAAAAAGCCTAATTGGTCATAGTGGATGATATTTTTGATGTGTTCTTGGATTCATTTTGCGAGTATTTTGTTGAGTCTTTTTACATTGATGTTCATGAGGGAGATTGGCCTGAAATTCTCTTTCTTTGTTGGGTCTTTGTGAGGTTTAGGTACCAAGGTGACTGTGGCTTCATTAGAATGAGTTTGGTAGTGTTCCTTCTGTTTCTATTTTGTGGAAAACTTTGAAGAGTATTGGTGTTAGCTCTTCTTTGAAGGTCTGGTAGAGCTGTGCTCTGAAATCATCTGGTCCTGGGTCTTTTTTTTTTTTTTTTTTTTTTGGATGGGAGACTTTTGATGATAGCTTTTATTTCCTTAGGAGATATAGGACTATTTAATTGATTTTGATTAAAGCTGGTATTGATTCAGCTTTGGCATGTGGAATTGATCAAGAAAATTGTCCATTTCATTTTCAAATTTTGTGGCATATAGGCTTTTAAAGTATGTCCTAATTATTGTTTGGATTTTTTCAGTGTCTGTGTTTATATCCCCCATTTCGTTTTTTATTTTGTTGATTTGGATAGTGTCTCTTTGCCTTTTAGTTAGTTTGGCTAAGGTTTGTCTATCTTGTTGATTTTCTCAAAGAACCAGCTCTTGGTTTCATTGATTCCTTGAATTGTTTTATTTGTTTCTAATTTATTTATTTCATCCCTGAGTTTGATTATTTCCAGCTGTCTATTCCTCTATGGTGTGTCTGCTTCTTTTTTCCAGGGGTTTTAGGTGAGCCATTAAGTTGCTTGCATGAGATGTTTCAAATTTCTTCTTGAAGGCACTTAGTGCTATGAACTTTTCTCTTAGCACTGCTTTAATTGTGTCCCATGAATTTAGGTATGTTGTCCCTTCATTTTTTATTGAATTCTAGGAAGTCTTTAATTTCTTTCTTTACTTATTCTCTGACCCAGCTGTCACTTAGTAGCAAGTTGTTCAGTTTCTATGTGTGTGTAGGCCTTTTGCTATTTTTGTCATTGAGGTCCAGCTTTAGTCAATGGTGACCAGATAGGATACAAGGGATTATTTCAATCTTCTTGTATCTGTTGAGTCTTGTGACCAATTATATGGTCTATTTTGGAGAAGGTTCCATGAGGTGCTGAGAAGAAGGTAAATTCTTTTGTGTTTGGGTGAAAAGTTCTGTAGATGTCTGTGAGGTCCATTTGATTCATGACCTCTATCAGAGTTATTGTTTCTTTGTTTAATTTCTGTTTTGTTGACCTGTCCTTTGTTGAGAGTGGGGTGTTGAAGTCTCCTATTATTAATGTGTGGAGGTCTATGTGTGGTTTAAGTTTTATTAAAGTTTCGTTTACAAATGTGGGTGCCCTTGTATTTGGGGCATAGATGTTCAGGATTGTAATAACTTCCCCCGTGGAATTTTCTCTTGATGAGTATGAAGTGTCCTTCTCTATCTCTTTTGATTAATTTTAGTTGAAAATATATTTTATTAGATATTAGAATGGCTACTTCTGCTTGCTTCTTGGGTCCATTTGCTTGGAAAACCTACTTCCAGCCCTTTACTCTTAGGTTATGTCTATCTTTGTGATTTAGGTGTGTTTCTTGTATGCAACATATTGTTGGGTCTTGTTTACATATCCATTCTGTTAGTCTGTATCTTTTTATTGGAGAATTGATTCCCTTGATGTTGAGGGAGATTAATTACAAGTGGCTGTTAGATCCTTTGATATTGATGTTGGCTATGGTAGTCTGTGTGTTTGGTTACTTTTTGTTTTGCTTTAATGAGGTTATTTATTTTCTGTGTTTTTATTTTTTGAAAGTAGTTAGTTTTCTTGCATTGTATTTTTCCTTCTAGTCTTCTGTAATGCTGGATTTGTTTGTAGGTATTTTTGAAATTTGTTTTTGTCATTGAATATCTTGTTTTCTCTGTCTATGAGGACTGAGAGTTTTGCAGGGTATAGTAGCCTGGGCTGACATCTGTGTCTCTTAGGGTCTGCATGATATCCGTCCAGGCCCTCCTGGCTTTCATAAGTCTCTGTTGAGAAGTCAGGTGTGATTCTGATGGGTTTGCCATTATATGTTACTTGGCTTTTTTCCCTTGCAGCTTTTAGTATTTTTTCTTTGTTCTGTATAATTACTGTTTTGATTATAATGTGACAGGAGGATTTTCTTTTCTGATCTCATTTATTAGGTGTTTTGTAGGCTTCCTGTATTTTTATATACCACCCCTTTAAGTTCGGGAAATTTTCTTGATTTTGTTGAAAATATTTTCTGGGCCTTGGAGGAGGGAATCTTCTTTGTCCTCTATTCCTATTATTCTCACGTTTTGTCTTTTTATGTTGTCTTGGATTTCTTGGATGGTTTGTGTTAGGACTTTAGATGTATTTTTTTTGATGGATACATCGATTTCTTCCATTGTATCTTCCACATCAAAGATTCTTTCTTTCATCTCTTATAGTCTGTTGGTTATGCTTACCTCTGTAAATCCTCTTTTGTTTCCTAGGTTCTTCCCTTTCCATGATTTCCTCCATTCCTGTTTCCCTTTTTTTTCCACTTTATTTTTTTTAATATTTTATTAATTACACTTTATTCAATTTGTATCCCCCCATAAGCCCCTCCCTTCTCCCCTCACAATCCTACCATCCCTCCCCTTTCTGCATGCATGCCACTCACCAAGTCCACTGACAGGGGAGGTTTCCCTCTCTTTTCTGATCTTAGTCTATAGGTTCTCATCAAAAGTGGCTGCAGTGTCCTCTACTGTGGCCTGGTAAGGCTGCTCTCCCCTCAGAGGGAGGTGATTAAAGAGCAGGCCAATCAGATTTTGTCAAAGGCAGTCCCTGTTCCCATTATTATGTAACCCACTTTGAAACTGACCTGCCATGGGCTACATCTGTGCAGGGGTTCTAGGCTATCTCCATAAATAGTCCTTGGTTGGAGTATGAGTCTCTGGGAAGTTCCCTGTGTTCAAATTTTCTTGTTCTGTTGCTCTCCTTGTGGAGACCCTGTCCTCAAAAGCTCTTATTATTTCCCACTTCTTACATAAAATTCCATTCACGCTGCCCAACAATTGGCCATCAGGCTCAGAATCTGCTTTGATAGTCTGCAGGGCAGAGGCTTTCAGAGGCCCTCTGTAGTAGGTTCCTAGTTTGTTTCCTCTTTTCTTCTTCTGGCTTTCAGAAGCCCTCTGTAGAAGGTTCCTAGGTTGTTTCCTATTTTCTTCTTCTCCTGATGTCCATCCTCTTTGACTTTCAGGATGGGGATTGACCATTTTAGTTAGGGTCCTCTCTCTTGCTTAGTTTCTTTAGATGCACAGATTTTAGTGGGTTTGTCCTATGTTGTATATCTATATGAGTGAGTATATAACGTGTGTGTCTTTTTGCTTCTGGGAAAACTCACTCATGATGATCCTTTCCAGGTCCCACCATTTACCTGCAAATTTCATGGTTTCCTTATTTTTCATTACTGAGTAATATTCCATTGTATAGATGTACCACCATTTCTGCATCCATTCTTCAGTTGAGGGGCATCTGGGTTGTTTCCAGCTTCTGGCTATTACAAATAAAGCTGCTACAAACATGATTGAGCAAATGTCCTTTTTGTGTACTTGAGCCTCATTAGGATATATGCCTAAGAGTGGTATGTCTGGATCTTGAAGAAGCATTATTCCTAGTTGTCTGAGAAAGTGCCAGATTGATTTCCAGAGTGGTTGTCCAAGTTTACATTCTCACCAGCAGTGGAGGAGGGTTAACCCTTCTCCACAGCCTCTCCAGCATGTGTTGTCACTTGAGTTTTTTATCTTAGATATTCTCATGGGTATAAGGTGAAATCTCAGTGTTGTTTTGATTTGAATTTCCCTAATGGCTAATGAGGTTGAGCCTTTCTTTAAGTGCTTCTCTGCCATTCGGTATTCCTCTACAGAGAATTCTCTGTTTAGGTCTGTTCCCCATTTTTTAAGAGGATTACTTGGTTTGCTGCTTTTCAGCTTCTTTAGTTCTTTATATATACTGGATATGAGTCCTCTGTCAGATAAAGGGTTGGTGAAGATTCTTTCCCAATCTGTAGGCAGTCGCTTTGTTTTGATGATGGTGTCCTTTGCTATGCAGAAGCTTTTCAGTTTCATGAGGTCCCATTTATTGATTGTTGCTCTTAGAGCCTGTGCTGTTGGTGTTCTCTTCAGGAAGTTCTATCCTGTACCAATGAGTTCTAGGGTATTCCCCACTTTTTTTTCTAGCCGATTTAATGTGTCTGGTTTTATGTTGAGGTATTTGATCCACTTGGACTTTAGTTTTGTGCAGGGTGATAAGTATGGATCAACTTTTATTTTTCTACATGTAGACATCCAGTTGGACCAGCACCATTTATTGAAGATGCTATCTTTTTTTCATTGTATGGTTTTGGCATCTTTGTTAAAGATCAGGTGTCCATAAGTATGTGGGTTTATTTCTGGGTCCTCTGTTCAGGTTCCATTAATCCACCATTCTGTTTCTATGCCAGTACCATGCATTTTTTATAATTTTTGCTCTATAATACAACTTAAGATCAGGGATGGAGATACCTCCAGAAGATCTTTTATTGTAGAGGATTGTTTTAGCAATTCTGGGTTTCTTGTTATTCCGTATGAAGTTGAGACTTTTTCTTTCAAGATCTGTAAAGAATTGTGTTGGTAATTTGTTGGGAATT
The DNA here is from genome assembly GCF_030254825.1 of Meriones unguiculatus. Lineage (NCBI taxonomy): Eukaryota > Metazoa > Chordata > Mammalia > Rodentia > Muridae > Meriones > Meriones unguiculatus. Next base: position 112,385,603 of record NC_083350.1, on the reverse strand, counting down.
GCATTGAATCTGTAGATTGCTTTTTGTAAGATGGGCATTTTTACTATGTTAATCCTGCCAAGCCATGAGCATCGGAGATCTTTCCATCTTCTCATATCTTCTTCTAATTCTTTCTTCAGAGACTTGAAATTTTTTTCATACAAGTCTTTGACTTCCTTGGTTAGGGTTACTCCAAGGTACCTTATGTCATTTGTGTCTATTGTGAAGGGTGTTGTTTCCCTAATTTCTTTCTCTGCCCTTTTGTCTTTTGTATACTGCAGGGCTACTGATTTTTTTGAGTTAATTTTGTATCCAGCCACTTGCTGAAGGTGTTTATCAGGTGTAGTTTTTGGGGTCATTCATGTATACTATCATATCATCTGCAAATAGTGATAATTTGACTTCTTCCTTTCCCATCTGTATCCCCTTGATCTCCTTCACCTGTCTTATTGTTCTAGCAAGGACTTCCAGAATTATGTTGAAGAGATATGGAGAGAGTGAGCAGCCTTGTCTTGTCCCTGATTTCAGTGGGATTGCTTTAAGTTTCTCTCCGTTCAGTTTGTTGTTGGCTATAGGCTTGCTGTATATCGCCTTTACTATGTTTAGATATGTGCCTTGTATCCCTGATCTCTCCAATACTTTAAACATGAATGGATGTTGGATTTTGTCAAATGCTTTTTCAGCATCTTGGGAGATTATCATGTGGTTTTTTTTCTTTCAGTTTGTTAATATGGTGGATCACATTGATGGATTTCCATATATTGAACCACCCCTGCATACCTGGGATGAAGCCCACTTGGTCATGGTGGATGTTGTCTTTGATGTGTTTTTGCATTCGGTTTGCGAGTATTTTGTTGAGTATTTTTGCATCAATGTTCATAAGGGAGATTGGCATGAAGTTCTCTTTTTTTTTGTTGGGTCTTTGTGAGGTTTAGGTACCAAGGTGACTGTGGCTTCATAGAATGAGTTCGGTAATGTTCCTTCTGTTTTGATTTTGTGGAATAGTTTGAAGAGAACAGGAGTTAGCTTTTTTTTGAATGTCTGGTAGAATTCTGCACTGAAACCATCATGTCCTGGGCCTTTTTTGGATGGGAGACTTTCGATGACTGCTTCTATTTCCTTGAGGGATATAGGAGTATTTAATTGATTTACCTGGTCCTGATTTAGCTTTGGTAAGTTTAATTGATCAAGAAAATTGTCCATTTCATTTACATTTTCAAATTTTGTTGCGTATATACTTTTGAAGCAAGTCCTAATTATTGTTTGAATTTCCTCAGTGTCTGTAGTTATGTCCTTCTTTTCATTTCTGATTTTATTTATTTGGATGGTGTCTCTCTGCCTTTTAGTTAAGCTTGGCTAAGGGTTTGTCTATCTTGTTGATTTTCTCAAAGAACCAGCTCTTGGTTTCATTGATTCTTTGAATTGTTTTATTTGTTTCCAATTGATTGATTTCAGCCCTGACTTTGATTATTTCCAGCCGTCTACTCCTTTTTGGTGTGTCTGCTTCTTCTTTTTCTAGGGTTTTCCTGTGAGCCATTAAGTTGCTTGAATGCGCTGTCTCAAATTTCTTCTTGAAGGCACTTAGTGCTATGAACTTTCCTCTTAGCACTGCCTTCATTGTGGCCCACAGTTTGGGTATGTTGTGTCTTCATTTTCATTGAGTTCTAGGAAGATTTTACTTTCTTTCTGTATTTCTTCCCTGACCTAGCTGTCATTTAGTAGCAAGTTGTTCAGTTTCTATGTATGTGTAGACTTTTTGCTGTTTCTGTTGTTATTGAGGTCCAGCTTTATTCCATGGTTATCAGACAGGATACAAGGGATTATTTCAATCTTCTTGTATCTGTTGAGGTTTGCTTTGTGACCAACTGGTAACAGTAGGCTATCTGGTGCACAGCAGGTCCCTGGGTTCGGCCAGTCTGTGGGACCTTTTCCGGGATATACTGGGTGGTCTAAGTCCATCCCCTTTGCTTCGTTCCCTGTGAGGATTTCTCCAGACAGTGACTCTAAGACTCTTGTGTCTTGGGGCAGAGTTCTGTCTCTAAGGAGTAGTTGGTACAAAGCAGGCCCCTGGGCTGGTGGAGTGTGTGCCCGCCTGCTAGTCTGAGGGAGCTGGGTTCCCAATATCTCTGTGCTCCTTGCTTGGGCCAGGATTTGTGATGGCTGGGCGTACTCGCCTGTTTGAGATCTGTGTTATGCTAGACTTTCCCCAGGCAAAGCCTAGGTGACCCCAGCAGCATGGTTTCTTCCTTCCCTGTGGGGCCCTCTCCGGACAGGGGTTCCCAGTCTGTGTTGCACTGGGGCATGCAGCTCTTCTGTACCGGTGAGGTGGGAGCTCAGTTGTGATGGCGGTGGGTACCCAAGGTCAGCGAGACCTTCCAGGGAAAGACTGGGTGACCCGTGATCAGACTCGCAACTTTGCTTCCCCGTGGGGTTTTCTTGTGACTGTGACTCACAGTCTCAGGCACCCTTGTGCCCACTGATCAGCCTGGGAAAGTGATTGGGACATGACTGATTCCCATGCCGTGGGAGCCTCCCCTCACCTGGGAAACATGATCGTTGTAGTTTTAGGGCCCAGAGATCAGTCTCCTGGTCACTGTACAGAGAGTGCTGTCCCACTTCTCAGACACAGTGCTCTCCCGGAGCCACCATCTTGGCTCCCCCCATTTGTGTTTTCTTTAATTTTTCCAATTCTATCTTCAGATCTTGAACAGTTTCGTTGATTTCCTTCACCTGTCTGACTATTTTCCTGTTTTTTCTTTCATTTCCTTCACCTGTTTCATTGAACATTCCTCTGTTTCTTTTATTTCTTTCAGTGATTTAATTATTTCCTCTCTCAATTATTTGGCTGTATATTCCTGTTTTATTATATCTTCCCCTAATTCTTTACACATTTTATTTGCTTCCTCCATTAACTTCTTCACAGGCATAGATATAAGGTCATTTTCTTGAATTTCACTTATGTTAGGGTGTCCTGGGCTATTTGCCCCTGGATAACTGGGTTCTAGGGATGCCATATTACTTTGCCTTTTGTTGGTTGTGCTTTTTCGTTGGCCTCTATTTATCTCTTTGTCTCAGGTTTTGTCTGTTAATTTCTGGTGCCTACTGGGTCCTAGGGTGGGGAGAATCCACTTGGTGGGGTGAAGTTCTCTTCTGCTTTTTGGGTATGGTCAACTGAATGGTGGTGCTTCTTAGGAAATGTCACAGTTCACTTCAGGTGTATGGACCTGTGTGGTAACTGTCATGTTCAAGAAGGTTCTCCTCTCATCAGGAGAGGTCCTGGTGATGGCTGCCCTGCTGCTGGGTTTCTTGCTCTGAATTTAGTGAGCACCTGCTGTTGCTCTTAAGGTGTAATTGTTGGGTCAGCCCTCTTGAAGAACCAGGCATTCCCACAGTTTTGTCAGTTTAGCTAGGGATAACTGGTTGATCCTTGGCACAGTATCTGAGGGCTTCTGTAATGGATCTCTAGCTTTTGTAGGTCTGAGGATGCAACTGTGTGCCCCAGTGGCCTAGTGGTACTCAGTAATTGCAGGTGAGCCCGGAGCTCATGCCTACAGTAGAAGGCTAGAGCCTACAGTCTGTGTGAATCCAGAAAGTCTTCTGGAGCTGGGTGTACTGAGTGTTGGACATGATGATCCCCCTGCTGTGGGGTTTCCTCCTGACAGGGACTCCCAGTCTTTGCTTTGGGGACAGCCATTCTATCTATGATGTTGAGTAGAACCCACAGGAACAGACTTGGTGACTCTGCCTTTCTGCCTTTCTGGAGATTGGGTGCCTGGGAGTCTGCTGAAACTGGGTAATTTTTCCCAAGTCCTTTTTGGGGCAGTGGTATTGGCTGAGTGCTCTGAGATTAGACCAGCCATTCCCCTCCCTGTTGGTTTCCACCCAACAGAGAAACTCAATCTCTGGTGCACTGGGGCCCACAGTTCTATCTGGGGCAACAACTCAGACATGCAGGCAGGACTCTGTGCTGGTGCCTAGGTCTCTATCTTTGTCTCTGGGCTGGCTTTTTGGTGCCTGCAGAACTCCAAGTCTTTTCCAGGGAATGTCTGGGTGACCTAAGGTCGGTCCCAATCATTTCCTGCACCGTGGGGTTATCTCTCGACTGGAAATCTTAGTCTCTGTTGTTGTGGTGCCCACAGTTCAGTCTGGGACAGTGATCAGAGCATGCTGGCCTATGGCTCTGGGCTGTTGACCAAATGCCTGGTGGAACCGGGATCTCTTCTGTGGTTTAGCTGGGTGAGTTCAAGCTGATTGAATCCCCCATAGTGGGGTATCGTCTCACCTGGGAAACACAATCACTTGTGTTTTAGGGCCACGAATTTTGACTGCTGGTCGCTGTGCCGATCCTTCTGTGCTGCTAGTTAGAACAAGAGTTGTCCTGGAGCCGCCATCTTACTGAATCCTATCCTCATTGCATCTTGTTATGCTGTGTTCCATTGGTACACTGGGGACTTTCTCTTTCCTGAAGGGAAACAGAGGAACAGTGAATTTTGGGGAGCTAAGAGATGAGGGGGAACTGGAAAGATGGGAGGCTGAGGTCTGGATGTATTGTATGAGGGGAGAATTAAGAAAAGGAAAAAAGAAATGAATAACATTCAGAAGCCAAAAATAAATAATTAAATAAACAAAACAACATCAACAAAACCAAACAAGTGTTTGACCTTAGCTAAAAACTTCATTATGATGAAGAGATAGGAAATTAATTACATATTTAAGTGTGGAAGTTAGAGAAATTGGGACAGACGTTGATCCCAACTGGTAATTGAAATTCCGGTACACAAAGATAACAGTAAGAAAATAAAGAGAGAAAGGAATAATAATTCCCAGTTCTTAGCCTTATAGCACTACGTGATATATTGATATCAAACAAAACAAAGGAATCCAGCACATGCTACTAAGAACAAAATAAAAAAGTGTATTGCTGTAAGTAGGTTAGAAACTCATTATTTTTTGAAAAAATTCAAAGAACAACTGAGACAAACACACTGACTTTAGGACCTTCTGGAAATAGATACTCCATTTGGCATTAGTAACATCTAAACACATACCAAAACCCATCAATTAAGGAAAAATCCAACATAGTAAATTCAGAGTCAGAGACATCTTGTTTTGACATTTGTTTTCAAGTACTTTGGAGCAGATCTTGCATACTTAATCAGTTTTTAGAAACATGTGTTCACTCTCCTACTCAGTGTACTGCCATTGTCAATAGAAGTTTTTTTTTTTTTTTAATATAAATAGCTGATAGGGGAAGACCTCCTCCCCTTCCATCTGACCCTGGTTTAATAGGTATCTTCAGGACTGGCTGCACGGTCCTCCTCTGTGACCTAGCAGGGCTGCTCCTCCCCTGGGGGGGGGGTCAAAGAGGCCACCATTGAGTTCCTATCAGAAATAGTCCCTGTTCCCCTTATTAGGGTGCCCACTTGGATATTGAGCTACCATGGGCTACAGCTAAGCAGGGGTTCTACGTTATATTCATATATGGTCCTTGGTTGTAGAAACAAACAAAAATCAGAACAAAGCAAAAACAAAACCCCAAAACAAAACAAAACTAATCAACCAACCAACCCAAACAACAAAAACCTTGAAACAGGAAATAGGAGCCTAAAATACACTTTTCCACCTGGTACTTTGGTTCAGAGAAATCTAAGAAACCTGATACTTTGGTTGCTTTCCTCATTTATATAATAACAAAATTGTGTCTTACCTGGAAACTTCATCAGTATTAACTGTGTCTGGATGTTCCTGTCATGTTGACCCCACTTACCTAAGAGTAGAATATCAGTCTGATATCAGGTATACACATATTTACTCCCTTGCTTTCCCTTTGTCCGTTCATTGCTTATAAGTTTTATAACTTTGTAACTGTGATCTTGTAACTTAAGCCTGATCCCCTGACATGTTACAAATATTGAAACTGTATGTGAGGTGTATCCAGGAATTTTATACAACTGAGTTTATGGGTAAAAATTACATAGTAATCTTGAGGTGTCTCTGTAGCAGAAGAAAACTATTTCATATTACATTTCAAAGACATAATTTTAACTATATGATCATGTCTACAATACATAGAATAATGTTAATATAACATGTCACACAATAATTTACTTTTATCCTAACATGTACAATCAATAAATGGTGACATTTTATTTTCTAAACCCATCTTAGATTTCTGTTTCTCAAAAGAGTCTTGAAGGTTTGGGATAATGCCTGTATTATAGCTCCAAAAACTTTATATTACAGTTTATACCACAAGATAATGAGAAAAACATAGACTATTTCAAGTATATAAAAATCATTTCAGCAATGTTGATGACACTATTTCAGTCTGCAGGATTTATTTAAGGCTTGTAATTTAACCATTTTAAGGACAATATGCTTCAGCAAAGTTCATTCATAGAAAGTTAGCATATAAGTAATAATAGAGTAGGTTTATTGTAAAGAACTTAGGCAGCTGGTGATGAATAACAGAAAAAGTCAAATTAGATATTTTTGCTTACATTTTATTAAATTTTTCATTTTAAACATTACATTACTTCCAGAAAACAATATAAAGGATAGTAAAGTTTTTATAACCTTTATTATTTGATTTAAAATGAAAGCTTATTAATATTAATATTTTAATACAATATTAATAAAAATAATATTTTAATAAATTCTGCCAAATTAAGCTGCAAATTCATTAACCATATTTCATAAAATTCTACTATTCAATATGTTCCTCCATATACCCTTATTAATCATCCTGTGTAGTTCTCAATAAAGAAATTATTTAATAGTTCAGATTTTGAAACATCATATAAATAGTTTGCAAAGTATGAACCACCAGTTTACAGTATCCTGCTATATAATAAATACAATATAACAAGAGAGGACAGTACTTAGAGATTGAAATAGAATTAATTAATTGAGAAAAATCTTACCTTGTACTATACGAATTTTGATATCACATAGTGGCAATACATAGTACATTGTTCAAAGTTACTTTCAGATAATTATAGATTCAGACAACCTACTAGATAATTCTAATAAAACACATGAGAATGACAACAAACTGTAAATTATTTCCTCAGTGCTAATATTTTGTACATCAACAGTTCGTCTAGGACTTTGATGTCTTAAAAGCTATGGTAAACATGCTGGAGAGGATATGGAGAAAAGGGAACCCTCCTCCATTGCTGGTGGGAAAGTAACCTTGCATAACCATTTTGGAAATCAATCTGGCACTTTCTCAGAAAATTAGGAATAGTGCTACCTCAAGATACAGCTATACCATTCCTAGGCATATATCCAAAACATGCACAAGTATTCAACAAGGACATTTGCTCAACCATATTTGTAGCAGATTTATTCATAATAGCCAGAATCTGGAAACAGCCCAGATGTCCTTCAACTGTGGAATGGATACAGAAATTGTAGTGCATTTACACACTGGTATACAATTCGGCAATTAAAAACAAGGAAATCATGAACCTTTCAGTCAAATGGTGGGATCTAGAAAAGATCATCATGAGTGAGGTAACCCAGAAGCAGAAAGTTACACATGGTATGTACTCACTTATAAGTGGATATTGGCCATATAATATAGGACAATCACACTAAAATCTGTATTACCTAAAGAAGTTAAGCAAAAAAAGGAGGACCCTGGGTAAGATGATCAATCCTTATTCAGAAAGGCAAATGGGATAGATATCTGAAGATTGAGAAAACAGGGAACAGGACAGGATCCTACCACAGAGGGCCTCTGAAAGACTACTCAGCAGGATATTAAAACAGGTGCTGAGACTCATAGCAAACTTTGTGCAAATGCAGGGAAACTTAAGAAAGAAGATGGAATTAGGAAGCCACGGAGGTCCAGGAGCTCCACAAGGAGAGCAACAGAAGCAAAGTATCTGTGCAAAGGGGAGTATTTTGAGACTGATATTCAAAACTACGACCATGCATGGAGATAACCTAGAACCCCTGCACAGATGTAGCCCATGACATCTCATTGTCCAAGTGGGTGTCCTAGTAAGAGGAACAGTGGCTGTCTCTGACATGAAGTCAGTGGCTGGCTCTTTGATCACCTCAGCCTTACCAGCCTTCATAGGAAGACAATGCAGCCAGTCCTGATGAGATCTGGTAGGCTAGGGTCAGATCTAAGGACCTCCTTTGTCAGCAGACTAGGGGAGGAGCATAGGAGGAGAAGAGCGAGGGGCAGAGGGATTGGGAGGGGATGTGAGAGGGGGTACAGCTGGCATACAAAGTGAATAAATTGTAATACATTTAAAAATAAATTAAAATAAAAATTAAATATTAAAATGAAGATATGTTAAATGTATTTTACATATATTCTGAAATTTTTAGTTTGTACATATGTAACATAGTTTTATGCATTCTTGCATCTACCACTGAAGTAAACACAAAAACAATAATCTCAGATGATTCACCGGTTAAGAGCACTTGCTGTTCTTCCAAAAGTTCTGAGTTAGATTCCCAGCAACTACATGGTATCTCACATAATCTTCTTTTTTAAAAAAATAATATTTATTTATTTATTTATTTATTACCATATTTTTTTTTCAATGCAGTTTATTCAGGAACCTTGAACAATCCTCGGACCCTGGGGAAAGCCAGCCCACAGCTTAAATAGCCTCTGGGTAGCCAACCCAGGCGTGCCATGTGGGCAATGCAGATAGTCCACATACATGGAAGCAAGCCAGATCCTTGACCTTTTTTTTTTTTATATTAATCACAGGTTATTTACTTTGTATCCCAGCCGTAGCCCCCTCCCTCATTCCCTCTCTCATTCCCTCAAATTTCCACCCTTCCTTCCTCATCTCCTCCCTGCCCCTTTCTAAGTCCACTGATAGATGAGGGCCTCCTCCCCTTCTATCTGACCCTCGCTTATCAGATATCTTCAGGACTGGCTGCAACCTCCTCCTCTGTGGCCAGCAAAGCTGTTACTCCCTTGGGTAGGGGGGAAGTCAAAGAACCAGCCATTGAGTTCTTGTCAGAAAAAGTCCTTGTTCTCCTTATTAGGGTACCCACTTGGATATTGAGCTACCATGGGCTACATCTGAGCAGGGGTTCTAGGTTACATCCATGCATGGTCCTTGGTTGAAGAAACAGTCTTATAAAAGAACCCTGTGCCCTGATATATTTGGTCTTTGGACAGGAGCTCCTGTCCTCTCCAGGTCATGTTAACTCCCTCTTCTTTCATATGATTCCCTGCACTCTTCCCAAGGCTTGGTTATAAGTCTCAGCATCTGCTTTTTTACACTGCTACTTAGAGTCTTTCAGAGGCCCTCTATGGTAGGTGCCTGACCTGTTTCTTGTTTTCTCCTACTTCAATGTCCATCGCATTTGTCTTTCTAAGTGAGGACTGATCATCTTACCTCAGGTCCTCTTTCTTGTTTATCTTCTTTAGGTGTACAGATAATTCTCTGTAGAAGAATATAGAATGGCAGAGAAATACTTAAAGAGATGCTCAATGTCCTTAGCCATCAGAGAGATGCAAATCAAAACGACCCTGAGATTTCACCTTACATCCATCAGAATGGCTAAGATCAAAAACTCAAGTGACAACCCATGCTGGAGAGGTGATGGAGAAAGGGGAACCCTCCTTCACTGCTGGTGGAAATGTGAACTTGTATAACCAATTTGGAAATCAATCTGGCAGCTTCTCAGACAACTAGGAATAGTGCATCCTAAATCTAGCTATACCGCTCCTAGGCATATATCCAAAAGATGCTCAAGTACATAACAAGGACATTTGCTCAACCATGTTTGTAGCAATGTTATTCATAATAACCAAAACCTGGAAACAGCCCAGATATCCATCAACAGAAGAATGGATACAGAAATTGTGGTACTTTTACAGAATGGAATACTATTCAGCAACTAAAAAGAAGGAAATCTTGAAATTTTCAGGCAAATGGTGGGATATAGAAAAGATCATCCTGAGTGAGGTATCCCAGGAAGAGAAAGACACACATGGTATATACTCCCTTAAAAGTGAGTACTCAACCTATAAGATAGGCTAACACAATCTTCTTTAGTGAAATCTGGTGCCCTCTTCTGGCTCAGGGATACATGCAGGAGGAACTCTGTATAAATAATATATAAATATTAAAAAACAAACAAACAAAAACCCAATAATTCTCCAAAGATTCTTCATGCTCCTATGTTTTATGCCCAAGTTACATCCTCTCTTGATCTCAACTCTTGATCCCTTAGCCAACAATAATATTTTCATAATCATTTAATTTATCTGGACAATACTGTAAAAATAAAAATATACAGTGTAAATCTTTGTAGATTGTTTTTGTCACTGTCCTTTATTCAGTTGTGGTAGTTTGTTTCGTTGGTATGTTTTGGAATTCAAATAATAGTTTGCTTATTCATATTTGTGCCAATAAAAAATTTTTCACAATATTTGCTAATACTAAAAACTGAAAACTGAAGTGAGTGTTTATGGGAAGGGTTTATTGTGGGTATACATTGTAATTCTCTGAGATAGACTTCCTATAAAAATGATTAATTTCCTCATATGAGGGTGTGAGAGGAGAGTCATTTCCTAGCTTTATGAATACATGGCTGGGCTGAGCCCAGAGCATTCTAATCTAAGCCTAGGCCTGGAGGTTTTCAGCTTTTTTTTTTTTATTAATTACACTTTATTCACTTTGTATTCCCCCATAAGCCCCTCCCTCCTCCCCTCCCGAACCCACCCTAACTCCCCTTTCTGCATGCATGCTCTTCCCCAAGTCCACTGATAGGGGAGGTCCTCCTCTCCTTCCTTCTGATCTTAGTCTATCAGATCACATCAGAAATGGCTGCATTGTCTTCTTCTGTGGACTGGTAAGGCTGCTCCCCCTTCAGGGGGAGGTGATCAAAGAGCAGGCAAATCAGTTTATGTCACAGGCAGTCCCTCTTCCCATCACTATGTAAGCCATTGGACACTGAACTTCCATGGGCTACATCTGTGCAGGGGTTCTAGGTTATCTCCATGAGTATGAGTCTCTGGGAAGTTCCCTGTGTTCAAATTTTCTTGTTCTGTTGCTCTCCTTGTGGAGTTCCTGTCCTCTCCAGCGCTTGCTATTTCCCACTTCTTACATAAAATTCCATTCACTCTGCCCGCCAGTTGGCCATCAGGCTCAACATCTGTTTTGATAGTCTGCAGGGCAGAGGCTTTCAGAAGCCCTCTGTGGCAGGTTCCTAGGTTGTTCCCTGTTTTCTTCTTCTTCTGATGTCCATCCTCTTTGCCTTTCAGGATGGGGATTGAACATTTTAGTTAGGGTCCTCTCTTTTGCTCAGTTTGTCTATATGTACCGATTTTAGTGGGTTTATCCTATGTTGTATGTTTATATGAGTGAGTATATACCATGTGTGTCTTTTTGCTTCTGGGACAACTCACTCAAGATGATCCTTTCCAGGTCCCACAATTTACCTGTAAATTTCATGATTTCCTTATTTTTCATTGCTGAGTAATACTCCATTGTATAGATGTACCACAATTTCTGCATCCATTCTTCAGTTGAGGGGCATCTGGGCTGTTTCCAGCTTCTGGCTATTACAAATAAGGCAGCTACAAACATGGTTGAGCAAATGTCCTTTTTGCGTACTTGAGCCTCAACAAAATCAGAAATGAAAAGGGGGACATAACTAAAGACACTGAGGAAATCTGAACAATCATTAGGACTTACTTCAAAAGTCTATATGACACAAAATTTGAAAATCTAAATGAAATGGACAAGTTTCTTGATCGATTTGACTTACCAAAGCTGAATCAGGACCAGGTAAATCAACTAAATAGTCCTATATCCCCCAAAGAAATAGAAGCGGTCATCAAAAGTCTCCCATCCAAAAAAAAAAAAAAAAAAAATGGCTTCAGCGCAGAATTCTACCAGATCTTCAAAGAAGGGCTAACACCAATTCTCTTCAAACTATTCCACAAAATAGAAACAGAAGCAACATTACCAAACTCATTCTATGAAGCCACAGTCACCTTGGTACCTAAACCTCACAAAGACTCAACAAAGAAAGAGAATTTCAGGGCAATCTCCCTTATGAACATTGATGCAAAAATACTTAACAAAATACTTGCAAACCGAATCCAAGAACACATCAAAGATATTATCCACTATGACCAAGTAGGCTTCATCCGAGGTATGCAGGGATGGTTCAATATATGGAAATCCATCAATGTGATCCACCATATTAACAAACTGAAAGAAAACAAACCACATGATAATCTCCCTAGATGCTGAAAAAGCATTTGACAAAATCCAACATCCATTCATGTTTAAAGTATTGGAGAGATCAGGGATACAAGGCACATATCTAAACATAGTAAAGGCGATATACAGCAAGCCTATAGCCAACATCAAACTAAATGGAGAGAAACTTAAAGCAATCCCACTAAAATCAGGGACAAGACAAGGCTGCCCACTCTCTCCATATCTCTTCAACACAGTGCTGGAAGTCCTTGCTAGAGCAATAAGACAGTTGAAGGAGATCAAGGGGATACAAATTGGAAAGGAAGAAGTCAAATTATGACTATTTGCAGATGATATGATGGTTTTCAGCTTTTATACATTATAAAATTCTCCAAGCGCAGATCTTGAAGACCTCAGCTTCCAGCCTCCATCTGCTAACCTCGGCCTAGAATGTTTTCAACCTAGGAGGCTTATTGCTGAATAAGTTCATTTTTTTTTTCTAGTTATTTCTGAAATCTGGCTGGCTTGTTCAACTCAGATTCTCTGGATCAAAACTCTGCTCCAAGCTGAATGATTCAAACTGGCTTCTCTTACTTCTCACCGAATTTCTCTGCTGGTAAACTACCTCTGAATTCCACTAAACTGAACTGCACTGACTGCAGGAACCGAACAGCACTGAAGGAAACTGTACAAACACAAGGACAATGAACTGAAGTACACCAACCTACACCAAACTATACTGTACTCTTGAACTCCACTGTCTTAAAAAACTCCCTGCTCTCTCTCTGCAGTGTTATTCAGTAGCTTCTATTTCCTGTCTCTTCTTAGAGTTTGGAGTATTCTATCTCTTACTCATTCTTTCAAATATTTCCTTCATTAGTCTCTTTGTCTGTCCCTTAATTCTTCGTCATTGTTTGATGTACATTGTACACTATAGCCATATCTGTATTCCAGCTGGATCACACAGACCTCGGTCTTTGGATGTGATCTCTTTTCAGAGTAGCCATGTTGCTAGATTAAATTCCTATAAATTCCCAGGACTCAGTTGTTAAGTTCCATAAGTAGTTTGAAGCCATTTTCATGAGATACTAGATACTAGATACTAGATATTCTTTTACAGAATATTTGTGCAAACTTACTTCTACACTGACAATTTGATACAAAGTCAGGATTGGTTGTTGTCATCACCTTTAAGATTTAGACATTCTTACTTGTAAATGGTGATGATTAGCTGAAGTTTTTATTCATGTTTAGCTGATGGGTAATAATATTAAAGTTACTCCCATGTGATTACTTGATACTCATAGAGTCTCTTTAGTGAAATACCATTCCAAATCTCTCATTTTTCATTTGGTTTGCTTTCAGAGTCTTATACACCTATTTTCTAAATTTGGAGTAGTAGAAATCAAGAAACCCCTTGATCATACAGGTTGTTATTTAAGTGGCTTTTACATGAGTCCCACAGTATCAGAACATGGCAAAGTCTAGGGATGAACTGAGACTAATACAATAGATGTCTGTGATACATAATGAAACAGCAATCTGACAAATGTGGATATTGTAAGGGACTGAGTGTGTAATATACGACACAGACTATTGTGTTTGACACATTGTTTGCTGAAGTTGTAACCTGTGTGACTACAGTATCTCCATATGTGGAACATTATTCAACTTGATGTGTTTATGGCGAAAGATCACTAGAAGATCTTACTCGGTTATTACTTGTTTCATACATATTTATTAAAAGGTTATTTAAATAACACGGTGCTTTCTCTATATTTATACAATAATTGTAGTCTATAAACTTTCAGAACAAAACTGGTGATTTCTAGTATCTTTATGCTTCCAATGGAGATAGCATAATTTATCATAATTATCATATTAAATGTTTTCATATTTTAACAGTATTTAAGTACAAATATTAATATTTTAACAATTTTGACTTATGTTATTGAATATGAGCTGATATTCTTATGATTAAAATATGACATTTTGGAGGTTGACATTGTTCTTCTGTTCCTTGTCTCATGGAATGGCTATGAAATAAATCAAACTCTGAAGATCTTTATTTTTAGTGCCAACATTTAAAAAATATTTACTTATCTATTTTATGCATGAGGATATATATATATATATATATATATATATTTAAAATAGTGATTAGAATCATAGATAGTTTCATGTGGTAATAATTGAAAAACATTTTAAAAGAATATTAGTTTTTATGGCATTACATTTGATTTCAGTTTTTTTCTATTAAACTGATAAATATGTATGAATAAAGGATGAAGCTTTCATTGAAATGAATACATCAAAATGTAATATAAGGGCCAGCAAATGGGCAGGGAGCATGGTGCTGTTATTTGGGAGAGAGTTGGCATTGGCTGCACAGTCTGAGTGATCTTTGTTCTGGGACTCCATCACATCAAAATAAATTTCTTCATAATACAGTGCTTTAAAACAACAATTACTTTATTATGCCTCCTGGAAATGCAGGAGGAACATTGTTTTGTTCCAAGTGATGTTCACTGTGCTTATTTGGTGATTATTTGTTAGCAGATGTCCTAATGTGGAAAAGTTACAGTGCTTAAAAATCACATGCTTCTGTCTAAGGACCAATAGGAAAGCCCTAAAAAGGATTAGATATTACCATGGGTCCCAGGAAAGTGAAGCAAGGGTCATGGTTGTAGCTAAGGTTCAAGGCCTGTGACTGCCGATTCATGAATATAAAAATTTTAGAAAGATTGTTTACAGAATGCTATCAAGGCCACCATAGCATTGTGAACCAGATGCGTCTTTAATAACTGCTTTAAATCCAATAAATATTAAAAAAAATCACATGCTTCATTTTGTCAGTGATGACTATTGGCAGGATAGACACAACTGGCCTGTCTTGTGCCACGTTTCCTCAGCGACTCTTATCTTCTCCCTTGACTAGAGATGTTGAAATTGTTGTACAGCAGCTAAAAATACCCCCAATGAACAAAGTAAAATATTGAGAATATTTATTATCCGGTCTACTCTATGGATAAAAGTAGCAGCACGGTCCACAAGAAGACCATGCATTATATATATATATATATATATATATATATATATATATATATCATCACTTTCTTCTAATATTCTCCATATTCTCCTTTTATTTTCTTCTTTGTTTGTTGTCTTTCACATAACCAAGTCTGTGTGGCTTTGTTTTAATTATTGATTCATGTTGGAGGGACCACTCCAATGAGCAAACCAGAAGAAGCAAGCCAATAATTAGCAATATTCCATGACTTCTGCTTAAGTTCCTGCCTCCATGTTCTTGCATTGAATTCCTACCTTCACTTCTCTCAGTGAACTGTGATCTGTGATAAATATGTCAAATAAATCCCTTTTCTCACAAATTGTTTTAGATATGCTGTCTTTAATACAGCATCAGAAACCCCAAATAAAACAACTTCTTTTCTCCCCTAGAGCATGAACTGCAGAACTTTTTACTAGAGATCATAATGTATTCCTTAATCTAAAAATTGTAGCATGAAGATATTAACTTATTAATCCGGATTAGTTGCTGAAAGCTTCTAAATGAATAGATGTAACAACTAAGCTTCTACATTTTGTAACACAGGTAACAGAGCCCAGACTTTTCATTGGGCAGGTGGAAGGCATTAACTTGAGATTAGGACCAAAAGATTATAAACTTGTACCAATTTCAATTTGTTTTATTGTTCCTGATCCTTCATTTACAGAACACTGCATTTCATCAAAGACTTCAGAGCCTTTTATGGTGGGAATGTTTTTTTTTTTTTTTTTTTTTTTAATGTGTTTTTATTTAGTGATAGTTTGGTGTGGGTTTTTTGATGTGTTGTTTTTTTTTTTTTTTTTTTTTTTTTTTTTTTTTTTTTTTCAATGCAGTTTATTCAGGAAGATTGAACAATCCTCGGACCCCGGGGAAAGCCAGCCCACAGCTTAAATAGCCTCTGGGTAGCCAACCCAGGCGTGCCACGGGGGCAATGCAGATAGGTCCACATACATGGAAGCAAGCCAGATCCTCAGCCTTAGCCAAATGTGGAGTTGTTCGTGACAGAGAGCACTCACCATCGGGAAGGTGGAAGGCGGAAACCAGCTCCATCTTTAAGGCATAGCATTCCGCAGCTCTCTACAGTTCCCCCTTTTTGTTTTAGACGCATCAGGCAAGAGTAGAGGTCTGATCTCTGATATTAGAAATAAATTGGGACTTTGTACAGATGTTCATTTAGGTGTCATCCACCCAAAGAGCATCAGACCGTCCGATACCTTTTTCTCAGAGGCGGGACCTGGGGCATCAACCCGCATGCAATCAGACATGCTCTTCTCTGGGTCCAAAGCGGCTGACCCTGAGTGCAGTGCTTAGCCTCGCATCCTGAGCATATCATTTTAGCTTTTTATGGTATCCAACCATGCTTGGGGAGAATGTCCTGCTTCAATGGCTGTAAAGGCCTGAATGATCATGGCTGCATCACACTGTTGTGAGACTCTAATCTTGCATATATACCACAGGCAAACCAAGGAGACCAACACCAGAAGGCCTGCTAACGCTCCCATGCCCGCCCATTCCTTCAGATGATTCATGGCTGCAGCAATCCATGTTGATAATCCTGTGGCTAGTCCTGCGTCCACTCCGGTAGAATTTACTGTGACAATGGCCACTCTCAGCTGCTCCATCGTAGTATCGAATTCTCCAGTCCCAATTACCTAAAATATAGCTCGACAATTGTTTAGACAGATTTGCAGCGCAGGAAAAATTCTCATGTTGTATGCTAGTGACACAAAGTCCAGCATACTTTCATTGACAGCCAGGTTGAGCGATTTGCCATAGGGTATCAATTTGCTCCTGCAAGAGGTCAATCCTCTGATTGAACACCATCAAGCTTCCTTTTAGTTGAGCATTAATTCCTTTATGTACAACTAAGGCATGAGCTACATTGGCTAAATGATTATTCAGGGTCTGAGCAGTCTGCCCAGTATGACTCATGGCTAATGCCCTGGTGGTAGCTCCAACAGCCGTCAATGAGATGGTAGTAACAATGGTGGCTGTAGTTCCAAGATCCCTTTTCTGTCTGAAGAGAGTCATAGCGTGAGGGGCATCAATGGGCATAGGCACCCAGTGAGGCATGCGAGTAACCAGGGCATACCTAACTTTACTAGCATTCCAGCATTGGGCAAAAAAGCAAGTATCATTACCACAATTACTTGGCTCTATCTGGCTAATAATGAATAAAAATGGGGGATATAGACAAACAGGTGTGGGCTTATAGGAAATATTATGAGAAGCCCTAACCCCTCATTGGAACATCCTGCGTCAGTTCTAGAACTAGCAGTGGTGGTGTCCGAGGTCTGAGTAGGTTCAGGAGACCATTGCCCCCAGGGGCGAGACGTGCTCCATGCCAATTGACTAACTCCATGTTTTCCTCCAATTTTGAAAGTCATTTAAGGTTCTTAAATTACTTTTTTCCCTTTTTTCTTAAATTTTTCATCAATTACACTTTATTCATTCTGTATCCCCCCATAAGCCCCTCCCTCCTCCCATCCCCATCCCACCCTCCCTCCTCCCTCTGCTTGCATGCCACTCCCCAAGTCCACTAATAGGGGAGGTTCTCCTCTCCTTTCTGATCTTAGTCTGTCAGTTCACATCAAAAGTGGCTGTATTGTCCTCTACTGTGGCCTGGTAAGGCTGCTCCCCCCCCCCCAGAGGGAGGTGATCAAAGAGCAGGCCAATCAGATTATGTCAGAGGCAGTCCCTCTTCACATTACTATGTAACCCAATTGGACTCTGAACTGCCCTGGGCTACATCTGTGCAGGGGTTCTAGGTTATCTCCATGAATAGTCCTTGGTTGGAGTATGAGTCTCTGGGAAGTTCCCTATGTTCAAATTTTCTTGTTCTTTTGCTCTCCTTGTGGAGACCCTGTCCTCTCCAGCTCTTACTATTTCCCAGTTCTTACCTAAAATTCCGTTCACTCTGCCCAACAGTTGCCCATCAGGCTCAGGATCTGCTTTGATAGTCTGAAGGGCAGAGGCTTTCAGAGGCCCTCTGTGGTAGGTTCCTAGGTTGTTTCCTGTTTTCTTCTTCTTCTGATGTCCATCCTCTTTGCCTTTCTGGATGGGGTTTGGACGTTTTAGTTAGGGTCCTCTCTCTTGCTTAGTTTCTTTAGATGCACAGGTTTTAGTGGGTTTGTCCTATGTTGTATGTCTATATGAGTGAGTATATACCATGTGTGTCTTTTTGCTTCTGAGACAACTCACTCAGGATGATCCTTTCCAGATCCCACCATTTACCTGCAAATTTCATGATTTCCTTATTTTTCATTGCTGAGTAATATTCCATTGTGTAGATGTACCACAATTTCTGCATCCATTCTTCAGTTGAGGGGCATCTGGGTTGTTTCCAGCTTCTGGCTATTACAAATAAAGCTGCTACAAACATGGTTGAGCAAATGTCCTTTTTGTGTACTTGAGCCTCTTTTGGATATATGCCCAATAGTGGTATGGCTGGATCTTGAGGAAGCGCTATTCCTAGTTGTCTGAGAAAGCGCCAGATTGATTTCCAGAGTGGCTGTACAAGTTTACATTCCCACCAGCAGTGGAGAAGGGTTCCCCCTTCTCCACAACCTCTCCAGCATGTGTTGTCACTTGAGTTTTTGATCTTGGCCATTCTCATGGGTGTAAGGTGAAATCTCAGGGTTGTTTTGATTTGCATTTCCCTAATGGCTAGTGAGGTTGAGCATTTCTTTAAGTGCTTCTCTGCCATTCGGTATTCCTCTACAGAGAATTCTTTGTTTAGCTCTGTTCCCCATTTTTTAAGTGGATTACTTGGTTTGCTGCTTTTCAGCTTCTTTAGTTCTTTATATATACTGGATATGAGTCCTCTGTCAGATAAAGGGTTGGTGAAGATTCTTTCCCAATCTGTAGGTGGTCGCTTTGTTTTGATGACGGTGTCCTTTGCTTTACAGAAGCTTTTCAGTTTCATGAGGTCCCATTTATTGGTTGTTGCTCTTAGAGCCTGTGCTGTTGGTGTTCTGTTCAGGAAGTTTCCCCCTGTACCAATGAGTTCTAGGGTATTTCCCACTTTTTTTTCAAGCCGATTTAATGTGTCTGGTTTTATGTTGAGGTCTTTGATCCACTTGGACTTCAGTTTTGTGCAGGGTGACAAGTATGGGTCTATTTTCATTTTTCTACATGTAGACATCCAGTTAGACCAGCACCATTTGTTGAAGATGCTATCTTTTTTCCATTGTATGGTTTTGGCGTCTTTGTCAAAGATCAGGTGTCCATAAGTGTGTGGGTTTATTTCTGGGTCCTCTGTTCGGTTCCATTGATCCACCATTCTGTTTCTATGCCAGTACCATGCAGTTTTTAAAACTGTTGCTCTATAGTACAACTTAAGATCAGGGATGGAGATACCTCCAGAAGATCTTTTATTGTAGAGGATTGTTTTAGCAATTCTGGGTTTCTTGTTATTCCATATGAAGTTGAGAATTTTCCTTTCCAGGTCTGTAAAGAATTGTGTTGGTAATTTGATGGGCATTGCATTGAATCTGTAGATTGCTTTTGGTAAGATGGCCATTTTTACTATGTTAATCCTACCAAGCCATGAGCATGGGAGATCTTTCCATCTTCTCATATCTTCTTCTAATTCTTTCTTCAGAGATTTGAAATTTTTTTCATACAAGTCTTTGACTTCCTTGGTTAGGGTTACTCCGAGGTACCTTATGTCATTTGTGGCTATTGTGAAGGGTGTTGTTTCCTTAATTTCTTTCTCAGCCCTTTTGTCTTTTGTATACAGGAGGGCTACTGATTTTTTTGAGTTAATTTTGTATCCTGCCACTTTGCTGAAGGTGTTTATCAGCTGTAGGAGCTCCCTGGTAGAGTTTTTGGGGTCACTCACGTATACTATCATATCATCTGCAAATAGTGATAATTTGACTTCTTCCTTTCCAATTTGTATCCCCTTGATCTCCTTCAACTGTCTTATTGCTCTAGCAAGGACTTCCAACACTATGTTGAAGAGATATGGAGAGAGTGGGCAGCCTTGTCTTGTCCCTGATTTCAGTGGGATTGCTTTAAGTTTCTCTCCATTCAGTTTGATGTTGGCTATAGGCTTGCTGTATATCGCCTTTACTATGTTTAGATATGTGCCTTGTATCCCTGATCTCTCCAATACTTTGAACATGAATGGATGTTGGATTTTGTCAAAGGCTTTTTCAGCATCTAGGGAGATTATCATGTGGTTTTTTTCTTTCAGTTTGTTAATATGGTGGATCACATTGATGGATTTCCGTATATTGAACCACCCCTGCATACCTGGGATGAAGCCTACTTGGTCATAGTGGATAATATCTTTGATGTGTTCTTGGATTCGGTTTGCAAGTATTTTATTAAGTATTTTTGCATCAATGTTCATAAGGGAGATTGGCCGGAAATTCTCTTTCTTTGTTGAGTCTTTGTGAGGTTTAGGTACCAAGGTGACTGTGGCTTCATAGAATGAATTTGGTAATATTCTTTCTGTTTCTATTTTGTGGAATAGTTTGAAGAGAATTGGTGTTAGCTCTTCTTTGAAGGTCTGGTAGAATTCTGCGCTGAAGCCATCTGGTCCTGGGCTTTTTTTGGATGGGAGACTTTTGATGACCGCTTCTATTTCTTTGGGGGATATAGGTCTATTTAGTTGATTTACCTGGTCCTGGTTCAGCTTTGGTAAGTCAAATCGATCAAGAAAATTGTCCATTTCATTTAGATTTTCAAATTTTGTGGCATATAGACTTTTGAAGTAAGTCCTAATGATTGTTTGGATTTCCTCAGTGTCTGTAGTTATATCCCCCTTTTCATTTCTGATTTTGTTGATTTGGGTGGTGTCTCTCTGCCTTTTAGTTAGCCTGGCTAAGGGTTTGTCGATCTTGTTGATTTTCTCAAAGAACCAGCTCTTGGTTTCATTGATTCTTTGAATTGTTTTATTTGTTTCCAATTGATTGATTTCAGCCCTGAGTTTGATTATTTCCAGCCGTCTACTCCTTCTTGGTGTGTCTGCTTCTTCTTTTTCTAGGGTTTTTAAGTGAGCCATTAGGGTGCTTGAATGAGCTGTCTCGAATTTCTTTTTGAAGGCACTTAGTGCTATGAACTTTCCTCTTAGCACTGCTTTCATTGTGTCCCACAAGTTCGGGTATGTTGTGTCTTCATTTTCATTGATTTCTAGAAAGACTTTAATTTCTTTCTTTATTTCTTCCCTGACCCAGCTGTCATTTAGTAACAGGTTGTTCAGTTTCCATGTGTGTGTAGGCTTTTTGTTATTTCTGTTATTGTTGAGGTCCAGCTTTATTCCATGGTGATCAGACAAGATACATGGGATTATTTCAATCTTCTTGTATTTGTTGAGGCTTGCTTTGTGACCCACTATGTGGTCTATTTTGGAGAAGGTTCCATGAGGTGCTGAGAAGAAGGTAAATTCTTTTGTGTTTGGGTGTAAAGTTCTGTAAATGTCTGTTAGGTCCATTTGATTCATGACCTCTGTCAGAGACATTGTTTCTTTGTTTAATTTCTGTTTGGTTGACCTGTCCTTTGTTGAGAGTGGGGTGTTGAAGTCTCCCACTATTAATGTGTGTGGATCTATATGTGCTTTAAATTTTATCAATGTTTCTTTCACAAATGTGGGTGCCCTTGTATTTGGGGCATATATGTTCAGGATTGTGATGTCTTCCTGGTGGAATTTTCCCTTGATGAGTATGAAGTGTCCTTCCCCATCTCTTTTGATTAATTTTGGTTGAAAGTCTATTTTATCAGATATTAGAATGGCTACTCCTGCTTGCTTCTTGGGTCCGTTTGCTTGGAAAGTCGTCTTCCAACCCTTTACCCTCAGGTAATGTCTATCTTTGTGTCTTAGGTGTGTTTCTTGTATGCAACAGATTGCTGGGTTTTGTTTACGTATCCATTCTGTTAATCTGTGTCTTTTTATTGGAGAGTTGAGTCCATTGATGTTGAGAGAGATTAATGACCAGTGGCTGTTAGATCTCTTGGTTTTGATATTGGCTGTGGTCATCAGGTTGTGTGCTTGGTTGCTTTTTGTTTTACTGAAGTGAGGTTATTTATTTCCTGTGTTTTCTTGAATGTAGCTAGCTTTCTTGGGTTGTATTTTCCCTTCCAGTGTCTTCTGTAATGCTGGATTTGTTTGTAGGTATTGTTGAAATTTGTTTTTGTCATTGAATATCTTGTTTTCTCCATCTATGAGGACTGAGAGTTTTGCTGGGTATAGTAGCCTGGGCTGACATCTGTGTTCTCTTAGGGTCTGCATGATATCTGTCCAGGCCCTTCTGGCTTTCATAGTCTCTGTTGAAAAATCAGGTGTGATTCTAATGGGTTTGCCATTATATGTTACTTGGCCTTTTTCCCTTGCAGCTTTTAGTATTTTTTCTTTGGTCTGTATACTTACTGTTTTGATTATTATGTGGCGGGAGGATTTTCTTTTCTGGTCAAATTTGCTGGGTGTTCTGTAGGCCTCATGTATTCTAATTGGCCTCTCCTTTAGCTTGGGGAAATTTTCTTCAATGATTTTGTTGAAAATATTTTCTGGGCCTTGGAGAAGGGAGTCTTCTTTTTCCTCTATACCTATTATTCTTAGGTTTTGTCTTTTCATATTGTCTTGCATTTCTTGGACGGTCTGTGTCAGGAATTTTTCAGATTTAACATTTTCTTTGACAGATACATCGATTTCTTCCATTGTATCTTCTACACCTGAGATTCTTTCTTCCATCTCTTGTAGTCTGTTGGTTATGCTTACCTCTGTAGTTCCTGTTTTCTTCCCTAGATTCTTCCTTTCCATTATTTCTTCCATTTGTGTTTTCTTTAATTTTTCCAATTCTATCTTCAGGTCTTGAGTTGTTTTGTTTACTTCCTTTACCTGTCTGATTGTACTTTCCTGTTTTTCTTTTAGTTCCTTCAACTCTGTTTCTTTCATTTCATTCAGTGTTTTAAGCATTTCCTTTCTAAAGGCCATAAACTGTTTGGCTGCAGCTTCCTCTATTTCTTTACGGATGGCAATATTCTGTTTGAGTTTATCTTCCTCTATGTCTTTACGAATCTTATTTGTTTCCTCTGTTATCATCTTCATGAGCATAGTTGTTAGGTCATCTTCTTGGATTTCAGTTATGGTGGGGTGTCCAGGGCTACTTGCCCCTGGGTAACTGGGTTCTGGAGATGCCATATTGCTCTGTCTTTTGTTGCTTGAGCTTTTACGCTGGCCTCTACCCATTGTGTTATCTTTGGAGTTTGGGGTTATTTTCTGGTGGTTCCTGGGGATCCTGTGGTGGAGAGAATCCCCTTTGCAGAAAGCTGGATTTTCCTGAAGGATGTCTTCTCAGCTTTTTGGGTATAGTCCCTGGATGGCTGGTGTTTTTTCAGGAGTTGCTCACCTCAGGGATATAGACCTGAGTGGTAACTGTGGTCTTTGTTAGTCGAGAGGGTTCTCCTCTCACCCAGGGAAGTCCTGAGGGCAGCTGCCCTGTTTCTGGGTTTCTTGTTGCAAATTTAATGATCAGCTGCTGTGACCCAGTTGGACATCAGGCGCGCCTCAACTGTTTGTGCTTGTGTCTGGAGCACAGCTGAGTGCTGGCGCCTCGGCCCCACTAGACTACTAGACTTTTTCTAGGGAAGGATTGGGTGATTTAGATCAGTACAGTTTCCTTCCTTCCCCGTGGATTCTCTGGAGACAAGGACTCCTAGTGTCTTTTTTTGCCCTGGTGCACAGTGTCCGCCAGCTGGCTGGCCACAGAAATTTGCCTGTGCCTGGAGCACAGCTGTGTGATGGCAGCTCAGTCTCTGCCAGTTGTCTGGTGCGCAGAAACTGCCTGTGTCTGCCTTTGTGGCTTTTGGGAGTCTGAGTGGCTCCCTAAGCTGGGTAATTTTCCGGGGACCTTTTCAGGTTGGGGGTGAGCTGAGTGCTCTGAGATCAGACCCGCCGTTTCTATCTCCGGCGGCGAATCAGGTGCGCAGGCAGGCAGGGCTCTGTGCCGGAACCTGGGTCCCCAGCTCTGGCTCCGGGCTGGCTCCTGGGGTGCCCGTGGAACCCGCCCGAGTCTTTTCCAGGGGATGTCTGGGTGACCTAAGGCCGGTCCCAATCGTTTCCTGTACCCTGGGGTTATCTCTCGACTGAAAATTCCAGTCTCTGATAGTGTGGTGCCCAAGGTTCAGTCTGGGACCGTGACCAGAGACACTGGCTTGTGGCTCTGGGCTGGGGCTGGGGCTGGCGGCCGGCAGCCAAGCGTCTGGCGGAACCGGGATCTCTTCCGCAGTTTAGCCGGGTGAGTTAAAAGCTGATTGAATCCCCCACCGTGGGGTATCCTCTCACCTGGGAAACACAATGACTGTGTTTTATGGCCGAGAGTTCTGATTGCTGTTCACTGTGCTGATCCTGCTGTGCTGCTGCTCAGAATGAGAGTCCTCCCGGCGCCCGGTGGGAATGTTTTAACATAGATTTATTTGTAAGGCCTGTCGGGATTTTTAAACACAGAATTTTAATTGTTGTTTTAAGACTAGTGTATTATGACTGCTGTTTTCTCTGTTTCAATTCAATAAATCTGTATGTTCAGTTTTCCCAGATGTATGGGCGACCATTTTAATGCCCAGAACATGATTCCTCCTGGACTTTAGTATAAAGAGTTACATTGAAAATATAAAATATATTAACTTTTGTGGGTATTTGTTTTATGTTAGAGACTAATACAACTTTAAATTTTAGTTTTGAAAGAGACACATCATTTAAAAGTTTTAATACAAATAATTTCAATGTTATTTAGCATCTTTAAAATATTAAGAAGTAATCTTTTTACATTGCTATTTTATTCACATAAATTTTATAACTGACACTCAGTCCATTTTTAAAAGCATTGAATTAAACACTAATATTTTCAGAGTAAGAGCAAAATAGATTTTATGCTATCTTGATATGTATAGTAGAACATGGAATGACATCCAAGTATTTCATACATTATATTGAGTATATATGGGTTATTGTAAGAGTTTTCACAAAACACTTCAGGAAAAATATCCATACTGCTCAAAAAGTTGATCAGTAATTTATGGTACACTTCAATGAAAATTAATTAATAGGCAGATTGGTTTCAGTATTATGAGACTGATGTTGTGGGTTAATAGCAAATCATCTATAATACATATCCTCTTCATACAACAGATACTCATACACTCAATTATATTCAGTCTATACATTGTATGTGTGTCTCTGTCTATGTATGTGTATATGTACATGATGTATATGTAATGGGTGATTATACGCATTTCTCTATACATATACATATATTGTATCATCATTTTACATATGCCACCTATGTAATCAAAATTGTCTGGTTATGAAGCAATATAGATTTGTGTTTTGAAAGTGATTACTCAGATACTGAGATTTATTTTGAAATCTATAACTGAACTTAAATCATTATGATAAATATTAAATATCAATTTTTGGTTTGTGGAATCTAAATCCCCTTTGTACATAAAACATTTTTTTTTGCGGAGAAATTCATATAGGATTTTTTCAAACAACGTATCTACATGAAATTTGCCAATAATTATGGATGGAAACTCATTGGTAGTGAGGATCATCTCTAAGAAGAAGTCATTGTGAACAGTAAAATAAGTGAGCTTTAATATTTGAGTTCATCAGAAATAATTCAGAGTATAATTTTATTACTAAATACATAAACCTTAGAAAACAGAGGAGTTGGCTTGAAAAGTTCTTACATCTTTCTTGGCTTTAAAATGAAGCTTCAGTTTGTTTAGAAATAGTTGTTTCTTATTTCAAACTGAATGCTCATAAGTAACTTTGTAAGTATGATTAAGAAAACATTTCAAAGTGGTTGTACAAGTTTACATTCCCACCAGCAGTGGAGGAGGGTTCCCCTTTCTCCACAACCTCACCAGCATGTGCTGTCACTTGAGATTTTGGTCTTGGACATTCTGATGGGTGTAAAGTGAAATCTCAGGGTCATTTTGATTTACATTTCCATCTCAGCCATTCAAATTTCTGTAGAAAATTCTCAGTTTAGCTCTGTACCCCAGTTTTAAATTTGATTATTTTGTTTGTCAGTGCTTAATTTCTCGAATTCTGTATATATTCTGGATACTAGTTCTCTGTTGGATGTAGGGTTGGGAAGATCTATTCCCAGTCTGTAGGCTGTCATTTTGTTCTGTTCACTGTGTCTTTTGCTTTGCAAAAGCTTCAGTTTTGTTCTATTTATTTATTGCCAATTTTAGAGCATGAGCTGTTGGTGTTCTGTTCAGGAACTTGTCTTCTGTGCCAATGAGCTCAAGGCTCTTCCCCACTTTTTCTTCTAACAGATTTAGTGTGTCTGGTTTTATCTTGAGGACTTTGATCCACTTGGAAATCAATCTGGCACTTTCTCAAAAAATTGGGAACAGCTGTATCTCCAGACCCAGCCATACCACTCCTGGGAATAAACCCAAAAGATGCGCCACCATACAACAACGATATTTGTTCAACTATGTTCATAATGACTTTATTCATAATAGTCAGAAACTGGAAACTTTTTACCCAAAGAAAAATATTATAGACATATGAAATCATCAGATATTTAGACTTTTTTCTATTTTTTTGTGAGTTAAGTTCTCTGCTTCTAGCTTGACATAGATTTTGGTGATTACACTCAGGTCACCAGTCTTATAGAGCAAACACTTTCACTGTTTGTCCCATTTCTCTGCCCTAAGTTCATATTTTTTTAAATTTTTTATTTTTTATTAATTACAGTTTATTCACTTTGTATCCCCCATAAGCCCCTCCCTCCTTCCCTCCCAGCCCCACCCTCCCTCCCCCTTTTTCTCACTTGCCCCTCCCAAGTCCACTGATAGGGGAGGTCCTCCTCTCCTTCCTTCTGATCTTAGTCTATCAGATCCCATCAGGAATGGTTGCATTGTCATCTTCTGTAGCCTGGTAGGGCTGCTCTCCCCTCAGGGGGAGGTGGTCAAACAACAGGCCTGTCAGATTATGTCAGAGGCAGTCCCTCTTCCTGTGCTCTCTCCAATGTTTGACTGTGAGTCTCTGCATCTGCTTCCATCCCCTGGTAGTGGAGTCTTTTAGGTGGAAATTATGTTGATTGAAGCAACTAGTAACAAAATCTACATCTTCAAAATGTTATTGCTCTAAGTAGTAATTAACTGGGTAGTTAGTTGAGCCCATAGTGTATACTTTTCTTATAGCCTACCAGAAATTCACTAAAAAGCCCAGATTAGTTAACAAGTGCAATAAATATATTTGTACTTAGGAAACAAATATTCAGTATTCAGTAGCAATTGTGCTAATTATTTTTTGACTCCTTGATACAATCTAGTCACCTAGGAGAAAAGAGCCTCGCTTAATAAAAATGCCTCTCTCAGATTTGCCTGTAGGTATACTTGTGTGAACTTTACTTGGTTGTAAATTGACAGGGCATGGCCCAGTCCATTGAGGGCAGTTCCAACCCTGGGTAGTCAACCTGAGAAGTATAAGAAAAGTAGCTGTTAGGTCTCATCAGGAGTGGCTGCACTGTCCTCCTCTGTGGTAAGGCTGCTCCCTCCTCAGGGGGAGGTGGTCAAAGAGCAGGCCAATCAGTTCATGTCAGAAGCAGTCCCTGTTTCCATTACTATGGAACCCACTTGGAGACTGAACTGCCATGGGCTAAATCTGTGCTGGGGTTCTAGTTTATCTCCATGCATGGTACTTAGTTGGAGTATGAGTCTCAGGAAAGACCCCTGTGCTTAAAAAAAAATTTTTTTTTGGTTCTGTTGCTCTACTTGTTGACCTCCTGTCCTCTCCAGCTCTTACTATTATTTCCCATTTCTTTCATAAGATTCCCTGCATTCTGCCCAAAGTTTGGCCATAAGTCTTAACATCTGCTTTGATAGTCTGCAGGGCAGAGCCTTTCAGAGGCCCTCAGTGGGAGGCTCCTAACTTGTTTCCTGAGAAACCCTCCCCTACCAGTGGACTTGGGGAGTGGAGTGTGTGGAGAGGGAGGAGGAAGGTAGCGATTGGGAGGGGAGGAGGGAGGGAACTGGAGGGGGATACAAAGTAAATAAAGTATAATTAAAATAATTAAAAAGATATCTAAACCATAAAAAAAAATGTAGGGATAAAGATGGAGCAGAGATTTAGGGAATGGCAAACCAATGACTGGCCCAACTTGAGACCCATCCCATGGGAGAGAGCCAACCCCTGACACTATTAATGATACTCTGCTATGCTTGCAGACAGGAGCCCAGCATAACTGTCTTCTGAGAGGCTTCATCCAGAAGCTGGTGGAAACAGATGCAGAGACTCACAGCCAAACAATAGGTGGAGCTCAGAGAGATATGTGGAAGAGTGGGAGGAAGGACAAAGGGAGCTAGAGGGGTCAGGGACACCACAAGAAGACCTAGAGAGTAAACTAGTTTGGGCCCCATGGGGGCTAACAGAGATTAAACCACCAACCAAAGAGCACGAAAGGGCTGAACCTAGACTCCCTACACATACATAGCAGATGTGCAGTTACGTGTGGGTCCCTTAACCATGGGAGTAGGAGCTGTTTCTACTTTGCTGCCTGCCGTTGGATCCCTTTCCCCTAACTGGGCTGCCTTGTTTGGCTTCAGTGGGAAGGGATGCACTTAGTCCTGTTGAGACTTTAGATACCAGGGTAGGTTGGTACCCCTTCTCTGAGAAGAGGAGGGAAATTTGGGGTTGAGGGTGGGAATGGGAGGAGAGAAGGGAGGGGCTTCTATTGGGATATAAAGTAATTAAATAAATTAATTAATAAAAAAATATCACGTTCTACAGCAGGAAAAGTCAATCTATGAGAAAAATCTGGAGAAGAACCCCGAAGCCTCTCTGGGGACTGCAATGATCTCTACCTTGACAGGGTTTCCTTACACAGGTGTGTGTGTGCACCTGTCACTTTCACTGGCTTATACTCGAGCACTGGGTATTTCATTATACAAAATGTAAAATTTATATCAAAACAAAATGTGTGCACAGGTATTGAAATGTTTTTTGCTAGGAGTGTGTTACTGTGTTTTGTAATTCATTTCATCATTGGATTATGGAAGAAGAGATAGACCATGGTTAGATATGTGGGAAAACAGATAAAATTAAATTTCTATTTCAGGTCCTAGGTAGTTGCTTTATAACTATTCAAGTAAAATTCAACCTTGTTCTTTGTTTGACAGTTCTTGTAATAAAAGGTAAGTTATGAAATTCCAAAAATAAAAATAAAAAAATAGAAAAGTAGCTGGACCTGAACCTGAGATCATGACAAAAAGCATCATTCCTCCATGGTCTCTGCTTCAGTCCTTGCCTCCTGGCTCCTGATTGTACTCCTACCATGGCTTTGCTTGATGATAGATTGTAACATGTTGTATAAGCTGAATAAATCTTTTATTTCCAGGTTGATATTGAAGAGTATTTTATTGAAAAAACAGACCAAACTAGGACAACATTTCACAAATTTTATATGGAATCTATGCGTAGTTTCTTGAACTACTGTAAATCTATAGAATACGTAAGTGACTTTCAAGTCATCTTGATAACTTGAACAAGAAGTAAAAGAAAAAGAAATGAATGCTTTAAATAGTTAGGCAGCATAATGTAAAAAAGACAGCATAAATTATGGATTGTCTTATGGCAGAGCCTAGAAGTTATTTTTAGCAAGAAATGTTTTGGAGTAAAGTAATGTAATAATAAATGTTTTAGCACTTTAAAGAAAATGTTAAACTATAGTATTTATTCAAATGAAATATTTATTAATATCATAAATTTATAAACAATATTGTATAGTCTACCAAACAAAATTTAAAAAGTGATAAATTACAATTTTAAATAGTAAGATAATTTGGTTTATGTAGAGGTATTTTACTCCAGTAACATGGCTACTCTTGACAGACATGCCCTTAGCACACAATTTTAATCCCTCCGGCTAGAATACAGAAAACACTCTCAGGACACAACTATAAGCCAAAGTAAAGTTAGTTTGTAGAATGAAGCATCAATGTTTGAAAGTGATGTCTAATTGAAAGGCAGACAAAGTGATGAATGAGAGGAAGATCTGACTGAAAAGGATAGACCCAACTCTCAGAAGAACATGAGGGAAAAGAGAGACCATTTAAAGGAGAGCAGCTCAGAAGGAGGAAGAGGAGCCAGTTTTACTGAGAGAGTTGTACAGAGACAGATTGAGGTGAAAACAAGCTAGACTTAGGTGAAGACAGAACAAACCAGAGGATGAGAGAGAGCCATATAAATATGTATACATATATGTATATATATATCCATATATATATGTATATTTATATGTATAATATATATTTTAGTTGTTGTCTGTAACATTGAAAGAATGTGGGATACAGAGCTTATAAAAAGAAATTAGTTTGGACTGTGGATTGGAGCACTGTCTTAACATGGGCTTGTTTGGGAAACAATGGCTGAGGTGTAATAATTCATTTCTACAGCTAGAAATGCCTGGTAAAAAACATTTAGATGAATAAAGTTGGATGAAGCAGAGCAGAGAGATTCTGAGGATTGGCTACTTTATTTTTATACACATTAGATAATGCCAGTGCCCATCAGATCTATCAATTTACATTGGAGGAGACAGTGGAAAACCATCATGTTAATCTTGTACTGCGTTCATTATTATACAAGTCTTGTTTTTATTGATTTGGATTCAAATAAAGTTACATCACTTTGGTCCTTCCCTTTTCACCCTTCAGCCCCTCCACAAATCTTATTTCAAACTCAATCCATGTTTCCCCTTCACTGATGATCTCTTTTTCTTTGATCAGTGTTGTTTTATATACATGCATAGGTATGCACAAATATATAAACACAACATGCTTAATCCATTTCTGTTTCTTTGCTTTTGTGTTTTCTTTTGTTTTTGTGTGTATGTCTGTATGGTTTCAGGGCTTTATATTGATAACCAATTGGGGCTCATTTTTAGGAAAATCTCTTCCTCTCTCAGCAGTTACAGAAAGCTGCAGTTTCTTGTCCAGGGCTATGATTTTGTGAGCTGTTTTTCCTCTGGTATTGGATGTCTGTTGATAATCTCATTGCTCTGATTCTGTATGTTCATATATTTCTTTGAAAGCTGCTTCACAATAGACTTTCTGCTATTCCTGCTTTTCTTATCCTCTATTTCGTAATACCCTTGGAACCACAGATGCAGAGGCAGTGGTGGAGAAATATCCACTGGGATGTGGCTCACCCTGATTCTTAGATCTCTTCTTTGTGTTCAGTTATGGTTTTCTGTTAATGGCCTTCAATGCTGGAAAAAGAAGCTTCTTTGATGTGGGTTGGTAACTACACTTACCTGTAGGTAAAAGGATAATGTTTATAATGGAGTTCAGAATTCTGATGTTCTAACAAAGTGTGGTAATAGGTTTTTTTTGTGTTTTTTTTTTTTTTTTTTCAATGCAGTTTATTCAGGAACCTTGAACAATCTTCTGACCCTGGGGAAAGCCAGCCCACAGCTTAAATAGCCTCTGGGTAGCCAACCCCAGCGTGCCACGTGGGCAATGCAGATAGGTCCACATACATGGAAGCAAGCCAGATCCTCAGCCTTAGCCAAATGTAGAGTCGTTCATGACAGAGAGCACTCACCATCGGGAAGGTGGAAGGCAGAAACCAGCTCCATCTTTCAGGCGCGGCATTACGCAGCTCTCTACAGTTCCCCCTTTTTGTTTTAGACGCATCAGGCAAGAGTAGAGGTCTGATCTCTGATATTAGAAATAAATTGGGACTTTGTACTGATGTTCATTTAGGTGTCATCCACCCAAAGAGCATCAGACCCTTCTGATACCTTTTTCTCAGAGGCGGGACCTGGGGCATCAACCCGCATGCAATCAGACAGGTTGTTTTATAAGTTCCAAAACTTCATTAGCTGTGAGAATTTGACAAGGTATCAGGCATGTTTTTCTTCCTGTTTTGTGGACCCGACCTTCAATTATTAGATGTTGGTTACCACTAACATGTGAATGGCACTTATTCAAACTTTACAAATGTCTTGCCATACTGCTGATCATTGTTATAGTTCCAAGATTTTGCACCTGGGTAGTATTAGTTTAAAAACACAAATAGTAAATGAAAAGCAATGTATTTACAGCAATCATTCAGCTATTTACCTATCATTCAAGAATTAAATGTCATATTATTTTGATGATGAAACCTACAGCTTATGAACAATGAATTATGCAGATAGCATATAGATAGGTAATTCCATGTGAAATAATTTTCAACACACACCTACATATATAATGAAAAGGATTTTTATTATTTTATTATTTTATTTTTTATATTAATTACAGTTTATTCATTTTTTATCCTAGCTGTAGCCCACTCTCTCATTCCCTCCTAATCCAACCCTCCCTCCCTCATCTTCTCCCATGTCCCTCTCCAAGACCACTGAAAGGAGAGGTCTTCCTCCCCTTCCACCTGACCAAAGCCTATTAGGTCTCATCAGGACTGGTTGCATTGTCTTCCTCTGTGCCCTGGCAAAGCTGTTCCTCCTCAGGGGGAGATGATCAAAGAGCCAGCCACTGATATTATGTCAGAGACAGTCTCTGTTCCCTTTACTAGGGAACTTAGTTGGAGACCAAGCTGCCATGGGCTACATCTGAGCTGGGGTTCTAGGTTATATCCATGCATGGTCCTTGTTTGGAGTATCAGTCTCAGCAAAGACTCCTGAGTTCAAATATTTTGGTTCTGTTGCTCTACTTGTAGAGAGGACTTTTTATTTCAATCAAATCCACTTCAAGAATGGAGATACAATTTTCATTAAAAAAATAGAATCTGTATATCATTTCTCTATGCTTTGGTTTAAGAATTTCTGCCTGGTTACTTTCTTTAGAATTCATGCCATTTAAGGAGAGATAAAATATATACGGCAAGAAAAGAAAATACTAAAGTATCTGCTTTATCACTGTCCATTATAAATAGTTGTTTCTACATAGCACAGAAATCGGAGCAATGTGTTTGATGACAAGTCCAGTCATCACAGACAAAAGATTCTATTGTATTTAGCCTTGCGAATGGAAACTCTGGGCCACACGTGGGTATATTTTCTGCTCACAGGAAAAATGACGAATGATACGTAATTGCCTATTCACATTTTGTGCCACAGTGAATATAAAATTTGATTTTGATGAATTTTCAATAAATAGACATCTGGTTTTCTTGAGTATGCCAAATAAAATTTCTTTCTCTTATTTCTCTCCTTCATCATTTCCCAAATATCATTGTAAAAACAGATTTTTAAAATTTTTTTAATTAAATTTTTATTTTTTTATTAACTATAGTCCATTCACTTTGTATCCCAGCTGTAGCACCATCCCTCCTCCCCTCCCATCCCACCTTTCTTCCCTCCCTCTTCTCATCCTATGCCCCTCTCCAAGTCCACTGATAGGGGAGGTCCTCTTCCCCTTCATCTGACCCTAGCTTATCCAGTAAAAACACATTTTTTAAATGAAAACTTGCAATGAGTTTTTGTTGAAATATATTTATTTTCAAGTTTTTCATTATATTCAATGTAATTGTGGAACAAGTGTAGAATTTTATGAAGAGAGATCATAAAAATTTACAACATATTTTTATAGTTAATATTTCATGTGAAATAGTTAGTAAATTAGATTTATTAAACATACTGCTGTTCTCCAAGACTATAAAATCCTGAAGTTTGATTTGATTTTTAAGTTTTAAGCATACAATGATTTTTCTGGCTATGAACTAGAGTCAAACAACAGCTTTACCATTCATCACCTATGGTAATTTTCAGTGACAAAATCTCTATAAACATACTGTGCATAATGTGCCCACATTCTCTATTCAGTCTCTGATACAGAGTATCTATGTGTAATCGTGGTTAACCAGAAATGCAGTAGGCCACAGAGGAAGAAAATGCAGACAGTCCTAATGAGGCCTGATAAGCTAGGGGTCAGATAGTAGGGGAGGAGGACCTTCCCTATCAGTGAACTAGAGTGGGAAGGGGCATGGGGAGAAGAGAGGGTGGGACTCTGAAGAGATGAGGGATGGGTTTACAGACAGGATACAAAGTGAAGAAATTGACAAAAAAAAAAAAAAAAAAAGAAAGAAAGGAAAACAATCACAAGCTTAAAAAATAGAACTTATCTTTATGGAAAATACAACTTTACTCAGTTTTGATGTAATTATATCCAATTTTCATTTAGTTTATGTTGTAATTTATTGTGCATAGGGGACTGAGTTAATTATCACGAAGAATTTTTCAACAAATTGTACTATGGTTACATATGCCTAAAATAAATTACTCAGGGGTTAGATGCTCAAATTTTGAGCCAACCCCTTCTACTAAGTAGTGTTGAACGGGACTGCCTTCTTCCATCTTGTGGATCATTGCTTTGCTGGAGGTGGCGATGTAGAGATCCCATGGGGAAGCACAAAAAGACACACAATAGAAAACATTATTCTTACTAGTTAATGAACAAAATGAAGTATCACAATTTCTGATTTTAAGCTATATGACAGATACAAAACAATGAAATTTGGCACAAAAACACATACAATAATTAATGGAAAAGAAACAAATTATTTATAAATCAAACACACCTATACTCACCTTATTTATTTTACTAAGATACCAAATACATACATCACATCATCTTTAGCAATTTTTGTTAAGAAAACTAGATAGCAACAATTAGAAAAATGAAACTTGATTATCGGCACCAATATCTTACCCTGCACACCAAAAATATCAAAGTTAGAACCAGGACTGCAACTCTTAGAAAAAAAATTAGTCTGGTGTGAATTTTCTAATAAAAAACTTAGGGTATGGCATTATGTATAGGAAGGAAGACCAACTATCAAGAAGTTGGAATTGGTGAAATTAAGAATGGAATACAACTCAGCAATAAAAAAATGAGGAAATCATGAAATTTGCACGCAAATGGTGGGATCTAGAAAATATCATTCTGAGCGAACTATTCCAGAAGGAGAAAGACAAACATGGTATATACTCGTTTATATAGACCTACAAGATATGATAAACATAATGAAATCTATACACCTAAAAAAGATAACCTGCCACAGAGGGCCTCTGAAAAGCTCTTCTCTGAAGATTATCAAACAGACCCTGAGACTTATGGCTAACTGTTGGGCAGAGTGCATAGAATCTTATGTAAGAAGTGGGAAATAGTAAAATCTGGAGAGGACAGAAACCCCACAAGGAGAGCAACAGAACCAGAAAATTTGAACACAGGGGTCTTCCCAGAGACTCATACTCCAAACAAGTATCAGGCATGGAGGTAACCTAGAACTCCTGCACAGATGTAGCCCATGGCAGTTTAGTGTCCAAGTGGGTTACATATTAATGGGAAGAGGGACTGCCTATGACATAATCTGATTGACCTGCTCTTTGACCACCTCCCCCTGACGGGGAAGCAGCCTTACCAGGCCACAGAAGATGACAATTCAGCAACTCCTGGTGTGATCACATAGACTAAGATCAGAAGGAAGGAGAGGAGGACCTCCCTTATCACTGGACTTGGGGAGGGGCATGCGTGAAGAAGGGGGAGAGAGGGTGGGACTAGGAGGGGAGGAGGGAGGGATTTATGGGGGTATACAAAGTGAATAAAGTATAATTAATAAAATAAAATAAAATTAAAAAAAGAAGATATACAAGAAAGTAGACACAGGGTAAGATCATCAATCCTCACTTAGAAAGACAAATGAGGTGTGCATTGGACGTATGACAGGAGTCTACCGCAGAAGGCATCTGAAAGACTCTACCTAGCAGTGCTTCAAAACAGATACTAAGACTCACAACCAAACCTTCGGCAGAGTGTAGGGAAACATGAAAGAAGGGGGAATTAGTATGACATGGAAAGGATAGTAGCTCCACAAGGACCAAATATATCTGGGCATAGGGCTCTTTTCCGAGACTGACACTCCACCAAGGACCATGTATAGATTTAA
Source organism: Meriones unguiculatus (assembly GCF_030254825.1). Classification (NCBI taxonomy): domain Eukaryota; kingdom Metazoa; phylum Chordata; class Mammalia; order Rodentia; family Muridae; genus Meriones; species Meriones unguiculatus. The sequence goes on along the minus strand of NC_083350.1, from coordinate 112,349,443 downwards.
CCTAGAACCTTTGCTCAGAGGAAGCCCGTGGTAGCTCAGTAACCAATTGGTTTCCCATATAGTAAGGGGAACAGGGACTGTTTCTGACAAGAACTCAATGGCAGTCTCTTTGACCTCTCCAACCCCAAGGGAGGAGCAGTCCTGCTAGGCCACAAAGGAGGGCTTTGTAGCCAGTCCTGAAGATACCTGATAAAACAGGGTCAGATGAAAGGGAAGGAGGTCCTCCCCAGTCAGTGGACTTGGAAAGGGGCAGGGAGGAGATGAGGAAGAGAGGGTGGGATGGGAGGGGGAATAAGGGAGCCGGATACAGAGTTAATAAAATGTAACTAATAATAAAAAATAAAATTAAATTGAAAAAGATATAGCAAAGGAAACAACTGACTGAAGAAACAGCCTTGATTACATAGAAAAAAAAATTACCAGCTAGATAGCTGACAGAGGATTCATTTCTAAAAATCACAAGGAAAAAGCAAAAATATCAAAAAAAAAAAAAAACAATAAAACGTGGGTTATGGCAACAGAACAAAAAAATCTGGACCTAGATGTCTTTTTTGAGACTGATACTCCAACCAAGGACCATGCATGGTGATAACCTAGAACCCCTGCACAGATGTAGCCCATGGCAGCTCAGTCTCTAAATGGGCTCCATAGTAAGGGGAACTAGGATTGTATCTGATATGAACTCAGTGACTGGCTCTTGGACTGCCTCCTTCTGAGTGGGGAGCAGCCTTACCAGGTTACAGAGGAAGACAATGCAGAAAGTCCTGATGAGATCTGACAGCTAGGATCAGATGGAAGTGGAGGATGACCTTCCATATCAGTGGACTGGGGGAGGGTCATGGGAAGAGAACAGGGAGGTTAGTGGGGTTGGGAGGGAATGAGGGAGGGACTACAGCTTGGATAAAAAGTGAATAAATTCCCTGTGGGGTCAGATGGAAGGGGAGGAGGTCCTCCCCTATTAGTGGACTTGGGAAGAGGCAGGGAGAAGATGAGGGAGGGAGGGTAGGATGAGGAGCAAATGAGGGAGGGGGCTACGGCTGGGATACAAAGTAAATAACCTGTGATTAATATAAAAAATAAATTAATTTTAAAAAAGACAAAATAAACCCTGGAGAAAAATGGACTCAGAAAGGTAAAATAATAATAATAATAATAATAATAATAAGTGAATAAATTGTAATAAATAAAAAAATTAAAAAAATAAAAAGAAATGAAACAAAAAAAGTTGGTTATGGAAATACACAGAATTCTTCAAAGAAACAAATGCAATGGTGAAAAACAGTTAAATTGCTCAGCCACTTCAGCCATCAATTGAACAAAAATTAAAACTACTTTGAGAATTTCTTTTACCCTAGTCTTTTGTTTTGTTTTGTTTTGTTTTTTTAATTTTATTTTTTCTTATCAGTTACATTTTATTAACTCTGTATCCCAGCCGTGTCCCGATCCCTCATTCCCTCCCAGCCTCTCCCTCCCTCCCTCATCTCCACCGTGCCCCTTTCCAAGTCCACTGATAGGGGGGACCTCCTCCCCATTCATCTGATCCTATTTCATCAGTTATCTTCAAGACTGGCTGCAAAGCCCTCCTCTGTGGCCTAACAGGACTGCTCCTCCCTTGGGGGGTGGGGAGGCCAAAGTCATTGAGTTCCTGTTAGAAATAGTCCTTGTTCCCCTCACTTTGGGAAACCAATTGGTTACTGAGCTACCACAGGCTACATCTGAGCAGAGGTTCTAGGTTATATCCATACATGGTTCTTGGTTGAATGTCAATGGCTAATATATTGACAAAACAGAAGACAACATGTTCTGGCCATAATGTAGGAGATAGGGAATCTTCACATACTGTTGTAGGGCATGAAAATTGGTGCAGTCATGGTTGAAATAACTATGGCAGTTCTCAGAAAATTATAAGTAGATATATCATCTGACCAATTAGAAAATCCATTAGCATACACAGAGAACTCTCTTTTCTAGCACAAAGACAAATGTTCATCTAGATTCATCAAAGCTATGTTTTCATTAACTACAACCTGAAAACATCTTAATTGTTTTCAACTGCTGTGGTATAAATGTTGTATTTAATATTTAGCCATGAAGAAAAAAATGAAAGTATGAAATTTTATTGAAAATGGAATTGATTTGGTAAACATTGATTTGGTTGATATACCCCAAAGAAATAGTGGTAAAATGTCACATGTTCTCACACTATGAGAATCTCGGTGTTGAATTTTTTTACTTCTGTGCTTAATTTGTAGTATTTATAGAATCCAGGAGACAAGAAATTGACCACTAGAAGAGAGGAGGAATAAGGGTCTTGGAAGAATACAAATAATAAAACAGCTGTTACACAGGGCAAGAGAACACTGGGAGGGAGGTTTACGTGGTGAGAAGACCGGATGAGTAATACATAAGAGAGATTGAGAATAACACTAAGGGTGTGAATTGCCCTACACAGGAGAATATGCTTATCCAAAAATCATAGTTTGCAGCATAAAAGGCCAATTGCCAGGTGTGGGATATTTCCCTTCAGTTTTGTGGCAGAGGTATCCTGTATGCACATAAATAATGAAAGCTATTACCACTGATCCTTGATGGCAGCCAGAACTTGATGATAAAACCCAATTGCTGATAAGACAAAAATTTTTTCATAGGTCATGAGGAAATCAAGTTGGTACTGAAGAAAAATGTCTTCCCTGCTGGCTAGCTGTCATGTATAGAAAGGTGTTCAGTAGTTTGCCACTGGTGCTTGTGGTAGGATGATCAATGCTCTTACTCATCTGTTACCCCTGAGAATTGATAGCAGAATATGTTCTTGAGTATAATAGGGGCATACATGTTATGGATATAACAGTCTAATTTCTTATTGGATTTAAGACCTACCTCACAGGGGGAAAAATTACCAATATTGCAAGAAACTGTTTTTATGTGCTCAAATTCCCAGAGGGGAAAATACTACTATTATGTTACTAGATGAACATCAAACTACACCCCTTAAATTTGCATCTTTGTACTCACAGTATCTTTCAGATCTCATCACAAAAACTTCTTTGTACAATGAAGGATGATGAATGCAAATCAGTCAATCCATCAATCACAACTGCTTAACAGCCAGAGACTAAATTGCTATAAAGTGCAGAACCAAAAGTAAGATATCTATAGCACTTATTTCTCAAATGTTTAAGTATCACTGCAAAAGAAGATGAAGGGCTAGGGAGAAGAGAACTGGAATGAAGCAGTATCTTCTGGATGTGACCCGACGGCAGCATTCCTGAACTCATACCAAGCCAGTCTCTATTCCAGTATGGACTAGAAAGGAGTTCATGATACCTCATCCATGATTGGAAAACTATAAATAGTTTCCTGGCTCTGAGGCAAGAAGAATAAATTTTCTTATAGTTGTATCTCCCAGTATGTCAAATATTCTCAGTAAATTGCCCTGTATACAGTTGTTTAAGGAGAGGACAAATGGACTCAACAAACTATTTTTTTTCCAGTTTTGCATTGGTTAACTTTTTTTAATTTTTATTTTATTTTATTTTTAATTACACTTTATTTACTTTGTATCCCTCTTCTAGTTCCCTCCCTCCTCCCCTCCCAATCCCTCTCTTCTGCCCCTTCTCCACACATACTCCTCCCTAAGACCACTGGTAGGGGAGGGTTTCTTTTTATTCCTTCTCATCCTAGTCTGTTAGGTCTCATCAGGAGTGGCTGCATTGTCTTCCTCTGTGGCCTGGTAAGGTTGGTCCCCCCTCAAGGGGAGGTGATCAAAGAGCAGGTCAATCAGTTCATGTCAGAAGCAGTCCCTGTCCCCATTAGTATAGAACCCACTTGGACACTGAACTGCCATGGGCTACATCTGTGCAGGGGTTCTCCATGCATGGTACTTGGTTGGAGTGTGAGCCTTGGGAAAGACGCCTGTGTTCAATTTTTTTTTTTTTTGTTCTGTTGCTCTCCTTGTGAAGCTATTAAATTAAAAAAAGAATAGAAAAGAAAGAAAGTAGGGGAAGAAGTTAAGTTTGGATAGGGAGGTTGGGGATGGATTACATTAGGGATGAGCTATTGACAGTGTTTGGAGAGAATATGATCTAAATACATTGCATGAAGATGTTAAAGAATTAATAAAGTGAATATATTCCATGTGTGTCTTTCTGCTTTTGAGATACCTGACTCATGATTATCTTTTCTAGTTCCTACCATTTGTCTGCAAATTTCGTGATTTCCTTGTTTTTAATTGTTGAGTAGTATTCCATTGTGTAAAAGTACAACAATTTCTGTATCCATTCCTCAATTGAGGGACATCTGGGTTGTTTCCAGGTTCTGGCTATTACAAATAAAGCTGCTATGAACATGGTGGAAAAAATATCCTTGTTGTATATTTGAGCATATTTTGGATTAGCCATATAATATGGGATAAAAATACTAAAATCTGTATACCTAAAGAAGCTAAGGAAGAAGGGGGACCCTGGCTAAGATGGTCACTCCTCACTCAAAAAAGGCAAAAAGAAATGGACAACAGAAGAGCGAGAAAACGGGAAACAGGATAGGAGTCTACCACAGAGGGCCTCTGAAAGACTCTACCCAGCAGTGTATCAAAGCAGATGCTGAGACTCACAGCCAAAGTTTGGGCAGTTTACAGGGAATCGTATGAAAGAAGGGGGAGTTATTATTACCTGGAAAGGACAGGAGCTCCACAAGGACCAAATATATCAGGACACAGAAGTCTTTTTTTTTTTTTTTGAGACTGTATTTCCAACCAAGGTTCATGTATAGATATAACTTAAAACCCCTGCTCATATGTAGTCCATGGTATCCAAGTGAGTACCCTAGTAAGGGGAACGGGGACTATTTCTAAAATGAACTCAATGCCTGTTTCTTTCACCTCCCCCAACCCAAGGGATGAGCATCCCTGCTGGGCCACATAGGAGGACTTTGCAAACAAGCCTGAAGATTCCTAATAAGCTAGGGTCAGATGAAAGGGGAGGAAGTCCTCTCTTATCAGTGGACTTAGAAAGGGTCAAGGAGAAGATGAGAGAAGGAGGGTAGGATTGGGAGAGAATGAGGGAGCCTGATAGAGCTGGGATACAAAGTTAATAAACTAATATTAAAAAAAATAAAAATTTCAGAGACAGTTCCTCTTCCCATTACTATGGAACCCTCTTGGACACTGAACTGCCATGGGCTACATCTGTGCAGGGGTTCTAGATTATCTCCATACATGGTACTTGGTTGGAGTATGAGTCTCTGGAAAGACCCCTGTGTTTAAATTTTTGGTTCTGTTGCTCTCCTTGTGGAGTTCCTATCCTCTCCAGATCATACTATTTCCCACTTCTTACATAAGATTCCATGCACTCTGCCCAACAGCTGGCCATAAGTCTCAGCATCTACATTGATAGTCTGCAGGGCAGAGCCTTTCAGAGGCCCTCTGTGTCAGGTTCCTAACTGATTGGCCTGCTCTTTGATCACCTCTTCCTGAGGGGGGAGCAACCTTACCAGGCCACACAAGATGACAATGCAGCCACTCCTGCAGAGATTTGATAGACTAAGATCAGAAGGAAGGAGAGGGAGACCTCCCCTATCAGTGGATTGGGGAAGGGCATGTGTGAAGAAGAAGGGAGGAAAGGTGGGATTAGGAGGGGAGGAGTCCAAGTGGATCGAAGACCTCAACTTAAAACCAGACACATTAAATCGGCTAGAAAAAAAAGTGGGGAATACCCTAGAACTCATTGGTACAGGGGAAAACTTCCTGAACAGAACACCAACAGCACAGGCTCTAAGAGCAACAATCAATAAATTGGACCTCATGAAATTGAAAAGCTTCTGTAAAGCAAAGGACACAGTCATCAAAACAAAGCGACTGCCTATAGATTGGGAAAGAATCTTCACCAAACCTTTATCTGACAAAGGACTCATATCCAGTATATATAAAAAACTAAAGAAGCTGAAAAGCAGCAAACCAAGTAATCCACTTAAAAAATGGGGAATGGAGCTAAACAGAGAATTCTCTGGAGAGGAACATCGAATGGCAGAGCAGCACTTAAAGAAATGCTCAACCACATTAGCCATTAGGGAAACGCAAATCAAAACAACCCTGAGAGTTCACCTTACACCCATCAGAATGGCCAAGATCAAAAACTCAAGTGACAACACATTCTGGAGAGATTGTGGAGAAAGGGGAACCCTTCTCCACTGCTGGTGGGAGTGTAAACTTGTACAACCACCCTGGAAATCAATCTGACGCTTTCTCAGACAACTAGGAAGAGTGCTTCCTCAAGATCCAGCCATACCACTCCTAGGCATATACCCAAAAGAGGCTCAAGTACACAAAAAGGACATTTGCTCAACCATGTTTGTAGCAACTTTATTTGTAATAGCCAGAAGATGGAAACAGCCCAGATGCCCCTCAACTGAAGAATGGATGCAGAAACTGTGGTACATCTATACAATGGAGTATTACTCAGCAATGAAAAATAAGGAAATCATGAAATTTGCAGGTAAATGGTGGGACCTGAAAAGGATCATCCTGAGTGAGTTGTCCCAGAAGCAAAAAGACACACACGGTATATACTCACTCATATAAGCATACAACATAGAATAAACCCACAAATATCTGTACATCTAAACATACTAAGCAAAAGAGAGGACCCTAACTAAAATGTCCAATCCTCATCCAGAAAGGCAAAGAGGATGGACATCAGAAGAAGAAGAAAACAGGAAACAACCTAGGAACCTGCCACAGAGGGCCTCTGAAAGCCTCTGCCATGCAGACTGTCAATGCAGATGCTGAGCCTGGTGTTCAACTGTTGGGCAGAGTGAATGGAATTTTATGTAAGAAGTGGGAAATAGTAAGAGCTGGAGAGGACAGGAACTCCATAAGGAGAGCAACAGAACCAGAAAATTTGAACACAGGGAACTTCTCAGAGACTCATACTCCAACCAAGGACAATTCATGGAGATAACCTAGAACCCTGACAATGCAGCCACTTCTGATGAGAACTGATAGACTAAGATCAGAAAGAAGGAGAGGAGGACCTCCCCTATCAGTAGACTTGGGGAGGGGCATGGATGCAGAAAGGGGGGGAGGGTGGGGCCGGGAGGGGAGGAGGGAGGGGCTTATGGGGGGATACAAAATGAACAAAGTGTAATTAATAAAAGTTAAAAAAAGGTAAATTATTTTTCATTTTGACAAAAGTTTTACAAAGGACTGTAAAGTTTTTATATAACTTGTTAAAAAGAAAAAAAATAGTTTATCACCTCTGTAATTGAAAAAAATTTGGTTTGTTTTATACTAATTATTGAAAGCTGTATTTATAATTTAATTTTATTTATATAATTATTTATCACAATTAATTCACTTTGTATCCCTGCTGCAGCCCCCTTCCTTGTCTCCTCCCAGTCCCACCAATCCTCTCTCTTCTCCCCCATGCCCCTTCCCTAGTCCTCTGATAAGGGAGGACCACCTCCCCTTCTATATGACCATAGCATATCAGGTATCATCAAGGCTGGCTGCATCATTTTTTTCGTTGCCTAGTAAGGCTGCACTCCCAAGGGAGATATGATCAAAGAGCATCTTTTGGATATATGCCTAGAAGTCATTTAGCTGGATCTTGAGGAAGCACTATTCCTAAGTGTCTGAGAAAGCACCAGATTGATTTCCAAAGTGCTTGTACAAATTTACATTTTGATCATCTCCTTAGATGCAAAAAAAAGCATTTGACAAAGTCCAACATCCATTCATGTTTAAAGTCTTGGCGTGATCAGGAATACAAGGCACATACCTAAACATAGTAAAGGCAATATATAGCAAGCCTATAGCCAACATCAAACTCAATGGAGAGAAACTTTAAACAATCCCACTGAAATTAGGGACAAGGCAAGGCTGCCCACTCTCTCCATATCTATTCAACATAGTACTTGATGTACTAGCTAGAGCAAGATGAAAATAAAGGAGATCAAGGGGATACAAATCAGAAAGGAAGAGGTCAAAGTTTCACTATTAGCAGATGATATGATAGTATACATGAACGACCCCAAAAATTCAACCAGAGAATACCTTCAGCTGATAAAAACCTTCAGCAAAGTGGCAGGATACAAAATTAACTCAAAAAAAAAAAAAAAAAAGCCAGAAGCCCTCCTGTATACCCAAGAACAAAGGGCCAAGAAAGAAATCAGGGAAACAACACCCTTCACAATAGCCACTAATAACATAAAGTACCTTGGAGTGACTTTAACCAAGCTGGTGAAAGACCTGTTTGAAAAAAAACTTCAAGTCACTTAAGAAAGAAATTAAAAATAAAAATATATCAAAAGATGGAAAGATCTCCTGTGGCCATGGACTGGTAAGATTAAAGATTAACGTAGTAAAAATGGCCATCCTTCCAAAAGCAATCTACAGATTCAACTCAGTTCCCATCAAAATACTAATACAATTCTTTACAGACCTTGAAAGAAAAACTCTCAACTTCATATGGACAAACGAAAAAGCCAGAATTTCCAAAATGATCCTGTACAGCAGCAGATGATCTGGAGGTATCTCCATCCCTGACCTCAAGCTATACTACAGAGCAATAGTTATAAAAACTGCATGGTACTGGCATAGAAACAGAATAGTGGATCAATGGAACCAAATAGAAGACACAGAAATAAACCCAACTATGGATACTTGATTTTTTTTTTCAATGCAGTTTATTCAGGAACCTTGAACAATCATCGGACCCTGGGGAAAGCCAGCCCACAGCTTAAATAGCCTCTGGGTAGCCAACCCCAGCGTGCCACGTGGGCAATGCAGATAGGTCCACATACATGGAAGCAAGCCAGATCCTCAGCCTTAGCCAAATGTGGAGTTGTTCGTGACAGAGAGCACTCACCATCGGGAAGGTGGAAGGCAGAAACCAGCTCCATCTTTAAGGCACGGCATTTCGCAGCTCTCTACAGTTCCCAGGAGCAAATTGATACCCTATGGCAAATCGCTCAACCTGGCTGCCAATGAAAGTATGCTGGACTTTGTGTCACTAGCATACAACATGAGAATTTTTCCTGTGCTGGATACTTGATTTTTGACAAAGAAGCCAAAACTAATCATTGGAAAAAAAAGACAACATCTTCAACAAATGGTGCTGGTCCAACTGGATGTCTACATGCAGAAAAATGAAAATAGATCCACATTTATCCCCCTGCACGAAACTAAAATCTAAGTGGATCATACAAAACGATACACACTAAATCGGTTAGAACAAAAAGTGGGGAAGTGCCTAGAACTAATTGGCACAGGAGATAAGTTCCTAAACAGAACACCAACACCACAGGCTCTGTCTCTGACATAAACTGATTGGCCTGCTCTTTGATCACCTCCCCCTGAGGGGTCCAGCCTTTCCAGGCCACAGAGGAAGACAATGCAGCCACTCTTGATGAGAGCTGATAGACTAAGATCAGAGGGAAGTAGAGGAAGACCTCCCCTATCAGTGGACTTGGGAAGGCGCTTGTGTGGAGAAGTGGAGGGAGGGTGGTAGGGGAAGAGGGAGGGTTTCCCAGGAGGATACAAAATGAATAAAGTATAATTAATAAAATTTTAAAAAATCAAATGACAACACATGCTGGAGAGGTTGTGGAGAATTGGGGGAACCCACTTGTAAACAGAGCAGCAAATGAGCTTCCTTTGAACAGGGAGTCTAGTTCTTCTCCATGCATGGTTGGTGTATTGGTCTCTGCAGGCTCCCCTGGGCCGAGGTATTTTTTAACCAATGCTTTCATAAATCAAAATATAATAGATTTCCTCCTTGTTTTTCTCTTTATTACCTTCTCTAATTGAACATTTTGAAATTTTAATACAAAATCAGCTACTTGTATAAAATTCTAAACTAAATTTATTTTTAATTTTTCTTAAAATTCTTTATGTACAAATGGTTTTTCCATGCTTTCTAACAAAGAACTTTTTCGCTCTTCAGTCTCAAATGGAATTTCCAAAGATTCTTCTTAAAAAGTACAGCTACACTTTAAATAGATGGCAAAGTGAAATAAATATTAAATTGTAAATGGAAATATGAATTAAAATCCATTTTAAGATGAGGGAATCATTTTTAAGTGGAGACTACAAGAGTTTCCAAGAATATGTCATCAGTAGATACTTTTCAATGTTGATAAATTGACTTAGAAATGAGAACACTTTAGTAAACTTTTCACTTAGTTGAAATCCCACTTTCAATCCCAAAGTATACAACAGAAAACGAAATCAATTCTCCTAAATCATATGAAGATTTTCAGAGGCAGTAATAATTTTACCATCAACTAATAACCAGAGAATGATATTAGGGTTGTTGAAAACCAGGAACCAGGGCCAACAGGGAAAATGGCACATGAATTAATTGGTAGACTTACCATAAAATGTTTCCAACACTCATTGATTCTGACCTAGAAACACCTATTTTCTGGGGATTACTGTAAAACTGAATGGCACATAAAAACTCTTTCTTGCTTTGAAGAAATCAGGAGCAGATTGAAATCTTTTTTTTCCAATTTTTTTTAATTTTTATTAATTACACTTTATTCACTTTGTATCCCCACATAAGCCCCTTTCCTCCCCATCCTACCCTCTCACCCCCTTCTTCACACATGCCCCTCCCCAAGCCCACTCATAGGGAGGTCCTCCTCTCCTTCCTTCTGATCTTAGTCTATCAGATCTCATCAGGAGTGGCTGCATTATCATCTTCCGTGGCCTGGTAAGGCTGCTCTCCCCTCAGGGGAAAGTGATCAAAGAGCAGGCCAATCAGATTATGTCAGAGGCAGTCCCTCTTCCCATTACTATGTAACCCACTTGGACAGTAAATTGTCATGGGCTACATCTATGCAGGGATTCCAGTTTATCTCCATGCATGGCACTTGGAGTATGAGTCTCTGGGAAGACCCCTGTGTTCAAATTTCTGGTTCTGTTGCTCTCCTTGTGGAGTTCCTGTCCTCTCCAGATCTTACTATTTCCCACTTCTTACATAAGATTCCATGCACATTGCCCAACATGCTGGAGAGGCTGTGGAGAAAGGGGAACCCTCCTCCACTGCTGGTGGGAATGTAAACTTGTACAACCACTCTGGAAAGCAATCTGGAGTTTTCTCAGACAACTAGGAATAAGGCTTCCTCAAGATCCAGCCATACCACTCCTAGGCATATACCCAAAAGAGGCTCAAGCACACAAAAAGGACATTTGTTCAACCATATTTGTAGCAGCTTTATTTGTAATAGCCAGAAGCTGGAAACAGCCCAGATGCCCCTCAACTAAAGAATGGATGCAGAAACTGTGGTACATCTATACAATGGAGTATTACTCAGCAATGAAAAATAAGGAAATCATGAAATTTTCAGGTAAATGGTGGGACCTGGAAAGGATCATCCTGAGTGAGCTGTCCCAGAAGCAGAAAGACACAGTATATACTCACTTATATAGTCATGTAATATAGGATAAACCTATATTACAAGTTTATTGCAGGCAAATGGATGAAACTAGAAACTATTATCGTGAGAAAGGTAATCAGAAGTAGAAAGACCCACATGGCATACACTCACTTATATATAGGTGGATATTAGCCATAAAATATAGGATAAACATTAATATCTATAGTCCTAGAGAAGCTAAAAAATAAGAAGTTCCCTAGGAAAGTGGCTTAATCCTCATTCAGAGGGTTAGACATGATGGACATCAGAAGTAGAAGAGGACAGAAAAGGACAGGTGTCTTCCACAGAGGGCTTCTGAAAGACTCTACCCAGCAGGGTATGAAAGCAGATGCTGAAACTCATAGCCAGATTGTGGGCAGAGTTCAAGGAATCTTATGGAAGAAGAGGTAGATAGAGGGAACAGGAGCTTCACAAGGATAACAGCAAAGCCAAAAATTCTGGTCTCAGTGGGACCTGCAAAGGCGGGTGAATCAACCAAGGAGCATGCATGGAGAAAAGCTAGACCACTTGCTCAGATTTAGCCAGTAGACAGCTCAGTCTCCATGGGGCTTCTCTAGCAAGGAGAGCAGAGGCAGACACAGGCATGAGCTTGGTTTCTTGCTCTTTGATCAAACCCCCTGCTAATGTGACCTTATTAGGCCATAGAAAAATAAATAAATCCTGAGTGTCCTGATGAGACATGATAGGCTAGGATCAGATAGTAGATGAGAAGGACCTCCCTTATCAGTGGCCTAGATGAGGTACATGGTGAGGGAGAGGAGCAAGGGAAGGTGGGACCAGGAGGAGATGAGTGAGGAGGATGCAGCAGGGATACAAAGTGAATAAATTATAAATGATAATAATAATAATAATAATAATAATAATATATTGTAAGTAAAAAAAAAAAAAAAAAAAAACAGTATTTGGTAGTCCTGTCCTGACAGGGATAATTATAGCACATTATTAGATTTTGGCTTTATTATTTGGAATATACTGCCTGAAATATGTTGAAATGCAAGCATAGAAGCAATAGCAAATGAGAGCTAAGGTCATATGGTAAACCTATATTTTGTGCATTTTTGATGAGGGTAAGGATGTTCATATGTGTGTTACCACTTGTGCAATTATGTATATATATGTGTAGAGATCAAAAGTTAATACTCAGTGTCTTTGTATGTTAATCTATACCTTGTTTTTATGAAACAGGTCTCTCATTAAACCAGGCAATAAGCAACTGTTAATTTACTCCACTTTATTTGCCACCTCATTGCTGGACTTACAAACACAAACCATCTTATTACTTTTTATGTGAATGCTGGGAGTCTGAACTCATGTGCCCATGCTTTAATAATATTCATGTGCATGCTTTAGTAATATCCATATTCATATACTGGTAGTATGAATACCAGTGGAAGAGGCTCAGAAGTTGCCAATTAGTCCTAATGTATTAAATTTAAAATGTTATTAATCAAAATCCAGAGGTGTAAACAGATGCTAGCTTTGAAAACCTTAAACTTTTATTTCTCTCTTTTACAGACACCACTTGTGGATGCTTTTTATTTTTACTGCAAGCTCAATAGATGTGTTTCATGATCTTGATAGAAAGTGGCAAGACACTTGAACATATTTTGTCAATAAAGGACTAGATCCTTTATTAGCCAAGTTTTACCCTGAAGGCTAAGTGCTATTGCTTAACAAAATGCCTGTAATATTTTATCCAGTTACTGAGATGTAAACCACCTGCCTCTTTATTATTTAATATTAAAACATACTAAATGTGGAACAAATGAGAAATATCATTTGTCAAATTCTCCAAAAACATTGTGTACAGAACTCTCAGGGAAAAGAATATCAAAGAATTTAACTAGCTGAAAATCAATGCTGCTGTAACAAGCTGCCTTTTGTTAGCTAGGTGTTTGAAGCCTCAGGATATGAGAACACCCTTACAAAGGTGACTGTAAACGGTGACTGTTACTACTTTTATATTGAGAGCACACAGTCACACAATTTAAATCTAGAAACACAGCTGAAGATCATAAATACAAATATGTCCTTTTTATCAATCAGGAAATGAGGCCTAGAGATTAGCTATTATCAAAGTGTAAAAACTAGTTGTTAGGAGAATATGTGATTCACACTTGATTACAACTTTAAGAACTCAGTGACTGGCTCATTGATCTCCCTCCCTCCACCCCACCCCCAAGGGAGGAGGAGCCTTGCTAGGCCACAGATAAATACATTGCAGCCAGTCCTGAAGATACCGGATAGGTTAGGGTAAATGGAAGGGGAGGAGATCCTCCCCTATTGGTGGACTTGGAAAAGGGCAGGGAGGAGATGAGAAAGGGAGTGTGGGATTGGGAGGGAAAGCAGGAGGGGTCTACGGCTGGGATACAAGTGAATGACCTATGATTAAAATAAAATAAAACAAAATAAATTATATATAAAAAACAACTTCAAGAACATATTAAATGCCTATTTTTCATTCTGTAAAACAGATTATCTAAAAGCCTACATATTCTTACACATATTCTGGACATTCAAAATCTGTGTTAGCCACTGACATTTTATTTTAAAAGTACAAAATTTATTACAGTGTTTCAGTTGAGCATCATATTTTGTATTTCATTATTATTCTTAAAATGACTAAAGTAAGAAAAATTTGATTTAAGTCCACCTCCGTTAACTTCCATCTGATGAATATTGCCTTACATACATTAATAAAAGTCATTTCAAGATCTATGGAACTCAATGTTTACATCAAACCTAGGGGCTTTATAGGTTAAACAAAATAAACAAAAAGCCATTTGATTCATTGTAGTTCATTCAATATTGAATAACTCATATGATTTGTTGCCCTGTATATTTCACTAGATTATTTTTTAAGGATTATTCTATTATTGAAAGGCTATACTATTAGTAAGAGTTCTCATATCTGCCTCTCTTACTACCAGCTCCTTCTATTTATTTTATTTATATCTTGCCTTATATTATGGCTTATTTGCTACAGCCAATAAAGGACTCATCGTCAGTGATATCTATAGTAATTGTTAGGGTTTTTCTTTTGTATTGTAAAATTTCCTTTTGTATTGGGCCTGCAAAATGGCTCAACAGATGAAGGTATTTCCTGCCAAACCTGGCAACCTGAATACCATCCCTTAGATCCGTGAGGTGGAAGGAGAGAACGAGCACTCCCAGTTGTACTATGATATCTATATGAATGATTTGACATGGCTATGCCCTTTTGTGCACAGATGTATTAAAAGTAAACAAGCAAACAACTAAGTAAATTACAGCCAAGGTGCAGAAAGTGAGAGACTGCATAATGCTTAGCCTTAAACGGATCATATATATATAAGTTTCAGGACTATTTCAGAAATGGTGGCAGGATAAGTATAAGAGCCAGAGGCACTGGAAGAGTATATATGGGCAGTCCCACAAGTGAACTTACAGTTGTGATAGCATGCAAGCCCCAGAAAACCAAATAATAGCATGAAGAGGGAACTTGGCACACATAGTCAGGGAGCATGTCACAGCTGTTATCTACTGAAAGAAAGAGAGAAAGCAAGTGAGCAAGTCAGGAAGCGTTTTACTAAGAGTGTCGCCCTATTAAATCAACTATGCTCCAGCAGACCACATATCTAAGGATACTTAAGGAGCACAAATTTAATTTGATGTTAAAAACAATCAAAGACACCAAAATGGTTGGGTACGTAAGAGGGGTTTGATATAGGAGTAGTTGTGAGGGGTTGCATAGATAAACATATGAAATTCTCAAAGTACTCATAAGGACATCTGCAGATGTCCATATAATCTTATGAATTTTAAATGAAATAGTTTAAGCTAGATATTGAAAATAATAAATAAATCATATTAAAAACTGATACATTCACGACGAAATTTGATGGTATGATAATAGTGTCAGTGACTAAAGAATACTTGTGCTCTCCTGCTCTTTCACCTCAGCTGGCTTAAACGTGTTAAAGATTTGGAATCAGACACTGTGTAAACTTTCAGTGTGGCCTCATTTTTCTTCTTCTTCTTTTTTTCTTTATTAATTACACTTTACTCATTTATATCCCGCACCCCTTGGTTCCCTCCCTCCTCCTGTCCCAATCCCTCCCATCCTCCACCCTCTGCATGCATGCCCCTTCCCAAGTCCACTGATAGGGGAGGAGATTCTTTTCCTTCCTTCTGATCCTAGTCAATTAGGTCTCATCAGGGGTGGCTGCCTTCTCCTCTTCTGTCGCCTGGTAATGCTGCTTCCCCCTCAGGGAGAGGTAATTAAAGAGCAGGCCAATCAGTTTATGTCAGAGACAGTCCCTGTTCCTATCACAATGGAACCCACTTGGATACTGAACTGCCACGGGCTACATATGTGCAGGGTTCTTAGGTTATCTCCATGCATAGTCCTTGGTTGGAGTATCAGTCTCAGGAAAGACCACTCTGCTCAGATTTTTGGTTCTGTTGCTCTCCTTATGGAGTTCCTGTCCCCTCCAGATCTTACTGTTTCCCACTTCTTTCCTAAGATTCCCTGCACTCTGCCCAAAGGTTGTCCATAACTCTCAGTATCTACATTGATAGTCTACAGGGAAGAGCTTTTCAGAGGTCCTCTGTGTCAGGCTCCTGACTTGTTCCCTCTTTTCTCCTTCTTCTGATATCCATCCTCTTTGCCTTTCTGGATAGGAATTGAGCTTTTTAGCAAGAGTCCTCCCTCTTGATTACTTGCTTTAGGTGTACAGATTTTAGTAGGTTTATCCTATATTATATGTCTATATGAGCGAGTATATACCCTGTGCATCCCTCTGCTGCTGGAATAGCTCACTCAGGATGATCTTTTCCAGATCCCACCATTTACCAGCAAATTTCATGATTTCCTTGTTTGTTTGGTTTTTTCTATCGTTTAAATCATTTGAAGTAGAAGACCTACTTCTTTTTTTATTCTTTTTTTTAAATTTTATTTTTCTCAGTAGTTACATTTTGTTAGTTCTGTATCCCAGCTGTATTCCTCATTCCCTCCCCAATCCCACCCTCCCTCCCTCATCTCCTCCCTGCCCCTTTCCAAGTCCACTGATAGGACTCCCCTTTCATATGACTCCCTTTTGTCAGGTATTTTCAGGACTGGCTGCAAAGTCCTCCTCTGTGGCCTAAAAGTACTGCTCCTCCCTTGGGAGGTGGGGAGGTCAAAGAGCCAGTCATTGAGTTCCTCTTAGAAATAGTCCTTTTTTTCAGCTAACTATGGGGAACCAATTGATTACTGAGCTATCACAGGTCACATCCAAGCAGAGGTTCTAGGTTTTATCCTCTCATGGTCTTTGGTTGAGTGTCCATTTCAGAAAAGACCCTGTGCCCAGATATGTTTGGTCCTTGTGGAGCTCCTATCCTTTCCACATCAAACTCCCCTTCTTTCATATGATTCCCTGCACTCTGCCGAGTGTTCGGTTATGAGTCTTAGTATTTACTTTGGAACACTGCTAGGTAGAGTCTTTCAGATGCCTTTTGCGGTAGACTCCTGTCATAAGTTCAATGCATATCCCATTTGTCTTTCTAAATGAGGATTGATCATCATACCCGATGTCCGCTTTTGTGATTATCTTCTTTAGGTGTATAGATTTCATTATGTTTATCATATCTTTTAGGTCTATATAAGCGAGTATATTCCATGATTATCTTTCTCCTTCTGGGATACTTCACTAAAAATGATATTTTCTAGATCCCACCATTTGCCTGCAAATTTCATGATTTCCTCTTTTTTGATTGCTGAGTAGTATACCATTGTGTAAAAATACCACAACTTCTGTACCCATTCCTCTGTTGATGGACATCTGGGTTGTTTCCAGGTTCTGGCTATTACAAATAAAGCTGCTACAAACATGATTGAGCAAATGTCCTTATTGTGTACTTGAGCAAATTTTGGGTATATGCCTAGCAGTAGTATAGCTGGGTCTTGAGGAAGCACTATTCCTAATTGTCTTAGAAAGTGCCAAATTGACTTCCAAAGTGGTTGTACCAGTTTACATTCCCACCAGCAATGGAGGAGGGTTCCCCTTTCTCCACAGCCTCTCCAGCATGTGTTGTCACTTAAATTTTTCATCTTGGCCATTCTGGTGGTGTAAGGTGAAATCTAAGGGTTGTTTTGATTTGCATTTCCTTAGTGGCTAATGATGCTGAGCATTTCTTTAAGTGTTTCTCTGCCCCATCGTAGTATCGAATTCTCCAGTCCAATTACCTAAAATATAGCTAGACAATTGTTTAGACAGATTTTCAGCACCGGAAAAATTCTCATATTGTATGCTAGTGACACAAAGTCCAGCATAATTTCATTGACAGCCCGGTTGAGACATTTGCCATAGGGTATCAATTTGCTCCTGCACGAGTTCAATCCTCTGATTGAACACCATCAAGCCTCCTTTTAGTTGAGCATTAATTCCTTTTTGTACATCTAAGGCATGAGCTACATTGGCTAAAAGATTATTCAGGGTCTGAGCAGTCTGCACAGTATGACTCATGGCTAATGCCACGGTGGTAGCTCCAACAGCCGCCAATGAGATGGCAGTAACAGTGGCGGCTGTAGTTCCAAGATCCCTTTTCTGTCTGAAGAGAGTCATAGCATGAGGGGCATCAACGGGCACAGGCACCCAGCGAGGCATGCGAGTAACCAGGGCATACCTAAATTCACTAGCATTCCAGCATTGGGCAAAAAAGCAAGTATCATCACCACAATTACAATGGCCATTATCACAGTAAATTCTACCAGAGTGGACGCAGGACTAGCCACAGGATTATCACCATGGATTGCTGCAGCCATGAATCATCTGTGGTCCCTTAGGGCCTGCATGATATCTCCCCAGGCCCTTCTGGCTTTCATAGTTTCTGATGAGAAGTCCAGTGTGATTCTGATAGGTTTGCCTTTATATGTTACTTGGACTTTTTCCCTTGCTGCTTTTTAGTATCTTTTCTTTGTTCTGTAGATTAAGTGTTTTGACTATGATGTGGCGTGAGGAGTTTCTTCTCTGATCTAGTCTATTTGGTGTTCTGTAGGCCTCTTGTATGTTTGTGGACATCTCTTTCTTTAGGTTGGAAAAATTTTCTTCTATGATTTTCTTGAAAATATTTTCTGGACCTTGTAGCCTGGACTCCTCTTCTTCTTCAATTCCTATTATTCTTAGATTTTGCCTTTTCATGGCATCCTTGATTTCTTGGATGGTTTGTGTTTGGGATTTTTCTGAATTTATTTTTGCTTTGAGAGAAGCATCAATTTCTGTGAGGGTATCTTCAGCACCTGAGATTCTCTCTTCCATCTCTTGTATTCTATTAGTGATGCTTACCTTTGTGATTCCTTCTCTTTTCTCTAAGTTCTTCAGTTCCAGGGTTTTCTCGGTTTGTGTTTTCTTTATTGATTCTAATTCTGTTTTCATGTCTTGCAACATTTCCTTCATCTGTTTGAGTGTGGATTCCTGTGTCTCCAAGATGGTCTCTATTTTTTTGTTTGTTTCTTCTCTTAGTGCCTCTGCTTCTGCCTCCAATTTTTCGGCTATATTTGCATGTGTTTCTTTAAGAGCTTCTTCGTTCACTTCGTTTTTCTTTGTTTCTATTTGGGAGGCCAAATCTTTAAGGGATTTTTTTGTATCCTCTTTAACTGTGTGAATCTCTGTGACTATTTCTCTGAGAGATTTGTTGGTTTCCTCTTTATGTGCCTCAAATAACTGGATAATCATAACTTTAAAATCATTTTCTTGTGTTTCTGCTGACTTGGAGTGTCCAATAATTTTGGAGGTTGCCGGTGAAGCCATGATATCTTGATTTGCATTGGTTGTGTTCTTTCGCTGACCTCTGGCCATTTGGTTATCCGTAGTGTTCACTGTCTGTTCCTGGATTCTGCAGGTCAGACTGGCTTTTCTCTGGTATCTGGAGAATTCTTCAGGAAAATGGGTGAGGTCTAGTGGTTTCAGTGTGTGTGTTGGTTATTCAGCTATACCTGTAGAAGGAAAGTTCGCAGGTACAGAAGGACAAATGTGGGTAGCGTGTGTTTGAGCGTGTGCTTGTGAGTATGTCCTAAGGGACAGGGTGTTGGTGAATGAAGAGGCCTTCAGTGTGTGAGAGGGGTGCGCTGCCGGCGCAGAATTTGTTGCAGGCGCTAAAGGATCGAAGTGCTGTTGAAGAATGCGCGTGCATATTGATTTTACAAGTCTGCTGGTCTTTGGTGTCTATTCAGCTGGTTTTCTGCCACTGAGGGGTTGGATGGCCCAAACAATCACTGGCTGGGCAGCCCTGTGTAGTCTGTGCTGCCACTTGCAGACTTGGGATCTGGGAAGGGTTGTACTGTGGACCTGAGTCTCTGTGGCTAGCACTGGTATTGGGCGTGCGCTCTGGCGGGATGGAGTTTCGGTGATGCGTGCACTCCTGCAGAGCCGGGTGGTGGTGGTAGCAGGGGTGTGTTCCGTGGGTCAAGAGCTCGGTGAGAGGGCCCTAGGTGGGGTGTGTTCTTCTCTGCGTGGTGGCGTTAAGCAGGTCCTTAATGCTTTCCGCTGCGGCTGCGGGGTCTGGAGCCCTGCCTCTGCCCATCTTGGGTCCCAGACACTGAACTTTGTGGCTTTGGTATGCAGAAAGAATTGTATTGTGGATCTGAGTCTCTGTGGTTAGCGCTCAGTGGTTGGAGCTCTGTGATTGGGCCTGCGCTCCTCCTGTGAGGAGGTTTCTGGGGTTATTGAGCTCTGGCCGCTTGGGACATGAGCTCCACTGCACTTCCTGCTGCGGTCTAGCTCGGGATCGCGTCAGCGGGATGGAGGAGGGAACGCTCCTCAGGTCTGGAGGGACCTGAGTGGGACATGTGTCCAAGGAGGGAACAGGTGTTCAACAGGTGGTTACAGCAGACCCCTGCTGTAAGGGGCCCGGAGCACTGTCTCTGCTGCCTTGATCTCCTGGATATGAGCTTTGTGCTCAGCTGCCTGGTGCTGTCTGAGGGTTTCCCCACAGGAGGCCCAGACAAGGGAAGAGCCCTATTTCCTTCCCAGAGAAGTCCGCACCCAATCTAAATCTACTAGCACTCCATGCTTCTGTGGTGTCCCCTATCCTTTAGAAAGCCTAAAAGTCCAAATTCTAGCTTCTATTGACTCTCCACTCACCAATTCCGGAGATTCATGTCTTCTGCTTCTCCAAAACGGTGCGCTCTGCTTGCCGCAATCTTGGAGTGATTTACTTATATTTTATTGCTGAGTAATATTCCATTGTGTAGATATACCACAATTTGTGCATCCATTCCTCCACTGGGGCATCTGGGCTGTTTCCAGCTTCTGGCTATTACAAATAAAGCTGCTACAAACATGGTTGAGCAAATGTCCTTATTGTGTACGTGAGAATATTTTGGAAATATGCCTAGGAGTGGTATATCTGGATCTTGAGGAAGCACTATTCCTAGTTGTCTGAGAAAGCACCAGATTGCTTTCCAGAGTGGTTGTAGAAGTTTACATTCCCACCAGCAGTGGAGGAGGGTTCTCCTTTCTCCACAACCTCTCCAGCATGTGTTGTCTCTTGAGATTTGATCTTAGGCATTCTGATGGGTGTAAGGTGAAATCTTAGAGTTGTTTTGATTTGCATTTCCCTGATGGCTAATGAGGTTGAGCATTTCTTTAAGTGTTTCTCTGCCATTTGATATTCCTCTGCAGAGAATTCTGTTTAGCTCTGTACCCCCTTTTTAAATTGGATTACTTGATTTTTTTGTTGTTAAACTTCTTTAGTTCTTTATATATACTGGATATTAGTCCTCTGTCAGATATAGGGTTGGTGAAGATCTTTTATCAATCTGTAGACTGTCCTTTTGTTCTGAGGACAGTATCCTTTGCTTACAGAAGCTTTTAAGTTTCATGAGGTTACATTTATTAATTGTTACTCTTAGAGCCTGTGCTGTTAGTGTTCTGTTCAGGAAGTTGTCTCCTGTGCCAATGAGTTCAAGGGTATTCCCCACTTTTTCTTCTAAGTGTTTTAGTATGTCTAGTTTTATGTTGAGGTCTTTGATACACTTGGACTTTAGTTTTATGCAGGGTGATAAGTATGGATCTATTTGCATTTTTCTACATGTAGACTTCCAGTGAGACCAGCACCATTTGTTGAAGATGCTGTCTTTTTCCATTGAATGGATTTGGCATCTTTGTCAAAAATCAGGTTTCCATAGTTTGTGGATTTATGTCAGGGTCTTCTATTCGAATCCATTGATCCAACAGTCTGTTTCTACGCCAGTACCATGCAGTTTTTAGTATTGTTGCTCTATAGTACAGCTTGATATCAGTACAGCTTGGAGATACCTCCTGAAGATCTCTTTCTGTAGAGAATTCTTTTAGCAATTCTGGGTTTCTTGTTGTTCCATACGAAGGTGATAATTTTTCTTTCCAGGTCTGTAAAGAATTGTGTTGGTAATTTGATGGGAATTGCATTGAATCTGTAGATTGCTTTTGGTAAGATGGCCATTTTTACTATGTTAATCCTGCCAAGCCATGAGCATGGGAGATCTTTCCATTTTCTGATATCTTCTTCCAATTCTTTCTTCAGAGACTGGAAATTTTTTTCAAACAAGTCTTTGACTTACTTGGTTAGGTTCACACCAAGGTATTTTTTGTCCTTTGTGTCTATTATGAAGGGTGTTGTTTCCCTAATTTCTTTCTTGGCCCTTTTGTCTTTTGTATACAGGAAGGCTACTGATTTTTTTGAGTTAATTTTGTATCCAGCCACTTTGCTGAAGGTGTTAATCAGCTGTAGGAGTTCCCTGATAGAGTTTTTGGGGTCACTCAGGTATACTATCACTTCATCTGCAAATAGTTATACTTTGACTTCTTCCTTTCCAATTTGTATCCCCTTGATCTCCTTCAATTATGTTATTGCTCTAGCAAGGATTTCAAGAGCAATGTTGAAGAGTTACAGAGAGAGTGGGAAGCCTTGCCTTGTCCCTGATTTCAGTGGGAATGTTTTAAGTTTCTCTCCATTGATTTTGATATTGGCTATAGGCTTGCTTTATATTGCCTTTACTATATTCAGGTATGTGCCTTGTATCCCTGATCTCTCCAGTACTTTAAACATGAATGGATGTTGGATTTTGTCAAATGCTTTTTCAGCATCTAAGGAGATGATCATGTGGTTTTTCTCCTTCAGTTTGTTTATGTGTTGGATCAAATTGATGGATTTTCATATATTGAACCACTTGTGCATACCTGGGTTGAAGCCTAATTGTTGTAGTGGATGATGTCTTTGATGTGTTCTTGGATTCGATTTGCAAGTATTTTGTTGAGTATTTTTGCATCAATGTTCATGAGGGAGATTGGCTTGAAATTCTCTTTCTTTGTTGGGTCTTTGTGAGGTTTAGGTGCCAAGGTGACTGTGGCTTCATAGAATGAGTTTGGTAATGTTCCTTCTGTTTATATCTTGTGGAATAGTTTGAAGAGTATTGGTGTTAGCTCTTCTTTGATGGTCTGGTAGCATTTGGCGCTGAAACCATCTGGCCCTGGGATTTCTTTACATGGTAGACGTAGACTTTTGATGACAGCTTCTATATCCTTAGGGGATTTTGGACTATTTAATTGGTTTACTTGGTCTTGATTCTACTTTGGCATATAGAATCGGTCAAGAAAATTGTTCATTTCATTTAGATTTTCAAATTTTGTGGCATATAGACTTTGGAAGTAAGACCTAATTATTGTTTGGATTTCTTTAGTGTCTGTCGTTTATGTCCCCCTTTTTGTTTCTGATTTTGTTGATTTGGATAGTTTCTTTCTGCCTTTTAGTTAGTTTGGCCAAGGGTTTGCCTCTCTTGTTGATTTTTTCAAAGAACCAGCTCTTGGTTTTATTGATTCTTTGAATTGTTTTATTTGATTCTAATGTATTGATTTCAGCCCTGAGTTTGATTATTTCCAGCCATCTATTCCTCTTTGGTGTGTTTGCTCCTTTTTTTTTATAGGGCTCTTAAGTGAGCCATCAAGTTGCTTGAATGAGCTGTCTCTAATTTCTTCTTGAAGGCACTTAGTGCTATGAACTTTCCTCTTAGCATTGCTTTCATTGTGTCCCATAAGTCTGGGTATGTTGTGTCTTCATTTTCGTTGAATTCTAGGAAGTCTTTAATTTCTTTCTTTATTTCTTCTCTGACCCAGCTGTCATTTAGAAGCAAGTTGTTCAGTTTCCATGTGTGTGTAGGCCTTTTGCTATTTTTGTTATTGAGGTCCAGTTTTAGTCCATGGTGATCAGATAGGATACAAGGGATTATTTCAATCTTCTTGTCTCTGTTTAGGCTTCCTTTTTGACCAACTACATGGTCTATTTTGGAGAAGGTTCCATGAGGTGCTGAAAAGAAGATAAATTCTTTGAGTTTGGGTGAAAGGTTTGTAGATGTCTGTGAGGTCCATTTGATTCATGACCTCTGTTAGAGTTATTGTTTCTTTGTTTAATTTCTGTTTTGTTGACCTGTCCTTTGTTGAGAGTGGGGTGTTGAAGTCTTCCACCATTTATGTGTGGGGGTCTATGTGTGGCTTAAGTTTTATTAAAGTTTCTTTTACAAATGTGGGTGCCCTTGCATTTGGGGCATAGATGTTCAGGATTGTGATATCTTCCTGGTGGATTTTTCCCTTGATGAGTATGAAGTGTCCTTCTCTATCTCTTTTAATTGAATTTGGTTGAAAATCTACTTTATTAGATATAAGAATGGCTACTCCTGTTTTCTTCTTGGATCCATTTGCTTGGAAAACCGTCTTCCAGCCCCTTATTCTCAGGTAATATCTATCTTTGTGATCTAAGTGTGTTTCTTGTATGCAACAGATTGCTGGGTTTTGTTTACACTTCCATTCTCTTAGTCTGTGTCTTTTTATTGGAGAATTGAGTCTATTGATGTTGAGGGAGATTAGTGACCAGTGGCTGCTAGATCCTTTGTTATTGATGTTGGTCATGGTAGTGTGTTTGTGTGTTTGGCTACTTTTGTTTTGCTGTAGTGAGGTTATTTATTTCCTATGATTTCTTGAAAGTAGTTAGTTTTCTTGGGTTGTATTTTTCCTTCTAGGATCTTCTGTAACACTGCATTTGTGGGTAGGTATTGTTGAAATTTGTTTTTTGTCGTTGAATATCTTGTTTTCTCCATCTATGAGGATTGAGAGTTTTGCTGGGTACTGTAGCCTAGGCTGACATCTGTGTTCTCTTAGGGTCTGCATGATATCCATCCAGGCCCTTCTGGCTTTCATAGTTTCTATTGAAAAGTCAGGAGTGATTCTGATAGGTTTGCCATTATAAGTTACTTGGCCTTTTTCCTTTGCAGCTTTTAGTATTTTTTTTTTGTTCTGTATATTTACTGTTTTGATTATTATGTGACAAGAGGATTTTCTTTTCTGGTCTAATTTATTAGGTGTTCTGTATGCCTCTTGTATTCTTATAGGCTTCCCCTTTAAGTTGGGGAAATATTCTTCAATGATTTTGTTGAAAATATTTTCTGGGCCTTCTTGTAGGGAATCTTCATTTTCCTCTATTCCTATTATTCTTTGGTTTTGTCTTTTTATGTTGTCTTGGATTTCTTGGATGGTTTGTGTCAGGAATTTTTTAAATTTATTATTTTCTTTGATGGATAAATCGATTTCTTCCATTGTATCTTCCACACCTGAGATTCTTTCTTCCATCTCTTGTAGTCTGTTGGTTATGCTTACCTCTGTAGTTCCTGTTTTCTTGCCTAGGTTCCCTCTCTCTGCGATTTCCTTCGTTTGTGTTTTCTTTAATTCTTCCAATTCTATCTTCAGATCTTGAATCGTTTTGTTGATTTCCTTCACTTGTCTGACTGCATTTTCCTGTTTTTCCTTCAATTCCTTCAGGTGTTTGTTTGAACATTCCTCTGTTTCTTTTATTTATTTCAGTGATACTGACTGTTTGGCTGGCTGCATCTTCCTGTATTTCTTTACGGGTGACCATAATCTGTTTTATTATATCTTCCCCTGATTCTTTACACATTTTATTTACTTCCTCCATTAACCTATTCATTAGCATAGATGTAAGGTCATCTTATTGAATGTCACTTATGTTAGGGTGTCCAGGGCTACTTGCCCCTGGATAACTGGGTTCAGAGGATGCCATTTTGTTTTGCCTTTTGTTGGTTTTGCTTTCTCGCTGGCCTCTACTCATCTCTCTGTCTCAGGTGTTGTCTGTTAATTTGTGGTGCCTGCTGAGTCCTGGGGTGGGGAGAATCCACTTGGCGGGGTTCTGAAGTTCTCTGATTTTTGTGTATGGTCAACTGAATAGTGGTGCTTCCCAAGAATTGTCACAGTTCACTTCAGGTGTATGGACCTGTATGGTAACTGTGGTATTCAGTAAGGGTCTCCTCTCATCTGGAGAGGTCCTGTTGATGGCTGCCCTGCTGCTGGGTTCCTTGCTCTAAATTTAGTGAGCAGCAGCTGTTGCTCTTAAGGTGTAATTGTTGGGTGCAGCCCTCTTGAAGGACCAGGGATTCCCACAGTTTTGTCAGTCTAGCTAGGGATAACTGGTTGATCCTTGGCACAGTATCTGAGGGCTGCTATAATAGCTTTCTGGTTTTTGTAGGTCTGAGGATGCAGGTGTGTGCCCCAGTGCCCTAGTGGTACTCAATAATGGTGGGTGAGCACAGCGCTCCTGCCTGTAGTAGAAGGCTAGAGTCTAGAGTCTGTGTGAATCCAGAAAGTCTTTTGGTGCTGGGTGTCCTGAGCGTTAGACCTGATGATCCCCCCACTGTGGGGTTTCCTCCTGACAGGGACACTCAGTCTTTGCTTTGGGGACTGCCATTCTGTCTGTGATGTTGAGTAGAACCTGCAGGTACAAATGCACGTGGCTCCGCCTTTCTGGCCTTTGGGAGCCTGGGCATCTACCTAAACTGGATAATTTTTCCCAAGACCTTTTCGGGGTGGTGGTATCAGCTGAGTGCTCTGAGATCAGATCAGTGTTTCCCTCCCTGTGGGTTTGCACCCGACAGTGGAACTCAGTCTCTGGTGCCCTGGGGTCCACAGTTCTATCTGAGGCAGCGAATCAGGTGTGCAGGCAGGGCTCTGTGCTGGCACCTGGCTCCCTGGCTCTGGCTCTGGGTTGGCTCCTGGGTGCCAGCAGAACCCGAGTCTTTTCCAGGGGATGTCTGGGTGACCTAAGGTCGGTCCCAATCATTTCCTGCACCGTGGGGTTATCTCTCGACTGGAAATTGCAGTCTGTGATGTTGTAGTGCCCACAGTTCAATCTGGAATAGTGACCAGTGAATGCAGGTGTTTGGCTCTGGGTTGGCGACCAATAGCCTGGCGGAACAGGGATCACTTCAGTGGTTTAGCCGGGTGAGTTAAAACTGATTAAATCCCCCACTGTGGGGTATCCTCTCACCTGGGAAACACAATCACTTGTGTTTTATGGCCTCGAGTTCTGATTGCTGGTCACTGTGCCGATCCTGCTGTGCTGCTGGTCAGAATGAGAGTGGTCCTGGCGCCCCCATCTTGCCCTGCCCTGTCGTTTTTTCTTCTTGAAATATATTTAATGTCCTACGGTAGACCATCCTGTCTCTTGATAGATCATTTATTATCTAGATAAATTTTGACAGACAAAATATTAAAATGCACATAGTATTGCCACAATGTGATGTTTTACTATATATATATATATTAGTATATACAATTTATATAGTATAAAAATATACATTATAGTAATGTATATACTATATATAGTAAATTTAGTAAATTTTATATAGAAAATATGTTAAATTGTGTGTGTGTGTTTACAGTGTTCATCAGGAAGTGCATATCTATCTTTTCAAACATTTGTCAGATTTTATGGTTAAAAATGTTCACTTTGTTGTAATCACCCTCTTTTCCTGAACACACTGGGGTCTCTTTTTTCTATTTATTAGTAAGTGGATTAATATTTCCTTACTTGTGTGTTTCATATGTTAATTGTCCAGCTTAGAAAATGTGAAATGACTCCAAATATATCCATGTTAAGTGTTCATATTTAGTATTCTATTTGTATAGAATTTTCTATAAGCTTTGTGGAAAAACCATGGAAAGTGGTTTCTGGGTCATATGAGGGAGGAATATGAAAAAAAAAATCCTGTAGCTTGTAAGGAACTATGATATTCAGTCAAGGCTAAGGAGGTCAAAGTGCAAGGAAAGCCACGATAAATAAAGAAGTTATGATATGTACTTTTACTGGAAAATCAGATATGAAGAGGCAGTGATAAAGTAAAATACATTCTTGGGGCATGGATAGGTGGGAGGGAGAAAGGGAGAGAGAGATGGAGGGAAGGAGGGAGGGAGAAAGGGATGGAGGGAGAAAGAGAGAGAAAGGAATGGAGAGGGCAAGAAAAACAGGGAACAAATTCATATGAATTGAATATGGAAAGAAAATAAGTTTCTTCAAATACCTCTTGGATTTTTAAAGTCATTATTACTAAGAACAAAACAAAACACCTCTATGTGATAAAAAACATAAAAACAATAAAATAAAATTGACCAGACCCCCCCCCAAAAAAAAAAACAGGTACAGTGATAAACTGTAACTTTATACTCAGTATACCAAGGCAAGGTCGTAAGAGCAATTTTATTATCGGCTACCTCATAAGTTTCGGCTCTGCTGGGCTGCTTGTTTTGCAAGGTTCTGACTTAAAAGAGAAAAGAACAAAATTTGACTTAAATACTTAGTGCCTCAGTAGAAATACAGATCTTTGTAAAGTACACTCGTCATAAAAATCAATGAGCATTCTAAATCCTTAACTTATAGTAAGTTAGGGAATTAGAAATGATCATTAAGAACAGTGAATTGTTACTATTTAAACAATCTTTCAAAATGTTCACTCTACCTTCTGTCCTTTAAGGTAATATTTTCCGGATCAACTTTCATTAATGTTTCCATAATTCCCGAAGAAATGTTGCTCCTTTTCAAACAGAATTTCACTAATGCTTCAGGAAGAGGAACATGGATAGACACAATTTTAAGTGATTGTAGCAATTGGACCTTTAGATTTTGTTGTTGTTTGTTTTTGAGATTGTATTTTAATTACATTCCCCCTTTCTCTTTCTTCCCTCCAAATCTTTCTATACATCCCTTCAGGTTGCTCTTCAAATTTATGGCCACTCCTTTAATCATTACTACATGCATATATGCATTTGTAAATACATACATATATATTAATATTATATATGTAAATATATAATCAGATGAGTCCATATAATGTTGTTTGCATGTGTTTTGGGCCTGACCATTTGGCACTGGACTCCCAATTGGCGTGCTCTTTCTTGGGGAGGGCTGCCTCTCCAGCTCCCTGCTTCCCTCATTTGCCTATAGTTCTTTGTGTAGGGTTGAGGCACACATTGCCAGTAAGATATGATGGCACTTTGATTCATATTCTTTTGGAAACACATTGAAGTCATGTAGCAGATCAAAGCACGAACTCATTTGCTTAATATTTGAACTTTAAATGTGAGTGTAAATAAAAACTAAATTATATTTATTTATTCACAACTATTGCCATATAACAAATCTGGTAGAAAAAATATTGTTTCACCTATCAAATAAGCCTTCTTTTTCTCTTTGTGAGAAAAAGAAAAATAAGTACAGTGCACTGGAGTGAATTAAATATGATTTTATAAGCAGGATGAAATACTTGTAATTTAATTAACATTCTACAAAAATTGTATTCAAATCTAAACATGTATCTGGAAATTATTTTAATGACAAGATTTTTGTCATACAATCATTTATTGACTTGATTATAAATCCAGGAATTTTTATATAAGGTTTTTAAAATATAATTTGAATTATATTTTTAACTAATTAGTTCAGTTTACATCTTTGTCATAGGCCCTTCCCTTCATTGTTTTTAAATTGTATTTTAAAATTACATTTTAAAACCTAGCATAACAAAACGGTCAGGCAATAAATAATGATATGAGGTAAGAATATCTCCACATTAAACTAGAAAATATTGAATGTTTAATGTTTTGTAAACATTTCATCCCATCTTGAATGCAATTATATTATTACAGAAATAGTTTTCTCCTCTTTGGACAAACCTAGTAATCAGATTATTTATTATCATACAATATGTTTAGAAAATATTATTATTTAAATATTCCTTGTTGCTTGTCAAATATTTAAAAGATGACATAAAATAAAACAAATGTATAATTTTTGCTGTCAATACTGGGTGTATATATTTATTATTAGTAAATTTTAAGTAAAAAAATTAATATTTTTAATAATATAAAATACACATCACAGTTCAATTATCTGTTATCACCATTCTCTGCCTGAATCCACCTGAGTTTGCATCTTATTAATAGTAATTAAGGATTGTTTCTTCTTATGGGTTTATCACACTATCATATATTGCAACCTATGGCTGGAAGATATTAAAGAAGTTTATATCCCCTGAAAGAAATGTAATTAGAGCATTTAAAAATAATTGTAAATGATTATATGGAAAGATAATAGCATTACAACATTTTTCATTAAGCCTTTTGTTGTTGTTTTCTTGAGAAGCTGTTGAACTTTTGGCTTCATTCATAATTAGTCACATGATGACCTTTTTTCCCCTAGTTCTGTTTCCTTCTCCTTCCTTTTTTCCATTACCTTAAAGAGTATTTGAGAACTTATTATATTCTAATATACACATCATATGTCTGTTTTAGGAGTTTGTATATGAACATGTCAAAGAACAACTTTCAAATTTTTGAAAGTAATTATTTGTGGTTAAAATAATCTCACTCTTTTGATGCTACAGCAAAAGAAAAAAAGTGACCTTTATTTTTCCTTGGCAGTATTCTTGTTTTCTAAAAGAATTTGGCTTCTAGCTTGCTGCATACATTAATTTAATATCAATAAAACATGAAACATAACCAGAATTGTCAAACACAGAATTCTGCCAAATATAACATCTTAATATGAAGCCTGCATTAGAAACTCCATAAAATATTCATATTTTCTTATTTGAATCATATTTCATTTTCTATCCATGTGGCTTAGATTATGAATTATAAGAGAACCTAAATTTATTGAAACAATATAATTCATGCTATGATTTTTAAAGAAGTATACAAAAATTCTCAAATAGTCAAAAATATTTGTGTTTATCTCCTAGGCCCATAAACATCTATTCAGATATAGTAGTCCCATATGTATGAAACATAAATATATTTTTATTGATCTCAGAATATATGTAACATTATTTATATTTGCAAATGTGTTCTACCATCTTATTTAAATTATATTAATTAGTGTATTTCCCTTCAACGGGTGAAACAAATTCAATTCATAATCAAGACACACACAATCAAATATATATATATGTTTGTAACATGGATCAGTAGTTCAAAGTTTGCCAAGTACAATTTACAGTGTTCACACTTAATAGCCTCACTTTTCCTGTCGTAGATGTTTGAGTGGTAATAAAGAACGGACTAGATTAACTGAGTACTTGCCATATGCTATGTCATATTCACAGTGTTTGCTTCACTGAAGATATTTATGGGACAGTTATAATACAAGTGCTATGTCACTAGATAGAAAATTATTCAATAAAGGCAAAACTCTTTTCTTTAATTCCGGTAAAGTAACAGGATGCAATATCATCATTCCACAACTAGTAGTTATTTTTGTACTTTTTGTTATTATTATTATTACTGTTACTATTATTATTTACATTAGTATCCGAATTATACCTCCCTTCCCTCTTCTCCCTCTTCCTCCCCTAACTCTCTCCTCTAGTCCACTGATAGAAAAGAAGATTCAAGTAGTAGTTTTGATATACATGAAAATCAAACTATTTGAAAAAGAAATCAGGAATAATATGCAATTATTTGAACCTCAAAAGGTAAATGAGCATTAAATTAAACAAAGAGGTACAAGTCCTGGACAGTGAAAACTTTAAAACTTCAAAGAAGCAAGGTAGTTGAAAAACATCCCATGTTTCTATAGTGGCCAAATCAATACTGTGAGAGAGAGACTAACAACATATTACAGATCCAGGACAATCTTCAGCAAAATTCCAAAAACATTCTTCACAGAAATATAGAAAAAAACTACTCTAAATTTACTATGGGAACATATAATGATCAATTCAATGACAAACAGAAAGAAAATAGTCAAAATCATCACACCATCTGACCCTAAGTGATCCCACAGAGACTTAGTGATACAAACACAATGGCTTTGACACAAAAACAGACGTATAAAGCAACAAAAACCAATAGAATACCCAGATATAAATACATATATCTATGGATATGTAATTTTATTTATAAATTTTATTTACGAAACCTTAAATGAGCACTGGGAAATATTCTTTTATTTGTTTAATTTGTTTTTGAGATTTTCTTATGTGAATTTTGAATTTACATCATTTCTATTCCTTCCTCTCCCTACTTGGGTTATTTCTGTGTCCCCTAGTATGTCCCAATTCCCTAACCTATTCTTTAATTGTGTGTGTGTGTGTGTGTGTGTGTGTGTTTACAGATGAATAGCCAAATTAACTGATCCACATTTTCTACTCTATATCACAATTCATTTAAAGCAGGTCAGTGAATTAATGTAGTATTAATATAATGAATAGATAGTATACAGAAGCAGAGATAATTATTAGCCATCTATACATTAAACAAGGAGTTAATATTTAGAATATATTTATAAATCTTTAAAAAAAATACAAGAAAGAAATAAAACTGCCAGCTAGTAACTGGGTCAATGATATGGTTTAAAAAATAAAAATAAAATGGCTAATAAATAGTTTCAGCAAAGCTCTGATTATTTTTATAATTAAATTTTATTTTTATATCAATTACAGTTTATTCACTTTGTATCCAAGCTGTAGCCCCCCTCATTCCCTCCCAATCCCACCTTTCCTCCCTCATCTCCTTCCATGTCCCTAGCCAAAAGAAGAGAATCAAAACAAAACAAAACAAAAGACCTTTCTTATTTTAAAGGGAATGAAAGACAGTGTATTCTGGGTCCATTTTGTGTGACCATGGCTCATGAAACACAGACTTAGCTTACCTCAATTTCCATGTTCCAGTGTGGAAACAGTTTAATGAAAGGTTTATAGTTTTAGAGAACAAAGAAAATCATAATTCAAGGCAAGTTTAAAATACACCATAAAATAAGTTGGGGCACTATGTGTGCAGCTTTTCTTCAAGTCCAGGGTGCAGTCTGATGAAGTTCTTATCTTGGGTTAGTGATTTACAAAGTTAATAGGTTGAAAGCTTTTTATCTGTTATTACAGGACATTAATTCTGAGGCAGAGGTGGGTGAGAAATTGCTGTTGAGATGGGTATAGGGCCTTGAAACTAACCCATGATAAGACAAATAGCCTCTGGGCCTGAAACATTTCAAATTCAGCACAGTTCTATATCTCCAATCAATCTGTCTGTGCAGACATGGCTTTTTTCCAGGAATTCTTATTCATAGCTCTAGGAGAGGGGGTGGGAAAGCAGTTGAGTAAATTGAAAAAGGAGAGTTCTGTTTGTAATGGATACACAGGTCAGGAGGAGGCAAAGAGAGGGTGGTACAGGAGAAACAAAGATGATGTGTATGTAAACAGTCTTTGGAAGCCTATTTCTTTCAAAAATAACTTAAAAATTAATTTAAGTTTAAAATGACATTTTAAAAACCCTTTCTTTTCAAGAAATGTGCATTCAAGTGTCACCCTGAGAGCATAATAAAGAACAGAATAAAGTCTATGTTGCACCAGTACTGGACTTGGATCTTAGAATAGATGCTGTAACAACACCATACGCTAATTAATCTAAAGCTTAATTTTTTTCATAGAACTATCCTAATTCATGAAAAATGAGATGGTGATAAATATCAGATATTATATCAAAAATCCTCATTCCCATCTATGTAATCAAAGTTTTTCACTCCTATTTTCTGTAATATGTTTATATATGAATATTTTAAACCTAGGAATCTACTTGATATATGAAGTTCAAGATCCTTTCATCTTTCTCGACTGCCTTAAAATTTAAGTTTATTTATAGGCTTGTTTAGTTAAATTAATATTAGTCTATCTACCTTGAAATATGCGTAGTTCCAAATCCACCACAACCTTAAGTAATGATATTAAGTTCATTCAATATGCATCTTGTCAATCATGTTTTCTTTGTGTATAATCACCTTGTTTGATCTTTACATCAATTCTAAAGGGTTGATAACATTAGTAAATCCATTAGGATAATGAATTTCTTTTCAGAAAAGTCCACAAATTCATACTCCCTAAAATCTCACATCAGAGCTTATGTGTATCTGGGACTTTCTATATGTTTTGTTCTAAAACAATTAGAGAAACAGAGTCCAACTCACAGTTTTTACCTTGAGCAAACTATCTTTTTTATTTGGTTTTAAATGTATCTGATATGGAAAACATGCTTTCATGTAACCCTTGCTCAGTTGCTCGGGTGTTCACTATGTGTTTCCATAACACAGCAGGGGTGTCCCATCACATTTTATTGCACTTGGTTATTTTTGCTGCTAAACCCCTAGCAGGAATTGCGCCTATAATGACTTTTATTATATCTTTTAAATGCAGTATCATTTTCATAATTTAATCATAACCTTTGAAGGACTTGACTGGTTGAGTAATATCTAAAAATGTGAAAATAATTGAATGCCTAGGAATTGTAGATAAGCATATTGCTTATGTAATGTAAAGTAATTAAAGAACTGGGCATACACTAAACTTTTCTCTCACCTTCAATGAAAGTAGATTCTTTTCTCAAACAAAATATACTGAATTTAGTTTCCCATCCCTCTACTCTCTCAGTTCCTTCCTACCTTTCTTGTCTTCTGAATCCTCTCCCTTACTGTCTCTCATTGGAAAGAACAGGTTTCCAAGAGACAGAAACTAAACATGACAAAATGAAATACAATAAGATGAAGCAAAAACTATCATATCAAAGTAGTATATGGCAATGAAACAGAAGGGAAAGAGTCCTAGGAGCAGAAACAAGAGTCAGAGTTCCACATTTTCTCACAGTCAAGAGTCCCATAATAATTCTAAACTAATAGCTATAATATATGGGCAGAAGACCTGGCATATTTGGCCCTGTGCTTTCTGCTTCTGTCTCTGCGAGCTAGTATACACCTTGCTTAGTTGATTCAGAGGGCCTTGATCTACTTGGTGTCTACCAAAATCTCTGGATCTTAAGCTCTTTTTTGCCTCCTCTTCTGTGGTATTTCTGAAAGGTATTTGATAGAGACATCTCACTTATACTCTTTCTCTAAATAATATCTGGCTGTGGATTTCTATATCTGTTCTCATCTGCTTCTAGAGGAAGGGTCATTTTATTGATTTTTTTCTTTCAATCATGTTTGATTTGGGGCTAAGTATTTGGGCTATGTAGTCCCTGCTTCTTGGTTACCCAAGTAGGGTCAGATACAGGTTCCTTCTTTTGCAGTTGGTTTTGAGTAAAATTCAAAATTGATTGTCTACCTCCACCAATTCTGTGCCACCATTGCCTTAGCATATTTTGTCAGCAGGACAGACTGAAGCTCAAAGGTTTTATGGCTGGATTGATTTTTTACATTTTGCTTTTGGTAGCCTGCAGAGTACATTCCCTTTCTAAAGAGCCTTGAATATAGGAGTGAAGACTCCATGTAGGCCCCAACTCAACTTCTCCATATTCAGTGATCTGTGTGGGTGCTGTCCTCAGAAGTGGGCCCCGGTTGTCAGTTTGCAGAAAGCAATCCTTTGTCTCAGTAGCAGCCTGGGTTGTTTGGGAATATCCATATGGCCCCTTGGCCAACAGTTCAGTTGAATATAATCAAGTCCTTCCTGGTTATAAAGACTTGCCTGCAAATTTCATGACATCATTGTTTTCTTCTTGTTGATGTTGAATAGCTTAGTAATACTCCTTTTTTTTTTTTAATTTACCACATTTTCTTTATCTGTTTTTTTTGGTGAAGGAGATCTTGGTTGTTTCAATACTCTGGGTACTGTAAATAAATCAGCAATGAATATGGTGTCCTTGTGGTAGGATGGAGTGTCCTTTGTGTATTTCTCAAGAATGGTAAAGCTGGATATCAAGGTAGACTGAGCTGTCTCTACCCCCAACACACTCAGGAGAGGTGGCCCTACCCATCACCTGGGCAGCACAGTAATGCTGACCCTGGTAGCAGAGGAGCAGGAGAGGTAGCTTGACAGTGAGTATAGGAAAGCTGCCCACACTTCTCATCTGCTTTGAGATGGGTATGGGCATGGGTAATGGAGAGGTGACTTACTCTCTTGTTGCTAGACATCTGTGGCAAGTGAGAGGGTAAACCCAAGGCAATGCGAGCTACAGAGATGTCCCACCTCCTTTTCAGCTACAGCACTATGAAGAGCAGGCCATGTACCTTGCCTGGGTAGCACAGCAAACTGGCCATGGTGGCAAAGGCATGGGAGAGTTGGCTCAAGGATATGAGAGTGGGAGAACTGGCCCTGCTCCTAGCCAGCTGCAACACTGGATGAGCTAGTTAAGGAATGGCGTGCTTATCCTGGTGGTGGGGAATACAAGATCAGGCTGACAAAATCAGCCACCTCGCAGGCTTTAAGTTGGCCCACCCCACCATCTACCCCATTTATTACCCTTTTGAGAATGTGAGAAGGACAGTAATGCAGAACTAAAGCTGAAGAATCTTCATTTCACAGGACAACAGAATTTTGAAGAGGAGTCCCAGTAAGGAACCAATATTGATACTGCAGTAGAAGCTAGAGGGAATGTAAAAGACCATTGACTCACTGCAATGAACATTTGCAAGTAAAGATGTGTGGATAAGAGGGTGTTCTGTGGGACACGTTCTGACACTCTACAGCTTCCACAATTAGATGGGGTTTTCATTGTTTGGTTGTTTGGTTGGTTAGTTGTGATTCTTTCACAAGATAGGGTTTGTCTTTGTAGGCTTGGCTGTCCTGGACTTGCTTTGTAGACCAGGCTGTCCTTGAACTCACTTCAATCCTCCTGCCTCCTTGGTTTCTGGGATTTAAGCTATATGCTCCCATTCATGGCTTGTTAATTTGTTTTTTATTCTATCAATTTTTATTTTATTTTGTGGGGTAGGTTGTAACAGCAGAGGGCAGCTATGTAGGGAAAAGGAGATGAGTGGAATTATAGTGCATGATGTGAAATTGGATCAATAAAAATTTAATTAAAAAGAATTGAAGTGTCAACTTGGTGAATATTTCCTTTGATAAATATGTATTGTCCTTCCCTGTTTATTTTGATTAGTTTTGGTTTGATGTTTATTTTGTAGTATATTAAAGAGAAAACACCAGATTTCTTCTTAGGTCCATTTTATTGGAATATCTTTTTCTAACCCTTAGCCCTGAGGTAATATCTATTCTTTATATGGTGGTATGTGTCTTGGATACAGAAAAATGATAAATATCTTTATTTTGCATCCATTCTGTAAGTCTGTTTTTTTTTAATTGAAGAATTGAGACCATTGATGTTGAGAGATATCAATGATCAATAGTTGATTCCTGTTACTTTGTTGTTGGTGGTGGTGGTGGTTCTATGTTGGTTGCATGTATGTCAGTGAGTGTTTGTCTGTGTATGTGTATGAGTGTGTGTGTGTGTGTATGTGTGTGTGTGTGAGATAGAGAGAAAGAGAGAGAGAGAGAGAGAGAGAGTCTTTGTGTGTGTTTCCTTTCTTTTGATTTTGCTGGTATGGGATTATTTATTTTCTGTGTTTTCATGGATGTAGTTAACCTCCTTCTATTGGAATTTTTTTGAACACATTCTGTAGTGCTGAATTTGTTGGTAAATATTGTTTAAATTTGAGTTCATCATGGAATATCTTATTTTCTCCATCTGTGGTGATTGAAAACTTTGCTGGGTATAATAGTTTGGGCTGGCATCTGTGGTCTTTTAGAGTCTGCAGCACACCTCTTCTGGACATTCTGAATTTTAGAGTCTCTATTGAGAAGTCAGGTGTATTTCTAATAGATTTAACTTTACAAGTTACTTGCTTTTTTATCTTGCATATTTTAGTATTAATTATTTGTTCTGTATGTTTAGTGTTGTTATTATGTGGCATGACGACTTTCTTTCTTTTTTTTTTTTCTCCCATCTTTGTGATGTTCTGTATGCTTCTGGTACCTTAGTAGGCATATCTTTATTTTTTAGGTTAGGAAAGTTTTCTTCTATGATTTTGTTAAAATAATTTTTAGGTCACCCTCATATTCTCCCAGAAGTCTAGCCTGTCTTAGAGTAGACTTAGACCACAGTTTCTCTTCTCTTTCCATGCCCTCTGTCTTCTTTACCGCCTTCCCCCAATCTACTGACATCAGATACAAACCCTCATTTCTCTCCTATTCT
The DNA here is from genome assembly GCF_030254825.1 of Meriones unguiculatus. Taxonomy (NCBI): domain Eukaryota; kingdom Metazoa; phylum Chordata; class Mammalia; order Rodentia; family Muridae; genus Meriones; species Meriones unguiculatus. The sequence continues at coordinate 112,311,725 of NC_083350.1, read as the reverse complement.
GTTCACTCTCTTTGTGTGCTTCCACTGTCTTTTCTATTTTTTTTTTCTCAGTGAGATTCATGTACCCTCTCTTAGGCCTCCCTTGTTACTTAGCTTCTTTAAGTCTGTGAATTGTAGGAGACCCCTACCAGCAGGGAAAATGGTGATTAAAGAGGCCACCCTCTATCCAGACAGAGCTGTAGGTAGATGGAAGGGTACACTAACCCAGCTACAAAAATTTCAACCTAAAACTTACCCTGCCTACAAGGTGTGCAAGGATAAAGACAGAGCAGAATTTGAGGGAACATCCAACCAATGCCTGGAAACACCATGGGAGAGATCCAACACTGGTAAAGACACACTGCTAAGCTTGCAGACTGGAGTCTTGCATAGCTGTACTTTGAGAGGCTAAATCTGGCATTGGATTGAAACAGATGCTAAGACTCACAGGCAAACATTGGACAGAATGCAGGAAGCTTGTGAATGAGTGGGAGGAAGAATAGAAGGACCTGGAAGGAACTGAAGGAACTGAATCTGCACAAGAAGACCAACAGAGCCAACTTACCTGGGGGAAAGGAGGTATTTCAGGGACTGAAACACCAACCAAGGACCATGTATGGACTGGAACTAGGCCCCCTACACATATAAACACAATGGACAGCTTGGTCTTCATGTGGGTTTCCTATCAAGAAGAGCACGGCCTGTCTCTGACAAGGACACTCTTGCATGCTTTTGATCACCTTCTTCTGGCAGGGCTGCCTTACCAGGCCGCCATGGTAGAGGATATGCTCAGTCTTGATATGACTTGATGTGCTCAGATGGATAGGTAGGGAGGAGAGCTCCCCTTTTCGTAGATTTGGTCATTTCATAGTGTCCTAAATATCCTGGATGTTTTTTTGTCAAGAGATTTTAGTTAACATTTTTTTTTTCACCAATGGATTCATTTCTTCCATAGAATCTTCATGTCTCTTACATATCTTGTTTATTTTTGGTAGCTTTCCTCTTTAGTTTCTTTTTCAAATTCCCAAATTTTCATTTTCAAAATTCCCCCAGTTTGTGCTTTCTTTATTGACTGTATTCTATTTTTATTCCTTCAAAAGTTTTCTTCAAGTATTTGTGTTTTCTTGGATTTCTTTAAGAGATTTATTCATCTCAAAATTATTTTCCTGAATGTTTTTAAAAGCCTTATTCATTTTCTCTTTGAGGATCTCTGTTATCTTCATATAGTTGGCTTTAATGTTTCTTTTTTCTTGTGTCTTAGCTGTGTTAAGAATATTCAAGTCCTGCTATGATAGGATAACTGGACTGGAGTGGAGCTATATTGCCTGGATGTTATTGGTTGTATTTTTATGCTGGCATCTAAGAATCTGGGTTTAAGATAATGATAAAGAGAGGTGCTGGTTTCTAAATTTGTCTGTGTTGGGTGAATGTTTTGCTCCTTTTCTATTCCCTTTGTGGATTTTCAATTGATGGTTGTATGTTTCCTGTTTTCCTGGCCTGCTCACCTGGTAGGTTCACAGGTAATGCCTGTTGATGTTGGAGGCTGGGATACTGGGATGAGTAGGATGAGTACTGGGGAAGGGAAATTTGGAGGAGAAAGTCTTTGTGATCTCTTAGGGATGGGCAAGAAAGGAAAGAGAAGACGTACTATAGAGTCGAGGATGAGACTGGCTAAATTTTATTTCAAAGGCAGTAGAAGTGTGGATCTGCCCTCAGCCTCTTTGTTACCCTGGGAGGAGCTGTAATAACAACCTGTTAGGGCTGACATCTGGCACAAAGCACTAAGTGGGGGAAGGAAGTTTAGAATGGGAGAATCTTTGGTATCCACGAGAGATAAGGCCATTGGTGCAAGGAAGACTGCCTAGAGTGTTTGGTGCAGAGCTGGGATGAGACTGGCAGAGTTGATCTGAGGGAAAAGAGAAATAAGAGGTCGCCTACCTAACTATTGGCAGGCAGTGCCAGTTGGTTAGCAGATGATGCCTTCTGGAATTGGAGAGGTGTTATATAACAACCGAGTTAGGTGAGAGAGGTTCTGAATGATGTTCTGTGGGATCCACAGGAGATGTGGGAGGGGTGAGAAGGCTGAAACAGGTTTTCTGTTTGAGCTAAGGAAAAGACTTCGGGGATTGGATTTGGAGGGGGAGAAGGTGTGAGAGTCTCAGCTGGCTTACCTGTTTGCCTGTTCTGCTTATCGGCTTTGTCCCAGTGCATGCCTGATGGTGGTGGAGGTTGTAATAATGGAATTGCACTAAAATTGCTATGTTCAATTCCTCAGTAATTCAAAGAACAAAGACTGTAACTCAGTTCTGAAGTGATACTAAAATTTCATGAAAAATAATTCTAGAAAATGTTGAAATTTGCTAATATGTTGAATAATCAAGTTGTCTGTAATTGTAATTTTTCTTTTTAATTTTTTATTAATTACAGTTAATTCACTTTGTATCACAGCTTCTTTCCCCTCTTTTGCATCCCCTCCTTCTTTACCTCCCAATCCCACTCTTCCTTGCTCATCTCCACCCATGTACCACTCCAAGTCCACTGATAGGGGAGGTCCTCCTCCCCTTCCATCTGGCCTTAGCCTAGCAGGTCTCATCAAGACTGGCTGCACTGTCTTCCTCTGCGGCCTGGAAACGCTGCTCCCCACTCAGGGAGAGGTGATTAAAGAGTCAGCCACTGAGTTCATATCAGAGATAGCACTTGTTCCCCTTACTAGGGTATGCACTTTGACATTGAGCTGCCATGGGCTACATCTGTGCAGGGGTTCTAGGTTATCTCCATACATGGTCTTGGGTTGGAGTATCAGTCTTAGAAAAGACCATTGGGCCCAAATATTTTGGTTCTGGTGTTCTCCTTGTGGAGCTCCTGTCCCCTCCAGAACTTTCATCTCTGCCTTCTTTCATTAGAGTCCCTGTACTCTGCCTAAAGTTTGGCTATGAGTCTCAACATATGCTTTGATACCCTGCTGAGTAGAGTCTTTCAGAGGCCCTCTGTGGTAGGCTCCTGTCCTCTTCCCTGTTTTCTCCCTCTTCTGATACCTATGCTGTTCGCCTTTCTGAGTAAGGATTGATAATCTTACCCAGTGTCCTCCTTTCCTAGTTTCTTTAGGTGTACAGATTTAACATATTTATCCTATATTATATGTCTAATATCCACTTATAGATGAGTATATATCATGTGTGTCTTACTACTTCTGGGATACCTAATTCAGGATGATTTTTTTTTCTAGATCCCACCATTTGCCTGCAAATTTTATGATTTCCTTGTTTTAATTGATGAGTACTATTCCATTGTATAAATGTAGCACAATTTTTGTATGCATTCCTCAGTTGAGGGACATCTGGGTTGTCTCCAGATTCTGGCAATTATGAAGAAAGCTGCTATGAACCATGTTGAGAAATGTCTTTGTTGTGTACTTGAGCATTTTTTGGATATATGCCTAGGAGTGGTATAGCTGGATCTTGATGTAGCACTATTCCTCATTGTCTGAGAAAGAGCCAAATTGATTTCTAAATGGTTGCACAAATTTACATTCCCACCAGCAATGGAGGACGGTTCCCTTCACTCCATTTTCTGTGTCCACTACAGGATTTATTGTCACTTGGGTTTTTGATCTTAGCCATTCTGAATGGTGTAAGGTGAAATCTCAGGGTCATTTTGATTTGCATTTCCATGATGAGTAAGGACATTGAGCATTTCTTTAATTATTTGTCTGCCATTCAATATTCCTCTATTGAAAATTTTCTGTTTAGTGAACTTTTAATTTGACATTGTGAATTTGAATTTTTAAATTTGCATTTACTTGTATGGAAAAAGTTCCTAAAATATGTGTAATAATAGGAAAGGGTTGAGCAGATCCACCATGTAGGACAGATTACAATTCAGGAAAATAAACAAAACATTTATGCACATGCTTTTATGTGGGTCTGTGGGATTTGTCTTTGTGCATATATTGGAAGGCTGAGACAAGGCAGGAAGGGTATAGGTTAGTTCAATGGGTTGGTAGTGGTGTCAGATTTTAAAAACTATTCCGCATTCAATTATAGAAAGAACTTTTAATGTTATTATTCATTGATGTTATCTTTGTATTTGATTCTATGTTTCTTTTTTTTTGAAGTATAAGTAATCTTTATTTTCTAAAATTATGTACTGCAAAAATCATATTAGGCCAATTTTTGTCAAGCCACATTTTGTTTGATATTTCCTGACATGTCAATTTTTAATAAACGATAAACTCTATTATTGCTTAAAACACTTTACACCATTTTCATGAAATTATCTTTAAGGAGAATTTGTCTATATTAATCCTAATTTAGAGTAAACTACGGAGCCAGAATTCTGTCATCATTTCTATATTTTGAGGGCTTGAGTTTTCTTTTTAATTGATTAATCTGAGCTCTTTTTTAAATTTATTAATTTTTATTAATTACAGTTTATTCACTTTGTATCCCCCCATAAGGCCCTCCCTCCTCCCCTCCCAGTCCCATTCTCCCTCCCCCTTCTTCACTCATGTCCCTCCTCAAGTCTATTGACAGGGGAGGTCCTCCTCTCCTTCCTTCTGATCTTAGTCTATCAGATCACAACAGGAATGGCTGCATTGTCATCTTCTGTGGCCTGGTAAGGCTGTTCTCCCCTCAGGGGGAGGTGATCAAAGAACAGGCCAATCAGATTATGTCAGAGACAGTTCCTCTTCCCATTACTATGTAACCCATTTGGACACTAAACTGCCATGGGCTACATCTGTGCAAGGGTTCTAAATTATCTCCATGCCTGGTACTTGGCTGGAGTATGAGTCTCTGGGAAGACCCCTATGTTCAAATTTCTGATTCTGTTGCTCTCCTTGTGGAGATCCTGCCTTCTCCAGATCTTACTATTTCCCACTTCTTACATAAGATTACCTGCACATTGCCCAACAGTTGGCCAAAAGTCTCAGCATCTGCATTGAGGGCTTGAGTTTTTAAGATGTCAAATACTAATCTATTACAGTTGATTTTGAAAAGAAAATGATTGTTTCTTCAAGTCTCATAATTCCTAATAACATCGTTGATATTTTCTTGCTTTTTTTACTGTTTTAAATAGAAGTTGAATAAGCTTACAATGTGATGAAATAATACAAATTAAAATATTTTTGACAGGAGGGGCAAGATGGCAGCGCCGGGAGGACTCTCATTCTGAGCAGCAGCAGCAGGATCAGCACAGTGACCAGTAATCAGAACTCGCTGCCATAAAACACAGTCATTGTGTTTCCCAGGTGAGAGGATACCCCACGGTGGGGGATTGAATCAGCTTTTAACTCACCTGGCTAAACGGCAGAAGAGATCCGGTTCCGCCAGACACTTGCTGCCAGCCGCCAGCCCCAGCCCCAGCCCAGAGCCACAAGCCAGTGTCTCTGGTCATGGTCCCAGACTGAACCCTGGGCACCACACTATCAGAGACTGGAATTTTCAGTCGAGAGATAACCCCAGGGTACAGGAAACGATTGGGACCGGCCTTAGGTCACCCAGACATCCCCTGGAAAAGACTCGGGCAGGTTCCACGGGCACCCCAGGAGCCAGCCCAGAGCCAGAGCCAGGGACCCAGGCTCCAGCACAGAGCCCTGCCTGCCTGTCTGCGCGCCTGATTCGCCACCTGAGATAGAACTGTGGGCACCAGGGCACCAGCGAATGAGTTTCACTGTCCGGTGCAAACACACAGGGAGGAAAACGGCTGGTCTAATCTCAGAGCACTCAGCCGACACCCCCAGCCTGAAAAGGTCCCCAGAAAATTACCCAGCTTAGGGAGGCACCCAGGCTCCCAAAGGCCGCAAAGGCAGACACAGGGAGTTTCTGCGCACCAGACAGCTGGCAGAGACTGAGCCGCCATCACTCAGCTGTGCTCCAGGCACAGGCAGTTTCTGCGGCCAGCCAGCTGGTGGACACTGAGCAGTGTGCACCAGGGCAAAAAAAAGACACTGGGAGTCCATGTCTCCAAAGAATCCACAGGGAAGGAAGGAAACTGTACTGACTTAAATCACCCAATTCTTCCCTAGAAAAAGTCTAGCAGACCAGTGGGGCCAAGGCGCCAGCACTCAGCTGTGCTCCAGACACAGGCACAAACAGTTGATGCGCGCCTGATGACCAACTGGGTCACATCAGCTGATCATTAAATTTACAACAAGAAACACAGAAACAGGGCAGCTGCCCACAGGACTTCCCTGGGTGAGAGGAGAACCCTCTCGACTAACAAAGACCACAGTTACCACTCAGGTCTATATCCCTGAGGTGAGCAACTCCTGAAAAAATACCACAAATACAGGGACTATACCAAAAAAGCTGAGAAGACATCCTTCAGGAAAAACCAGCTTTCTGCACAGGGGATTCTCTCCACCACAGGATCCCCAGAAACCACCAGAAAATAACCCCAAACACCTAACATAGCACAATGGGTAGATGCCAGCGTAAAAGCTCAAGCAACAAAAGACAAAGCAATATGGCATCTCCAGAACCCAATTACCGAGGGGCAAGTAGCCCTGGATATCCCAGCATAACTGAAATCCAAGAAGATGACCTAACAAGTATGCTCATGAAGATGATAACAGAGGAAACAAATAAGATACGTAAAGACATAGAGGAAGATAAACTCAAACAGATATTGCCATCCGTAAAAAAATAGAGGAAGCTTCAGCCAAACAGTTTATGGCCTTTAGAAAAGAAATGCTTAAAGCACTGAATGAAATAAAAGAAACAGAGTTGAAGGAACTAAAAGAAAAACAGGAAAGTACAATCAGACAGGTGAAGGAAGTAAACAAAACAAATCAAGACCTGAAGATAGAATTGGAAAAATTAAAGAAAACACAAATGGAAGAAATAATGGAAAGGAAGAATCTAGGGAAGAAAACAGGAACTACAGAGGTAAGCATAACCAACAGACCTCAAGAGATGGAAGAAAGAATCTCAGGTGTAGAAGATACAGTGGAAGAAATCGATGTATATGTCAAAGAAAATGTAAAACCCGAAAAATTCCTGACACAGACCGTCCAAGAAATCCAAGACAATATGAAAAGACAAAACCTAAGAATAATAGGTATAGAGGAAAAAGAAGACTTCTTTCTCCAAGGCCCAGAAAATATTTTCAACAAAATCATTGAAGAAAATTTCCCCAAGCTAAAGGAGAGGCCAATTAGAATACATGAGGCCTACAGAACACCCAACAAATTTGACCAGAAAAGAAAATCCTCCCGCCACATAATAATGAAAACAGTAAGTATACAGAACAAAGAAAAAATACTAAAAGCTGCAAGGGAAAAGGGCCAAGTAACATATAATGGCAAACCCATTAGAATCACACCTGACTTTTCAACAGAGACTATGAAAGCCAGAAGGGCCTGGACAGATACCATGCAGACCCTAAGAGAACTCAGATGTCAGCCCAGGCTACTATACCCCGCAAAACTCTCAGTCCTCATAGATGGAGAAAACAAGATATTCAATGACAAAAACAAATTTCAACAATACCTACAAACAAATCCAGCATTACAGAAGACAGTAGAAGGGAAAATACAACCCAGGAAAACTACCTACATTCAAGAAAACACAGGAAATAAATAACCTCACTTCAGTAAAACAAAAAGCAACCAAGCACACAACCTGATGACCACAGCTAACATCAAAATCAAGGGATCTAACAGCCACTGGTCATTAATCTCTCTCAACATCAATGGACTCAACTCTCCAATAAGAAGACACAGATTAACAGAATGGATACGTAAACTAAACCCAGCAATCTGTTGCATACAAGAAACACACCTAAGACACAAAGACAGACATTATCTGAGAGTAAAGGGTTGGAAGACAAATTTCCAAGCAAACAGACCCAAGAAGCAAGCAGGAGTAGCCATTCTAATATCTGATAAAATAGACTTTCAACCAAAATTACTAAAAAGAGATAGGGAAGGACACTTCATACTCATCAAGGGAAAATTCCACCAGGAAGACATCACAATCCTGAACATATATGCCCCAAATACAAGGGCACCCACATTTGTGAAAGAAACATTGATAAAATTTAAAGCACATATAGATCCCCACACATTAATAGTGGGAGACTTCAAAACCCCATTCTCAACAAAGGACAAGTAAACAAAACAGAAATTAAACAAAGAAACAATTTCTCTGACAGAGGTCATGAATCAAATGGACCTAACAGTCATTTACAGAACTTTACACCCAAACACAAAAGAATTTACCTTCTTCTCAGCACCTCATGGAACCTTCTCCAAAATAGACCATATAGTGGGTCACAAAGCAAGCCTCAACAGATACAAGAAGATTGAAATAATCCCTTGTATCTTGTCTGATCACCATGGAATAAAGCTGGACCTCAACAATAACAGAAATAGCAAAAAGCCTACACACACATGGAAACTGAACAACTTGTTATTAAATGACAGCTGGGTCAGGGAAGAAATAAAGAAAGAAATTAAAGTTTTTCTAGAAATCAATGAAAATGAAGACACAACATACCCAAACTTGTGGGACACAATGAAAGCAGTGCTAAGAGGAAAGTTCATTGCACTAAGTGCCTTCAAGAAGAAATTCGAGACAGGTCATTCAAGCACCTTAATGGCTCACTTAAAAAACCCTAGAAAAACAAGAAGCAGACACACCAAGAAGGAGTAGACAGCTGGAAATAATCAAACTCAGGGCTGAAATCAATCAATTGGAAACAAATAAAACAATTCAAAGAATCAATGAAACCAAGAGCTGGTTATTTGAGAAAATCAACAAGATCGACAAACACTTAGCCAAACTAACTAAAAGGCAGAGAGACACCACCCAAATCAACAAAATCAGAAATGAAAAGGGGGATAAAACTACAGACACTGAGGAAATCTAAACAATCATTAGGACTTACTTCAAAAGTCTATGTGCCACAAAATTTGAAAATCTAAATGAAATGTACAATTTTCTTGATCGATTTGACTTACCAAAGCTGAATCAGGACCAGGTAAATCACCTAAATAGTCCTATATCCCCCAAAGAAATAGAAGTGGTCATCAAAAGTCTCCCATCCAGAAAAAGCCCAGGACCAAATGGCTTCAGCGCAGAATTCTACCAGACCTTCAAAGAAGAGCTAACACCAATTCTCTTTAAACTATTCCACAAAATAGAAACAGAAGGAACATTACCAAACTCATTCTATGAAGCCACAGTCACCTTGGTACCTAAACCTCACAAAGACTCAACAAAGAAAGAGAATTTCAGGCCAATCTCCCATATGAACATTGATGCAAAAATACTTAATAAAATACTTGCAAACCGAATCCAAGAACACATCAAAGATATTATCCACTATGACCAAGTAGGCTTCATCCTAGGTATTCAGGGGTGGTTCAATATACGGAAATCCATCAATGTGATCCACCATATTAACAAACTGAAAGAAAACAAACCACATGATAATCTCCCTAGATGCTGAAAAAGCATTTGACAAAATCCAACATCCATTCATGTTTAAAGTATTGGAGAGATCAGGGATACGAGGCACATATCTAAACATAGTAAAGGCGATATACAGCAAGCCTATAGCCAACATCAAACTAAACAGAGAGAAACTTAAAGCAATCCCACTAAAATCAGGGACAAGACAAGGCTGCCCACTCTCTCCATATCTCTTCAACATAGTTCTGGAAGTCCTTGCTAGAGCAATAAGACAGTTGAAGGAGATCAAGGGGATACAAATTGGAAAGGAAGAAGTCAAATTATCACTATTTGCAGATGATATGATAGTATACATGAGTGACCCCAAAAACTCTACCAGGGAACTCCTACAGCTGATAAACACCTTCAGCAAAGTGGCTGGATACAAATTTAACTCAAAAAAATTAGTAGCCCTCCTGTATACAAAAGACAAAAGGGCTGAGAAAGAAATTAGGGAAACAACACCCTTCACAATAGCCACAAAAGACATAAGGTACCTCGGAGTAACCCTAACCAAGGAAGTCAAAGACTTGTATGAAAAAAAATTCAAATCTCTGAAGAAAGAATTAGAAGAAGATATGAGAAGATGGAAAGATCTCCCATGCTCATGGCTTGGCAAGATTAACAGAGTAAAAATGGCCATCTTACCAAAAGCAATCTACAGATTCAATGCAATGCCCATCAAATTACCAACACAATACTTTACAGACCTGGAAAGAAAAATTCTCAACTTCATATGGAATAATAAGAAACCCAGAATTGCTAAAACAATCCTCTACAATAAAAGATCTTCTGGAGGTATCTCCATCCCTGATCTTAAGTTGTACAATAGAGCAACAGTTATAAAAACTGCATGGTATTGGCATAGAAACAGAATGGTGGGTCAATGGAACAGAACAGAGGACCCAGAAATAAACCCACACACTTATGGACACCTGATCTTTGACAAAGACGCCAAAACCATTCAATGGAAAAAAGATAGCATCTCCAACAAATGGTGGTGGTCCAACTGGATGTCTACATGTAGAAAAATGAAAATAGATCCATACTTATCACCCTGCACAAAACTGAAGTCTAAGTGGATCAAAGACCTCAACATGAAACCAGACACATTAAATCGGCTTGAAAAAAAGGTAGGATATACCCTAGAACTCATTGGTATAGGAGAGAACTTCCTGAACAGAACACCAGCAGCACAGGCTCTAAGAGCAACAATCAATAAATGGGACCTCATGAAACTGAAAAGCTTCTGCAAAGCAAAGGAGACCATCATCACAACAAAACGAATGCCTACAGATTGGGAAAGAATCTTCCCCAACTCTTTATCTGACAGAGGACTCATATCCAGTATATATAAAGAACTAAAGAAGCTGAAAAGCAGCAAACCAAGTAATCCACTTAAAAATGGGGAACAGAGCTAAACAGAGAATTCTCTGTAGAGGAATACCAAATGGCAGAGAAGCACTTAAAGAAATGCTCAACCTCACTAGCCATTAGGGAAATGCAAATCAAAACAACCCTGAGATTTCACCTTACACCCATGAGAATGGCCAAGTTCAAAAACTCAAGTGACAACACATGCTGGAGAGGTTGTGGAGAAAGGGGAACCCTTCTCCACTGCTGGTGGGAATGTAAACTTGTACAACCACTCTGGAAATCAATCTGGCGCTTTCTCAGACAACTAGGAATAGCGATTCCTCAAGATCTAGCCATACCACTCCTGGGCATATATCCAAAAGAGGCTCAAGTACACAAAAAGGACATTTGCTCAACGATGTTTGTAGCAGCTTTATTTGTAATAGCCAGAAGGTGGAAACAACCCATATGCATCTCAACTGAAGAATGGATGCAGAAATTGTGGTACATCTATACAATGGAGTATTACTCAGCAATGAAAAATAAGGAAATCATGAAATTTGCAGGTAAATGGTGGGATCTGGAAAGGATCATCCTGAGTGATTTGTCCCAGAAGCAAAAAGACACATATGGTATATACTCACTCATATAGACCTACAACATAGGATAAACCCACTAAAACCTGTGCATCTAAAGAAGCTAAGCAAGAGAGAGGACCCTAACTAAAATGTCCAATCCCCATCCAGAAAGGCAAAGAGGAGGGACATCAGAAGAAGAAGTAAAGAGGAAACAACCTAAGAACCTGCCACAGAGGGCCTCTGAAAGCCTCTGCCCTGCAAACTATCAAAGCAGATACTGAGCCTGATGGGCAACTGTTGGGCAGAGTGAATGGAATTTCATGTAAGAACTGGGAAATAGTAAGAGCTGGAGAGGACAGGGTCTCCACAAGGAGAGCAACAGAACAAGAAAATTTGAACAAAGGAACCTTCCCAGAGACTCATACTCCAACCAAGGACTATTCATGGAGATAACCCAGAACCCCTGCACAGATGTAGCCCAGGGCAGTTCAGAGTCCAATTGGGTTACATAGTAATGTGAAGATGGACTGCCTCTGACATAATCTGATTGGCCTGCTCTTTGATCACCTCCCCCTGCGGGGGAGCAGACTTACCAGGCCATAGTAGAGGACAATGCAGCCACTTTGGTGTGAACTGATAGACTAAGATCAGAAAGGAGAGGAGAACCTCCCCTATCAGTGGACTTGGGGAGTGGCATGCATGCAGAGGGAGGAGGGAGGGTGGGATTGGGAGGGGAGGAGGGACTGGCTTATGGGGGGATGCAGAATGAATAAAGTGTAATTGATGAAAAATTAAAAAAAATACAATAAAAAATAAATAAATAAAAGAAAAAATAAATATTTTTGAAATTTATATGTATATTTTAAATTAAGGCTCTAATAGATTCACATTTCTCTATATACACACATATATAAATTAACATCTGTAGTCATATTAGATCATTTACCATTTTCATATATTTTAACATCTTTTTTTCTTTTTTATTATTATTAATTACACTTTATTCATTTTTATCCCCCCCATAAGCCCCTCCCTCCTCCCCTCCGGATCCTACCCTTTCTCCCCTTTCTGCATGCATGCTCCTCCCCAAGTCCACTGATAGAGGAGGTCCTCATCTCCTTCCTTCTGATTTTAGTCTATCAGATCACATCAGGAATGGCTGCATTGTCTTCTTCTGCGGCCTGGTAAGGCTGCTCCCCCCTCAGGGGGAGGTAATCAAAGAGCAGGCCAATCAGTTTATGTCAGAGGCAGTCCCTCTTCACATTACTATGTAACCCACTTGGACACTAAACTGCCATGGGCTACATCTGTGCAGGGGTTCTAGATTATCTCCATGAATAGTCCTTGGTTGGAGTATGAGTCTCTGGGAAGTTCCCTGTGTTCAAATTTTCTTGTTCTGTTGCTCTCTTGTGGAGTTCCTGTCCTCTCCATCACTTGCTATTTCCCATTTCTTACATAAAGTTCCATTCACTCTGCTGGTCAGTTGGCCATCAGGCTCAGCATCTGCTTTGATAGTTTGCAGGGCAGAGGCTTTCAGAGGCCCTCTGTGGCAGGTTCTTAGGTTGTTTCCTCTTTACTTCTTCTTCTGATGTTCATCCTCTTTGCCTTTCAGGATGGGGATTGTTTTAGTTAGGGTCCTCTCTCTTGCTTAGTTTCTTTAGATGCACCGATTTTAGTGGGTTTATCCTATGTTGTATGTTTATATGAGTGAGTATATACCATGTGTGTCTTTTTGCTTCTGGGACAACTCACTCAGGATGATCCTTTTCAGATCCCACCATTTACCTGCAAATTTCATGATTTCCTTATTTTTCATTGCTGAGTAATACTCCATTGTATAGATGTACCACAATTTCTGCATCCATTCTTCAAATGAGGGGCATATGGGTTGTTTCCAGGTTCTGGCTATTACAAATAAAGCTGCTACAAACATCGTTGAGCAAATGTCCTTTTTGTCTACTTAATCCTCTTTTGGATATATGCCTAGGAGCAGTATGGCTGGATCTTGAGGAAGCACTATTCCTAGTTGTGTGAGAAAGCGCCAGATTGATTTCCAGAGTGGTTGTACAAGTTTACATTCCTACCAGCAGTGGAGAAGGGTTCCCCTTTCTCCACAACCTCTCCAGCATGTGGTGTCACTTGAGTTTTTGATCTTGGCCATTCTGATGGGTGTAAGGTGAAATCTCAGGGTTGATTTGATTTGCATTTCCCTAATGGTAATGAGGTTGAGCATTTCTTTAAATGATTCTCTGCCATTCGATATTCCTCTACAGAGAATTCTCTGTTTAGCTCTGTTCCCCATTTTTTAAGTGGATTACTTGTTTTGCTGCTTTTTAGCTTCTTTAGTTCTTTATATATACTGGATATGAGTACTCTGTCAGATAAAGGTTTGGTGAAGATTCTTTCCCAATCTGTAGGCAGTCGCTTTGTTTGATGACAGTATCCTTTGCTCTACAGATACTTTTCAGTTTCAGGAGGTCCCATTTATTGATTGTTGCTCTTAGAACCTTTGCTGTTGGTGTTCTGTTCAGGAAGTTCTCTCCTGTACCAATGAGTTCTAGGGTATTCCCCACTTTTTTTTCTAGTCGATTTAATGTGTCTGGTTTTATGTTGAGGTCTTTGATCGACTTGGACTTCAGTTTTGTGCAGGGTGATACTTATGGATCTATTTTCATTTTTCTACATGTAGACATCCAGTAGACCAGCACCATTTGTTGAAGATGTTGATGTCTTTTTCCATTGTATGGTTTTGGCATCTTTGTCAAAAAACAGGTGTCCCTAACTGTGTGGGTTTATTTTTGGTTCTTCTGTTCGGTTCCATTGATCCACCATTCTGTTTATATGCCAATACCATGCAGTTTTTATAACTGTTGCTCTATAGTCCAGCTTGAGATCAGGGATGGAGATACCTCCAGAAGATTTTTTATTGTAAAGGATTGTTTTAGCAATTCTGGTTTTCTTGTTATTCCATACGAAGTTGAGAATTTTTCTTTCCAGGTTTGTAAAGAATTGTTTTGTCAATTTGATGGGAATTGTATTAAATCTGTAGATTTCTTTTTGTAAGATGGCCATTTTTACTATATTAATCCTGCCAAGCTATGACCATGGGAGGTCTTTCCATCTTCTCATATCTTCTTTTAATTCTTTCTTCAGAGACTTGAAATTTTTAAACCTACTCACATTCTAATTTTGGGGATAGCTAGGATAAATTAATACTTATAAATTAAAACTCTAATTTTTATGATAGTATTTCATATCTCTTAATATAATTTGTACACTTCATATAATAATATTTCAAACACATAACTTTATATATAGATGACAAAAAGCTTACATTGAGGTTCTTCCTTAAAAATCATATTTTAAGAGTTCAAGACTGAAGATCTTTTCCCAATCTGTAGGCTGTCATTTTGTTCTGAGGACAGTATCCTTTGCTTTACAGAAGCTGTTCAGTTTCATGAGGTTACATTTATTGATTGTTGTTCTTAGAGCCTGTGCTGTTGGTGTTCTGTTCAGAAAGTTGTCTCCTGTGCCAATGAGTTCAAGTGTATTCCCCACTTTTTCTTCTAAGCGGTTTAGTGTGTCTAGTTTTATGTTGAGGTCTTTGATCCACTTGGACTTTAGTTTTGTGCAGGGTGATAAGTATGTATCTATTTGCATTTTTCTACATGTAGACTTTCAGTTAGACCAGCACCATTTGTTGAAGATGCTGTCTTTTTTCCATTGAATGGATTTGGCATCTTTGTCAAAAATCAGCTGTCCATAAGTGTGTAGATTTGTGTCAGGGTCTTCTATTCGATTCCATTGATCCACCAGTCTGTTTCTATGCCAGTACCATGCAGTTTTTAGTGTTGTTGCTCTATAGTAAAGCTTGAGATCAGATATTTTACCTACTCTTTAATTACCTCCCCCTGATGGGGAAGCAGCATTACTAGGCCACCGAAGAGGACAAGGCAGCCATTCCTGATGAGACCTAATTGACTAGGATCAGAAGGAAGGAAAGGAAGACCTCCCCTATCAGTGGACTTGGGGAGGGGCATGCATGCAAAGGGTGGAGTAAGGGAGGGATTGGGAGGGGAGGAGGGAGGGAACCAGAGGGGGTATACAAAGTGAGCAAAGTATAATTAATAAAGAAAAATAAAATTAAAAAAAATAATAAATAAATAAATAATAAAAAGAGTTCAAGACTGGTTGCAATGTCCTCGTCTGTGACCTAGCAAGGCTCCTCCTCTCTCAGAAGGGGAGGAGGTTAAAGAGCCAGCCACTGAATTCAAGTCAGAGATAGTCCCTGTTCGCCTTACTAGGGTACCCACTTGGAAACTGCGCTGCCAAAAACTACGTTTGAGCAGGGGTTCTAGGATATATCCATACATGGTCCTTGGTTGGAGAATCAGTCTCAGAAAAGACCCCCATGCCCAGATATATTTGGTCCTTTTGGCTCTCCTGTCCTCTCCAGGTCATACTAACTCCCCCTTCTTTCATATGATTCCTGGCACTTTCCCCAAGGATTGGTTATGAGTCTCAGCTTCTGCTTTGATATACTGCTAGGTAGAGTCTTTTAGAACTCCTCTATGGTAGGCTCCTGTCATGTTTCTTGTTTTTTGCTACTTCCAATGTCCATCCCATTTGTCTTCCTAAGATTGATCATCTTGCCCTGGGTCCTCCTTTTTGTGAGCAGCATTGCTAGGCCACAGAGGACTACATTGCAGCCTAGTCCTGAAGAGACCTGATAAATTAGGGTCAAATGGAAAGAAAGGAGGACCTCCCCTAGCAGTGGACTTAGAAAGGGGCAGGGAGGAGATGAGGGAGGGAGGGTGGGATTGGGAGAGAATGAGGGAGGGGGCTACAGCTGGGATACAAAGTAAATAAACTGTAATTAATATAAAAAATAAAAATTTAATTAAAAAAGAAAGAAAAATCAAGTATCCCTAGGTATGTGGGTTTATTTCTGGGTGTTCAATTCAATTCCATTGATCCACCATTCTGTTTCTATGCTAGTACTGTTGGGAGCCGCCGCGTGAATGTTTCGCCGGCAGAAACGCACGCGACCACAGGAATCCTTCCGCAGTAAACTTTATTAGTCACGCGATGAAGAGGGGAGAGAGGCCGCACTGCCACCTCGTGGGCGCGGGCGGCTTCCCGAGGGCCGCGGCCCCGGGCGGGGAAACGGGGAAGGAAGAGATCGAAGGAGAGGGCGGGCCCCGGAGTAGCGCTGTTTATATAAGCCCGGGTCCACCTGAGTGACGTGTCAATACCCTGATTGGCTGCTCACTCTTACCGGCATGCCTACGCAATTCTTAGCGTGCTTACGCAATCTTTAGCGTGTATACGCATCTACGCATGCACCCTGGAGGTTTATAGTTTTGAGGGCGAGATGTCAGCGCCACCCAGTAGCATCTATCTGAGTCTCGGCTCTCCACATCTCCCTTTTTGTTATAAATAAATGAAAACTGCCTAAAAGCCTATAAGCACGGTACAAGAGGGCCCTAAGCTCGATCAAGCAAACTCCTTCTTTGGGGAGTAAGCGATCAAAAGCTTTAGATTACTCCCTTACCCCACCAGGTGCAATGGAAACAAGTCCTCTGGGTGCAGGGGCTAGGGGAGAAGATTTTTAAAAGGAGGTGACACCTATTCCCGTGCAATGGAATAAAATTCCAGGGAGTGCAAGAGCTGTCACCCTCCTGTCTAGGTACCACATCTCAGAAAGGAGGTGACACTCATTCCCGTGCAATGGAATAAAATTCCAGGGAGTGCAAGAGCTGTCACCCTCCTGTCTAGGTACCATAACCGTTTAGGCAAAGGCAACATTAACCTGGATTACTCATCGACTCAGTGCAATGGGTGAAACCCCTGAGGTGCATCGACTGAGTGTCACAGTCTGTTTTAATTTTTTAACATGGATAACCAAATTTTTGGGAGACGATCCTTGTTCCAAGGGTGCTAGTGCTTGCGCGATTGCGACCTAGTCACGTCTGTTTTGGGTATAGAGTTTGCAGAACAACCAGAGTAAAAAACACTAAGCCACGACACAATGCTACACCAAACATTCCGACCCCCACCCAATCTGAAGTAAGAAAAGGCAGAAGAAACCCAGGGTAAAGCCAGTCTGTGGGCAATGAATCCACTCGAGTAGAATTAGTGGTCCTCCTCGCTGTCCTTGATTCTTTCAGCAGTAGCAGGTGTGTCTGTTGAAAGATCATCTTCAGCTGTCACGAGCTTTTGCGTGAGGCGCTCCGGTACCCAGAATGGATTGTTTTCTTCCTGTGGAAAAACACAGACAGATCCCCTGGATCTTATTAAAATAGGATCCGGGCCTTTCCACTGTCCAGTTAAGACATCCTTCCATATAATCATCTCCTTGGGCCTGTTAGGCCCTGAACAGTGGCGATCAGCAGCCGAATGGCCTTGACTGTCCAAATTTAAAAAATTGAGAGTGAAGAGTGCCAGTGAAACAGTCACTCGTGGCACTGAGGGCAGAGCCTCCTGGACTCCTCCCCTTTGTTTTATTAAATAGGATTTTAGGGTGCGGTGAGCACGTTCAATGATGCCCTGGCTTTGGGGGTTGTAGGGGAGCCCTGTGAGATGGGTTATTTCCATCTGATGACAAAACTGTTTAAATTTTTGAGAAGTATAGGCTGGCCCATTGTCAGTTTTTAGAATTTTGGGCTTTCCCCAGGCACTCCATGCCTCTAGGCAATGTTGAATAACATGGGCTGCCTTTTCTCCAGTCAGGGGAGAAGCAAACATAACTCCAGAGCAAGTACCAACAGAAACATGCAAGTATTGAAGTTTACCAAAAAATGAAATGTGGGTGACATCCATCTGCCACACTTGTAGTGGACAGATTCCTTTGGGATTAATCCCAACATGAGGCACAGGTAAGAACTGACAGCAATTTTGACATTGGGTAACAATATCTCTAGCTTTCTTTCTAGTTATGTTAAATCGATTATGCAATGTCTCAGCTGTAACATGAAATCTTTTATGAAACTCCTTAGCCAATTTTAAATTTGAAAGGAGGGCAAATGCAATTATCTTTGTGGCTCGATCTGCCAGGTCGTTTTCACGGGACATGGGCCCTGGTAGACCGGAATGAGCCCTGATGTGTGTAATAAAAACAGGGTATCTTTTGGTAATTAAGGCAAACTGAATCTTTTGAAAAATTTTTGCAAGCTTGCTAGACGCTTTAATTAATCCAGCAGCCTCTAAGATTTTGGTTGCATTTACCACATAACTAGAATCAGAAACAATATTTAAGGGACCTGGAAATTTTTTCAAAACTTCTAACACTACTAAACATTCCACAATTTGAGGCGAGGTCTCATGATATTGCTTAGAAATAACTTTATTATTAACCACATAAGCTCCTATTCCTGTTTTTGACCCATCTGTATAGACTACCAGTCCATCCCGAAGTGGCTTTTGGGACGTTACATGCGGGAAGACTACCTCCTGAGTTAAGGCAAATTGCAAAATAGGATGTTTTGGATAATGATTATCAATTGAACCACTAAAAGAGGTAACCAGCACCGCCCAAATATCAGAGGTAGCAGTTAATACCTGAACTTGGTGAGCTGTATAAGGCACTATTAAAGACTTTGGCTCCTTCCCAAAGTATGTAATGGCTGTTTTTAACCCACGAAGTGCGAGTTGAGCGACTGCATCCGGATACCATTCAATAGTTTTTGTAGGAGAGGCATTGGGATGAACCCACACTAAGGGCCCACCTTGCCATAATACAGCAGTTGGCAAATGTTTAGTTTTAATGACACACAGGTCAAAGGCCTTAGTTTCATCTACACGTTTTAATTGGGCATCCTGTAAAGCATTTTCTACCACTCGCAGAGCGTGGCTTGCAGCCGGTGTTAAGGCTCTGGGTGAAGAGATATGAACATCCCCTTCCAAAATATTAAATAGGGGCTTTAATTTAGCAGAAGGAATCTTTAAATAAAATTGAACAGTACCTGAACAGAATGGTGGCAAACTCATAGCTTTACCCTCTTTATCTCCGGACCAGTATGGTGGCTGGCCACGTGTAACTGAACTCAGCTGGAAACCCTAAACTTAGCTGGAAACCCTAAACAAACATGGCAGCCAAACTACAGCTTTACGTGCCTTTAATTGCTGAACCATTATGGCAGCAGGCCATGTGTTAGCATTAGCAGGCTGCGACTGACAACACCAAGTACAGCCACCAGGTGTTGCTGATACAGTAAACACTGTGGAGCATCTATAATCCCCCACAACCAAAATTCTTTAATGATTAAACAAGCTTTAAAATTAACTGTTTAACAGAACAATTTTAAACTGCAAAAATTATTTTAGCCATATCAAACCTATTAGCTAGACTTTTTTTTTTTTTTAAAAGAGCATAAAAACATTTTGTAATGAACAATCACCAGTCTTTTAAATGAATTATATGGAGAGCACATGGGAGGCAGGGGCCTCCTAGCCTGAATCAAAGATGGCGCCGGCCACGTGGGGACCGCTGACATACCCAAGGTCCCGCCCATTTTTCCCAAAGCCAAGATGGCTGCGCCCAGTTGCCAGCCACGTGGAAGCCTCTGATGAAAGCCAAGATGGCTGCGCCCAGGCATTTAGCGGGAATTTTAATCTTATTGGATAAAGAGGCCTTTTTATTGGGTTTTTCTTTTTCTTTTACCTCTTATTACCAGGGCGTCCTTTCCCTGACCTCTCTCTTCCGTGGCTTTAACGTCCACAGAAGGGCCTTTTTTCTTAGAGACGTCCCTATCTCTATCCATTGGGACCCTTAACCTCATCTCACGTCCTGATTCTGGCATGTTGTCTTGCAACCCCCCATCCTTAACCTTCTGTTACTCCTCTTTCTCCCGAGGCAGTCCTTGAATTTGCACGAGACCAAAAAAAGGAAAGCTATGGCGGCTATCACAGCAGAGAAGGCCATAAGGGCTTCCGCTAGCCGAAATGAGAAACGGGATAAGTCGAGATCGAACATGTCTTTCAGGACAAACCTTAATGTTGCGGTTCTGAATTCCTCCCCGCTAAAGGGGGCCCTCCTTACCCAGCAATGTTCCGGGGTTTCGGCACCAGATGTTGGGAGCCGCCGCGTGAATGTTTCGCCGGCAGAAACGCACGCGACCACAGGAATCCTTCCGCAGTAAACTTTATTAGTCACGCGATGAAGAGGGGAGAGAGGCCGCACTGCCACCTCGTGGGCGCGGGCGGCTTCCCGAGGGCCGCGGGCCCGGGCGGGGAAACGGGGAAGGAAGAGATCGAAGGAGAGGGCGGGCCCCGGAGTAGCGCTGTTTATATAAGCCCGGGTCCACCTGAGTGACGTGTCAATACCCTGATTGGCTGCTCACTCTTACCGGCATGCCTACGCAATTCTTAGCGTGCTTACGCAATCTTTAGCGTGTATACGCATCTACGCATGCACCCTGGAGGTTTATAGTTTTGAGGGCGAGATGTCAGCGCCACCCAGTAGCATCTGAGTCTCGGCTCTCCACATAGTACCATGTAGTTATTACTATTATTGT
Source organism: Meriones unguiculatus (assembly GCF_030254825.1). Lineage (NCBI taxonomy): Eukaryota > Metazoa > Chordata > Mammalia > Rodentia > Muridae > Meriones > Meriones unguiculatus. Next base: position 112,290,842 of record NC_083350.1, on the reverse strand, counting down.
TCTGTAGTGTAGCTTGAGATCATGGATGGAGATACCTCCAGACAATCTGTTGTTGTACAGAATCTTTTTGGCAATTCTGAATTTTTTAGTTTTCCATATGAAGTTGAGAATTGTTCTTTCAATGTCTGTAAGGAATTGTGTTAGTATTTTGATGGGAATTGCATTGAATTTGTAGTTTGCTTTTGGCAGGATGGCCATTTTCACTATGTAAATTCTACTGATCCATGAACATGGGAGATCTTTCCGTCTTCTGATATCTTTAATTTCTTTCTAGACTCTTTGATTACTTCCCCCTGATGTGGAAGCAGCCTTGACAGGCCACAGAGGAGGAAGGGAAGGTGCAGCCAGTCCTGATGACACCTGATAGGCTAGGGTAAGATGGAAGGGCCTCCCCTATCGGTAGACTTGTTGGGGCATGGGAGGAGATGAGGGAAGAAGGGTAGGATTGGGAGATGAGGAAGGGAGCTATTGCTGGGATGCAAAGTGAATAAACTTTAATTAATATAAAAAAGAAAAATAAGTTAAAAAGAAAAAATCACATATTATTGAGACAACAATATAAGTTATAGATATACACATACATCTACCATACCAAATGTCATTGGTCAGCCACTTGGTGCATTAGTATTTCAATTGGCAACAACATGTTTGTCTGGCTGACAGGGGTTGTTAGCCCATACTGCTGCCAGAACAGATTGTAGCTGTATAAACATATTGACATGAATTTTACTACTTCCCTCTGAAACTTCACAAGCAGGTCTTCACATTCTTACTTTCTCTCACCATTATCTTCCAAGTTCCTACAGAACAGCTCACTAAGCTCCTAACACTCAAAGACTTTTCCAGCTCAAAAATTCAAATGCTTCCACAAAACTTCCCCAAACAGCATGTTCTGGTCTGGAAAAATAAGGCCTAACATGTTGGTATCAACTTCTGTTATAATTAGGTTTCTATTGTAATAAAACACTCATCAAAACAACATGGAAGCAAGGTATGGTGGCACACAGCTTGAATCACAACACTTGGGAGGCAGAGGTAAGCAAATATCTGTGTGTTTGATGTTATCCTTGGCTACATAGAGAGATCCAGGAGTCAGAGCTACTTAGATTTTATTTCAAACAACAACAATATTCAAACTGGAAATGTGCTACACCCACACCATTGTCACCATAGCAGCATAAGCTACAGGGCGGGGGATATGATTTCCCCGGAAATAAGCCCCCTGGAAGGTCCCTGGCAAACTCATCCCACTTGGAAAAGAGACATGTTCTGAGATTTCTACGTTTCTTCAGTTGTGGCTCTGGGGCTGGAATAATGAATTCTTTGATCTTTCTCTGTGACACCTAAAACAGCACAACTAACTTTATAAAGAAATTTATTATTAGTAGATTGTTAAAGGCTTTAATAAAAATAATAAGTTTAAAAAAGGTAATAAATTAGATTTAATATTAATAGGCATTAAAAATATTAAAATAATAATAAGCTCCTTCTTAAGAAATAATAGCATGAGAGGTGCAGCTGGCGAGAGTTTCCCCCTCCCTTCAGTGCCTTGTTCCTAGAGAAGATCATAAATCTTGGGCTGGACATATGGGAGGAGGGTTAACAAAGGTTTAGTTAGATTTTGATATAGAGAAAGACTTTGGCAGGCATCTGACTTAGCTCCTGACTTTCCTCTTCACTGGTTAGCAGTAATGAAACTATATTTGAGGTTTCTTTTCCTTTATTTGCTCTGATTAAAAAGTTTTTAGGCCAAGATTACTTGTGGGTACTACTTTATGTTTGACTGCATTTTGAGTTAAAATGTAAACTTTGTATTCTTGGTAAAAGTCTAAATGTTCTGGAAAATATGCCAATTTTAAGGTGCCTTTTGTAAAATCATTATAAAAATACTAGCTTGATTTCAGTAAAGTTGCAGCAGAGTTAAAACCATCAAGGTGTCTCTGTCTGTCAATTCTTCGCCAAAACCGTGTCTTTCTGTCTAAAGCCTTGTTCTCCCGTGGATGACGGGAGCCCGACTGGGCCGGTCCGTGGCAGAAATGGTTTACTTAGTTTATAGTTTAACATCAGGTGAGGCCAGGGCAGTGATCTAAGGCAGGAACTGATGCAGAGACTGTGCAGAAACACTGCTTACTGTACAACATCCAATGACTTCCTAAGTCTACTTTCATGTATGTCCCAGGACTGCCTGTTCAAAGGCAGCATGAGCCACAGTGATACGGGTTCTCTAGCACCAACAATTAACCAAGAAAATGGTCCATGCTGCCACTGAAAACCATGTTAAAGTCTATAACCCATGTTGTCATCTATGATGGGCAAGGAAGCTTCTTTTGCAGGTTCATAATTGAGAATGAGATATCAAAGGCTTCTGTGACAACCCACATCCCTTCTTCCCAAAAACATGCAAATAAGACTCTATTGAAAAGAATTCTTAAAAAGTGTGATTAAGATAAGTGTATGTCTTCACAATTGATTGCTTCTGGAAGGGGTGGGGGGGCAGTCAAGGAAGGATTCAGGTATCTTTAGGGAGAGGCCACTGTGAGTTTGGATCATGTTCCAGTGAGTGTACAGGCAACACAAATTAAATTCTTTTTTTTCTTTCTTTGTTTTGAGGGAAGGCATAAGGGTGAAAAGGTGGACCTGGAAGGAATTTAAAAAGAGTGTGATCAGGGTGCATTGTATGAAATTCTCAAATAATTAATAAAAATATTATGTTGGAGGGGAAATGTGCTATAAACGTACATACAGGCCAATCTGAGGGAGGCACTTTCAAAATTAGAGTTTCTCTTCCCAGGTGAATCTAGGCTCTGTCAAGCTGGCTAAAACTATCAAGAATATACATGGTATACATGTACTGCTACGTCACAGGATATGCCGTTAATATAGATTAATATATTAATATGAATATATATTTGTTCTTATTGTTCAGCTACATATATTCTCCTTTTTATTTCAAGTTTGTCCTAAGTTTATTGAGGTCTTTTATGTTATGTGTAAAAGTATGAATTAAATATTACATGAATTAAAAGTATAAATTAGATTGAAAGTATAAATTAAATTTTATATTATATTAAAGTATGAATTAAATGAAGCAATGTCTCAAGAAAGATTTTATCTGCTTTACTTTTCTTCAGATGAGAAAAGTTATATTTGATGTTAAGGTCATTTTAAATGGTCTTCTATAAAATATCAGTAATTAGTGCAGTAGAGCACGAAGCTCTTCTTTTTAGTCCTGTGGCTCATTTGTGACCTTTCATGCTAAAAGTTTTAGTTGGAACATTTAATTCTTTCATTCTATATGTAATTATGAAAGGATTTTGACATTTTAATACTTTCTTTTTTCCTATACAAAAACTTTAATTCAAACTTTTAAATTGCATTCATACAGGGCACTTGATAATATTTTTTTCTTTTTATTAATTACAGTTTATGCACTTTGTATGCCCCCTGTAACTCCTTCAAACCTTCCCCCCCAACCCTACCCTCCCTCTTCCCCACCCATGCCCTTCCCCCAGTCCATTGAAAAGGGAGGTCCTCCTCCCCTTTTCTCTGATCTTAGTCTATCAGGTCTCATCAGGAGCAGCTGCATTGTCTTCCTTCATGTCCTGGTAAGGCTGCTCCCCCACACACACCTCAGGGGGAGATGATCAAAGAGCAGGCAAATCAGTTCATGTCAGAGACAGTCCCTGTCCCCATTATTATGATCATACTTGGACCCTGAACTGCTATAGACCACCTCTGTGCAGGGGTTCCAGGCCATCTCCATGAGTGGTCCTTGGCTAGAGTATCAGTCTCAGAAAAGACCCCCTTCCCAGAATTTTTGGATCTGTTACTCTCTTTGTGGAGCTCCTATCCTCTCCAGGTCTTACTATCTCTCACTTCTTTCATAAGATTCCCTGCACTCTGCCCAAAGTTTGGCTATGAGTCTCAGCATTTGCCTCAATACCCTGCAGGGTAGAGCCTTTCAGAGGCCCCCTGTGGCAGGCTCCTGTCCTCTTCTGATTTCCATCCTCTTTGCCTTTTCTCCCTCTTCTGATTTCCATCCTCTTTGCCTTTCTGAATGGGGATTGAGCATTTTATTCAGAATTCTCCGTCTTGATTAATTTCCTTATGTGTACAGATTTTTGTATGTTTATCCTACATTATATGTCTAATATCCACTTATGAGTATATACCCTGTGTGTCTTTCTGCTTCTGGGATACGTCACTCAGGATGATCTTTTTCCAGTTCCCACCATATGCCTGCAAATTTCATTATTTTCTTATTTTTTTTTTTTTATGGTATCTTGCAAGATTTTTTTTTTAATCACATTAGATTAGAATATAAGGGTAATTGGATTAAGACATTTCTTTTTTTTTTTCAGTTACATTTTATTAACTCTGTATCCCAGCCGTGTCCCAATCCTTCATTCCCTCCCAGTCCCTCCCTCCCTCCCTCATCTCCACCGTGCCCCTTTTCAAGTCCACTGATAGGGGGGACCTCATTCCCATTCATCTGATCCTGTTTTATCAGGTATCTTCAGGACTGGCTGCAAAGCCCTCCTCTGTGGCCTAACAGGACTGCTCTTCCCTTTGGGGGTGGGGAGACCAAAGAGCCAGTCATTGAGTTCCTGTTAGAAATAGTCCTTGTTCCCCTCACTTTGGGAAACCAATTGGTTACTGAGCTACCACAGGCTACATCTGAGTGGAGGTTCTAGGTTATATCCATACATGGTCCTTGGTTGAATGTCAGTCTCAGAAAAGACCCTGTGCCCAGATATATTTGGTCCTTGTGGAGCTCCTATCCTTTCCCCATCAGACTAACTCCCCTTCTTTCTTAGGATTCCCTGTACTCTGCCAAAGGTTTGGTCATGAGTCTTTGCTTTGAAAACACTGCTAGTTAGAGTCTTTTAGATGTGCTCAGTAGACTCCTGTCATACGTTCAATACACATCCCATCTGTCTTTCTAAACGAGGATTGATCATCTTACCCCATGTCCACTCAATTGATTATCTTTTTTAGGTGTATAGATTTCATTATGTTTATCATATCTTATAGGTCTATATAAGTGAGTATATCCCATGTTTGTCTTTCTCCTTCTGGGATATTTCACTCAGAATGATCTTTTCTAGATCCCACCATTTGCCTGCAAATTTCATGATTTCCTCCTTTTTGATTGCTGAGTAGTATTCCATTGAGTAAAAATACCACAATTTCTGTACCCATTCTTCCGTTGATGGACATCTGGGTTGTTTCCAGGTTCTGGCTATTATAAATAAAGGTGCTGTAAACATGGTTGAGCAAGTATCCCTTTTGTGTACTTGAACGAACTTTGGGTATATACCTAGCAGTGGTATAGCTGGATCTTGAGGAAGCACTATTCCTAATTGTCTTAGAAAGCGCCAGATAGCTTTCCAGAGTGATTGTACCAGTTTACATTCCCACCAGCAGTGGAGGAGGGTTCCCCTTTCTCCACAACCTCTCCAGCATGTGTTATCGCTTGAGTTTTTCATCTTGGCCATTCTGATGGGTGTAAGGTGATATCTCAGGGTCATTTTGATTTGCATTTCCCTGATGGCTAATGAGGATGAGCATTTCTTTAAGTGTGTTTCTGCCATTCGATATTACTCTGTCAAGAATTTTCTGTTTAGCTCTGTTCCCCATTTTTTAATTGGATTACTTGGTTTGCTGCTTTTCAGCTTCTTTAGTTCTTTGTATATACTGGATATTAGTCCTCTGTCAGATAAAGGGTTAGTGAAGATTCTTTCCCAATCTGTAGGCAGTCCTTTTGTTTTGATGATGGTATCCTTTGCTTTACAGAAACTTTTCAGTTTCATGAGGTCCCATTTATTGATTGTTGCTCTTAGAGCCTGTGCTGTTGGTGTTCTGTTCAGGAAGTCGTCTCCTGTGCCAATGAGTTCTAGGCTGTTCCCACTTTTTTTTCCAATTGATTTAGGGTATCTGGTTTTATGTTGTGGTCCTCGATCCACTTTGACTTTAGTTTTGTGCAGGGTGAGAAATATTGATCTATTTTCATTTTTCTGCATGTAGACATCCAGTTGGTCCAGCACCATTTGTTGAAGATGCTGTCCTTTTTCCATTGAATGGATTTGGCTTTTTTGTCAAATATCGAGTATTCATAGGTGTGTGGATTTAGTTCTGGGTCTTCTATGCGGTTCCATTGATCCTCCTTTCTGTTTCTATGCTAATACCATGCAGTTTTTATTACTGTTGCCCTGTAGTACAGCTTGATATCAGGGATGGAGATACCTCCAGATGATCTGTTGTTGTACAGGATCGTTTTGGAGATTCTGGGTTTTTTGTTTCTCCATAAGAAGCTGAGAATCTTTTTTTCAAGGTCTGTAAAGAATTGAGTTGGTATTTTGACGGGAATTGCATTGAATCTGTAGATTGCTTTTGGCAGTATGGCCATTTTCACAATGTTAATCCTACCAATCCATGAGCACGGGAGATCTTTCCATCTTCTGATATCTTCTTCGTTTTCTTTCTTCAGAGACTTGAAGTTTTTCTCAAACAGGTCTTTCACTTGCTTGGTGAGAGTCACACCAAGGTACTTTATGTTATTAGTGGCCATTGTGAAGGGTGTTGTTTCCCTAATTTCTTTCTCAGCCTTTTTGTCTTTGGTATATAGGAGGGCTTCTGATTTTTTTGAGTTGATTTTGTATCCTGCCACTTTGCTGAAGGTGTTTATCAGCTGAAGGAGTTCTCTGATTGAATTTTTGGGTTCGCTCATGTATACTATCATATCATCTGCAAATAGTGACACTTTGACCTGTTCTTTTCCGATTTATATACCCTTGATCTCCTTTAGTTGTCTTATTGCTCTGGCTAGGACTTCAAGTACTATGTTGAAGAGATATGGGGACAATGGACAGCCTTGTCTTGTCCCTGATTTCAGTGGGATTGATTTAAGTTTCTTTCCATTGAGTTTGATGTTAGCTATAGGCTTGCTGTATATTGCCTTTACTATCTTTAGATATGTGCCTTGTATCCCTGATCTCTCCAAGTCTTTAAACATGAATGGGTGTTGGACTTTGTCAAATGCTTTTTCGGCATCTAAGGAGATGATCATGTGGTTTTTCTCCTCCAGTTTCTTTATGTGGTGGATTACATTGATGGATTTCCATATGTTGAACCACCCTTGCATGCCTGGGATGAAGCCTACTTGGTCATGGTGGATGATATCTTTGATGTGTTCTTGGATTCGGTTTGCAAGTATTTTATTGAGTATTTTTGCGTCAATGTTCATAAGAGAGATAGGCCTGAAGTTTTCCTTTTTTTGTTGGGTCTTTGTGTGGTTTAGGTATTAAGGTGACTGTGGCTTCATAGAATGAGTTTGGCAGTGTTCCTTCTGTTTTTATTTTGTGGAATAGCTTGAGAAGAATTGGAGTTAGCACTTCTTTGAAGGTCTTGTAGAATTCTGCGCTGAAGCCATCTGGTCCAGGGCTTTTTTTTTGGAGGGGAGACTGTTAATGACTGCTTCGATTTCCTTGGGAGATATAGGGCTATTCAGTCTTTCTACCTGATCTTGACTTAGTTTTGGTAGATGGAATCTTTCAAGAAAATTATCCATTTCATTTAGATTTTCAAATTTTTGGCATATAGGCTTTTGTAGTATGACCTAATAATTGTTTGGATTTCCTCAGTGTCTGTGGTTATGTCCCCATTTTCATTTCTGATTTTGCTGATCTTGATAGTTTCTCTCTGCTTTTTAGTTAGTTTGGCTAAGGGTTTGTCTATCTTGTTGATTTTCTCAAAGAACCAGCTTTTTGTTTCATTGATTCTTTGGATAGTTTTATTTGTTTCTAGTTGACTGATTTCAGCCCTTACTTTGATTATTTCCAGCCATCTGCTCCTCTTGGGTGTATCTGCTTCTTTTTTTTTCTAGGTTTTTCAGTTGGGCCATTAAGTTGTTTATATGTGATGTTACGAATTTCTTCTTGCAGGCACTTAGTGCTATAAATTTTCCTCTGAGCACTGCTTTCAATGTGTCCCATAAATTTGGGTATGTTGTGCCTTCATTTTCATTGAATTCTAGGAAGTCTTTAATTTCTTTCTTTATTTCTTCTTTAACCCAGCTGTCATTGAGTAGTAAGTTGTTCAGTTTCCATGTGCGTGTCTGCTTTTTGTTGTTTCTGTTGTTGTTGATGTCTAGCTTTAGTCCATGGTGGTCAGATGTATACAAGGGATTATTTCAATCCTTTTGTATCTGTTGAGGCTTGCTTTGTGACCCACTATATGGTCTATTTTGGAAAAGGTTCCATGCGGTGCTGAAAAGAAGGTGTACTCTTTTGAGTTTGGGTGAAATGATCTGTAGACGTCTATTAGGTCCATTTGATTTAGGGATTCTGTGAGTGCTTTTATTTCCCTATTTGGTGTCTGTCTAGTTGATCTGTCCCTTGGTGAGAGTGGAGTGTTGAAGTCTCCCATTATTAAGGTATTAGGATCAATGTATGATTTAAGCTTTAATAATGTTTCATTTACGAATGTCGGTGCTCTTGTATTTGGGGCATAGATATTCAAGACTGTGATGTTCTCTTGGTGGATTTTTCCTTTGATGAGAATATAGTGGCCCTCCTTATCTTTTTTTGATTAACTTGGGTTGAAAGTCTATTTTATTAGATATTAGGATGGCTACTCCAGCTTGTTTTCTGGAACCATTTGCTTGAAAAACAGTTTTCCAGCCCTTTACTCTGAGGTAGTGTTTATCTTTCTTGCATAGGTGTGTTTCTTGGATGCAACAGAATGTTGGATCCTGTTTCCATAACCATTCTGTTAGCCTGTGTCTTTTTATTGGCGAGTTGAGTCCATTGATATTGATAGATAATAGTGACCAATGCATGTTAGTTCCTTTTGTAATGCAGTCAGTGATCTAACCCTGTTTCATTGCTTGTTTTCTTTTCATTTTTGTTGGGACTTTATTTGTATGCCCTGTTTTCTTGGGTGAATTTGTTTTCATTGGATTGGAGTTTTCCTTCTAGTATCTTCTGTAGGGATGGTTTGCTGTGTAGATATTGTGTAAATTTAGTTTTGTCATGGAATATTTTGTTTTCTCCATCTATGTTGATTGAAAGCTTTGCAGGGTATAGTAGTCTGGGTTGACATTTGTGATCTCTTAGAGTCTCCATGATACTTGCCCAGGCCCTTCTGGCTTTCATAGTTTCTGATAAGTCCGGTGTGATTCTGATAGGTCTACCTTCATATGTTACTTGGCCTTTTTCCCTTGCTGCTTTTAATATCTTTTCTTTGTTCTGTAGATTTAGTGTTTTGACTATGATGTGACGTGATGTGTTTCTTTTCTGGTCTAGTCTATTTGGAGTTCTGTAGGCCTCTTGTATAATTATGGACATCTCTTTCTTTAAGTTGGGAAAATTTTCTTCTATGATTTTCTTGAAAATATTTTCTGGACCTTGGAGTCTGGAGTCTTCTTTTTCATGAATTCCTATTATTCTTAGATTTTGTCTTTTCATAGCATCCTTGATTTCTTGGATATTTTGTGATTGGAACTTTTCTGATTTTACTTTTTCTTTGAGAGAAGTATCCATTTCTGCAAGTGTGTCTTCAGCTCCAGAGATTCTCTCTTCCATCTCTTGTATTCTGTTGGTGATGCTTACTTTTGTGGTTCCTGATCTTTTCTCCAAGTTCTCCAGCTCAAGGGTTTTCTCATTTTGTGTTTTCTTTATTGATTCTAATTCTGTTTTCATGCCTTGCACCATTTCTTTCATGTGTTTGAATTTGGATTCCTGTCTCTCTACGATGGCCTCTATTTCTTTTTTCATTTCCTTCTTATATGCCACTAATTTTTCCTCTACTTGTGTATCTATTTGTTTGGCTATGTTTGCCTGTGTTTCTTTAAGGATATTGTCTATTTCTTCTTTCTTTGCCTCCAATTGACTGGCCATCTCTTTGAAAGACTTGTTCATTTCCTCCTTATGAGCCTCAAATAATTGGGCAAGCATGGCTTTAAAATCATTTTCCTGTGCTTCTGCTGAATTGGAGTATCCATCGATTTTGGGGTTTGCTGGTGAAGTCATGATGTCCTGATTTATGTTGGAAGTGTTCTTTCGCCTACCCCTGGCCATTGGCTTATCCCTGTTTGTTTTTGGATTCTGCAGATCAGACTGGTGCTATCTCTCTCTGGTATCTGGAGAGTTCTTCAGGAAGCTGAGCACTCAGCGTGTGCTGAGGACTAGCTGTACCTGTGGCAGGAAAGTACGCTGGCGCAAACGGGGCAAATGCAAGCATGTGTGGGCGCGCGTGTGTGTGTGTCTGTGTGTGTAAGTGTGCGTGGACGTGTTTCTCGAGGGACAGAGTGATGGCTAATGTTGAACCCTTGAGTGTGTGGGAGGGGCTCTGCACTGTATATGTCGCAGGCGCTAATGATGATCGCAGCGCAATTTCTGGCATTAACTGCCTTAACTCCTCAATCAGGCCCACAGGGCAGGAACTTCAATGTCCCTAGTGCCCCTCTGTTTCCCAAAGTGGGTATGTGGGTGGGAGGGGGGTTCGATGCCTGGCTTCTGATTTAGAAGGACCCAGGATCTGGGGAACTGCAGATTCTCAGGGGTGCACTCACTTACAGGCAGGTCTCTTGGCAGAGATCATGGTATCCGGGGCTCTCTGCTCTCTGGTTTGGCAGTGCTTCTTTGATGTGCTCCGCCAGTTCTGTGCTGCTGTCACTGCCAGGTTCTGAGGTCTTGCTGCAGCTGGAGATTTCAGGGTGGTCACTTCAGCAGGGATGGGGTAACCAGGCTCTCTGTTCTCTGGTTTGGCCCTGGTTAGTCTTAAACTGGAGGGCTGTGGTGCCCCGCCAGTTCAGTGCTGCTCCGCTGCCAAGTCCTGCTGTAACTGGAGCCTGGGTCGCTAGTCCCAATGCTTTCTGGGAAGTCCTGGGGTCTCTTCGCTATGCTCTCCAAGCTTGGGAGGCCCAGCGCCTGGTGTGTCCAGGTTGTATGACGTTTCTGCCTGGTTTTGGTGAGTACATAGCGTATTCTCTGACACTGTGGGATTGGGTGGGTCATACCGTCAGTGATGGCGATCCTGTGGAGCTAGTATGGTGTCTAGCAGATTCGCGCCCTGGGAGGATGGTGCAGCCACTGTGCGTATCTGGGACTCCGGGACACGTACTGCTGGCTTTTGTCTGCTGCTAAAAGTGCTTGGTGCTCTGTCTCAGCGGCTGTATACCCTAGGCAGTTAGGTCTGCGCTGAGAAAGATGAGTCCGCTGTGCTGCTGTGCCGAGGAGGAAGGAGGTCGTGGTTTTCCTGGGTTAGGGGTCCTTCCATTCACCAACTCAGAAGTTCAGGTATCCCACTGCTCAGAAACTGTGTGTGCTAGTCGCCATCTTGGCTCCGCCCCCTATTTTCTTATTTTTTATTGCTGAGTAATATTTCATTGTGTAGATATACCACAATTTCTGTATCCATTCCTCAGCTGAGGGACATCTGGGCTATTCCCAGCTGTTGGCTATTTCAAATAAAGCTGCTACAAACATGGTTGAGCAGATGTCCTTGTTGTATACTTGAGCATCTTTTTAATACGTGCCTAGGAGTGGTATAGCTAGATATTGAGAATGCACTATTCTTAATTCTCTGAGACAGCGCCAGATTGATTTCCTAAGTGGTTATACAAGTTTACATTCCTACAGCAGTGGAGGAGGGTTACCCTTTCTCCACATTCTCTCCAGCATGTGTTGTCACTTGCGGTTTTGATCTTAGCCCTTCCGGTGGGTGTAGGGTGAGATAATACTTTTTATATTACATTACTGCTAGTGTTTGAAGAAACCTTAATTTTAATATTCAAAATCATTTCAAACGATAAAAATTAAAATACTATGTTCTATGTGGTATCCTTTAAATGATTCCTATGATTAGTCATTTTCACAGAATACAAGAACATTCTAGATTTTGCCTCATCAGAGATATAGAGCTAAATATTTCAAAAACAATTAATAATTAAAAATATACAGTAGACTAACACATCAAGAGTGAAACTGACAGTTCTGAAATTCACATGCAAGTCTTCTTTTCTGCATAGACAGTACTGAATCAAATATATTATGAGAAGTTACATGCTTTTAACTATTTAACGACTGTTGATGATTTTTAAACAGGAAGTAAATTTAGAATGTATATACAATTTATTATGTGTATAAATTAGAATGTTTATACAATCAATAATGCACAGAGCTACTTAAAGGAAATATGTTAATGACTGTTTCAGGTTACTTTCTTGTTTCTTTGATACACTGACAAGTCAGATTAAGAGATGAACAGCTGATTTATTTTACAATTGAAGATGCAGTCCACCATGGCAGGAAAACCAAAGCAGCTGGACACATTGTATCCACAATCAATAAACAGAGCAGGGTAAGTGAATGCTAGTGCTCAGCTTTTTACTTACAGCCCAGGTTTCTCTGCCCACAGACTTGTTCCATCTGTAGGGAAGGAAAGACTTCCTGTATAGTCAACCTAATTAAGATAACTCTTATTGATAGCTCCAGAGGATCCTCTCCCAGACAACTGCAGATGTTGTCAAGCTGACAATTAGCACTAACCACTTTCTATTTCATTCACAATGAAAGGAAGTCAGAGAAAGAACTCAATTCAGAAGTCCAGAGGCAGGAAATAAAGCAAAGACAAAGGGGTCATGCTACTTACTAGCATATTGTTAAAGTACTTGCTTCTCTATTTAAAAACAAAACAAAAACAGGCCTCTACAGTCCACTTTGTTCTCAGGAATTTTGCCTCTTGACTTCTACTGGGATTCTGTATTAATCGCATCTTAAAGCATTCAAAGCTAAAATAATCACACTCACAGATACACACAACAAATGATAATAGGTGCTACATAACAACATACCACTTTATGGAACCATCCTCTGTATTAGTTATGTTTCTGTTGCTGTGGTAAAATATCGTGAGCAATGCAACTCATAAAAGAATTTATTTGAAGTCTTAAGTCCAAAGGGTTGGAGTCCATATTGGCCAAGATAGCATAATAGCATTTCTCCAGTAAAACTACACCTCCAATAGCATCATCCACTGGGGGATCAAGTTTTCAAATACTAAAGCTTACTTGGTACATTTCCTATTCCAAACAACCATAGTATAGCAAGAAAAAGAATGGGTTTCATAAGATTAGAGTGGATTACAGAAGAAAGAATGGTAGAAGATGGAATAATTACATTCAAGTAGTGTTTCTATTGTTGCTCAACTTTGTGAGTAGACCCAAATTTTCTAGATTCTTATTCCACATTTAAGGGGCATTAAGAGAACTAGCTAGGGTCATATGGAGGGGGAGGAGGTCTCCTCTCTCAGTGGACTTGGAGAGGGGCATGGAAGGAGATGAGGAAAGGAGGGTGGGATTGGGTGTGAATGAGGGAAGGGGCTACATCTGGGAATCAAAGTGAATAAACTGTAATTAATATAAAAATAAATTTAAAAAAAGAGAACTATTAATCAAGGAAAAGAAGTGTTGAAATTGGTCAGATGAAGGGTTAATGAATTGTGTATGTGTTGCACTTGAAAGGATGAAGGGGGAGGGTGCTATGAAAAGAGCTGGGATGATAGGAAATACTATGTTAGTTTGATGTTTCACAAATCTGTAACTTAAGTTTTTACTCTTTACAAACGGCTTACTGTGGATATTGGTATAAAAATTAGAGTGCTTTCAAACACACAAAACTAATTTTCCCTTTTATAATAACCAACACCTGAGGTCAAATGTAACTGCTCTGTCATTTAGGACAAAAAGTGCTTCTAGTAGATTGTAGTAGAAGTCTAATAAGTAGAATAAAGTTCAAAGCCAGCAGTGCTGACACACACACACACACACACACACACACACACACACACACAAGTTCTGATTCATCCTCTAGAACAAAAATCACCCTAAGCAAAAACAATCCAGAGAGAAAGCTGGGGCTGTTTGCTATGCATGATTTTACGAGTAGCCCATCCAGATGTTAAATCTAGGACTCCAAAAATCTTCAGGTCATTTACAATGACCTTCTTGGAAGTGGCTCTGAAGCTTTCAAATAGCTTTATCTAGGCAGATCTAACTTAGATGAAGTCCAGTCTGGGATAAAAAATACAGTGACATATTTTCATAATATCATGTCGGCATCATCACCCTGTGACTTTCTGGCTTGAATCCAATAGAAGCAAACTCAATCAATAAAAGGTGATTCAGGGAGTGAACACCCAATAATTGTCTATATGCCTCCTGAGACTTCCTGTTACTACTAGGAACAGCAATTTCAAATTTGGTCAAATACTAGACGGTTTCTGCAGACAATTTCAGTCTAGTAGAAAATCAGTTTCTAGTAAAAAAAGTTAATAATTGATATTTTGTCGTTATTTCTGATAAAACTACAATACTACCTCATGTCCTATATCAGTTTCTAGTCAGAAAATGTCATAGAGAAAATAAAATAACTGCCCTCTATTTTTGGATATGACTAAAATGCATTCTAAAAAATTTACCAGTGGAGTAGGATGGGGATATGTTTTCTTTTTTTATTTTATTTTATGTTTTTTATTAGTTACATTTTGTTAACTCTGTGTCCCAGCTGTATCCTGCTCCCTCATTCCCTCCCCAACCCCACACTCCCTCCCTGGTCTCCTCCCTGCCCCTTTCCAAGTCCACTGATGGGGGGACCTCCTCCCCTTTCATTTGACCCTGTTTTATCAGGTATCTTCAGGGCTGGCTACAAAGTCCTCCTCTGTGGCCTAACAGGACTGCTCCTATCCTGGGGAGGGGAGGGGTCAAAGAGCCTGCCCTTGAGATCCTGTTAGAAATAGTCCTTGTTCCCCTTACTTTGGGAAACTACTTGGTTACTGAGCTACCATGAGCCATATCTGAGCAGAAGTTCTACGTTATATCCAAAGATGGTCCTTGGTTGATTGTCAGTCTCAGAAAAGACCATGTGCCCAGATATATTTGGTCCTTGTAGAGCTCCTATCCTTTCCATATCATACTAACTCCCCTTCTTTCATATGATTCCCTGCACACTGCCGAGGGTTTGGTTATGAGTCTTATTGTCTGCTTTGAAGCACTGCTAGGTAGAGTCTGTCAGATGCCTTTTGTGGTGGACTCCTGTCACACGTTCAATGCATTTATGTACCATCATTTCCTTGTGAGTAGTTTAATTTCACAACTCTTTCTATTCTATCCTTTATTTTGCCATAAGGGTATCACACAGGTCTAGAACACTAAAAGGAATGTGAATGCAATATCACAGATGATTTTTTACCCTATTACTAATAATTTACACTGTGGATTAATCATGTACTAATATTCACCTCTGTCCACTAGTTTTCAAGAGATGGTAAATCACTATTTTTGTATTTTCAAAAAATCAGTATTATGGATAATATAGTACATATATTCATGTGGTTACCCATATACTATCATAAACAATATTTTGTTGATAAGATTGATAACTTTAATTACTGATTCTCTGCTTTAGTTGTAATATAACACATCATTTTTATTGAAAATATATAATTCTTTTCAATTTCTACCCAATAGCATTTTTATAAGTAGCAGAATTTTCAGATCTATGATGTGTGTTTATGTATATATGTGTGTGTGCTTGTGTGTGTGTGTATGTGTGTGTGTTTGTTTTGAGATGTAAGTAATATACTGTCTGTAATATAGTAATACCAACAGTTGTTAGTTACTTCTCTGATATGTATGATTTGCCTCAGTCACATGAGTCTGTATTGGTATGTATTTTTTTTACTTTAACATATTAGAAGGCCTACTAAGAATGGTCAATAATCTCTAATGTTATCTATTTCAGTAAGTTGTAAAAACATATTTAAAACAGCTTTTAAGCCTGTCAATTTAAATATATCCCTCTACTTAAACAGAGACTTGGGAGATTATATAAGGTATTTCAGTGTAATGCATGCAATAAACCTTACCAGGATGGTAGGTTTTTGTTGTTGTGAGTCATGATATGATATAAAACTACCTGAACTTCCCACTTCTTACATAAGATTCCGTGCACACTGCCTAACAATTGGCCATAAGTCTCAGCACCTGCTTTGATAGTCTGCAGAGCAGAGCCTTTCAGGGCCCTCCATGGCAAGTTTCTAGCTTGTTTCCTGTTTTCTTATTCTTCTGATGTCCTTCCTCTTTGCTTTTCGGGATGGGGATTGAGCATTTTAGTCAAGGTCCTCCCTCTTGCCTCTTGATAAGTTTCTTTAGATGTACTGGTTTTAGTAGGTTTATCCTATATTACATGTCTATATGAGTGAGTATATACCATGTGTGTGTCTTTCTCCTTCTGGGACAGCTCACTCAGGATCATCCTTTCCAGGTCCCACCATTTCCCTGCAAATTTCACCATTTACCTTATTTTTCACTGCTGAGTAATATTCCATTGTGTAGATGTACTACAATTTCTGTATCCGTTCTTCAGTTGAGGGGCATCTGGGCTGTTTCCAGCTTCTGGCTATCACAAATAAAGCTGCTACAAACATGGTTGAGCAAATGTCCTTATTGTGTACTTGAGCCTCTTTTGGATATATGCCTAGAAGTGGTATGGCTGGATCTTGAGGAAGCGCTATTCCTAGTTGTCTAAGAAAGCATCAGATTGATTTCCAGAGTATTTCTATAATTTTACATTCACACCAGCAGTGGAGGGTTTCCCTTTCTCCACAACCTCTCCAGCATGTGTTGTCACTCAAATTTTTCATCTTGGCCATTCTGATAAGTGTAAGTTGAAATCTCAGGATGGTTTTGATTTGCATTTCCCTGCTGGCTAATGACGTTGAGCATTTCTTTAAGTGTTTCTCTGCCTTTCTATATTCCTCTACAGAGAATACTCTGTTTAGCTCTGTTCCCCATTTTTAATTGGATTACTTAGTTTGCTGCTTTTCAGCTTCTTTAGTTCTTTATTTATACTGGATATTAGCCCTCTATCAGATAAAGGGTTGGTGAAAATTCTTTCCCAATCTGTAGGCAGTCATTTTGTTTTGATGATGGTGTCCTTTGCTTTATAGAAGTTTTTTTCAGTTTCATGAGGTCCCATTTATTGATTGTTGCTCTTAGAATAGAACCAGAAATTTGAACACAGGGGTCTTCCCAGAGACTCATACTCCAACCATGTACCATGCATGGAGATAACCTAGAACCCCTGCACAGATGTGGCCCATGACAGTTTAGTGTCCAAGTGGGTTACATAGTAATAGGAAGAGGGACTGCCTCTGACATAATCTGATTGACCTGCTCTTTGATCACCTCCCCCTGAGGGGGTACCAGCCTTACCAGGTCACAGAGATGACAATGCAGCCACTCCTGATGAGATCTGATAGACTAAGATCAGAAGGAAGGAGAGGATGACCTCCCCTATCAGTGGACTTGGGGAGGGGCTTGCGTGAAGAATGGGATGGAATGGTGGGATCTGGAGGGGAGGAGAAAGGGGCTTATGGGGGGATACAAAGTGAATAAAGTGAAATTAATAAAAATAAAAATAAAAAAATAGGTATGACAAGGCTTAAATTTCTTATGAGATTCATAAGCAAAGAAAGCATTGGAAATGCTGCATCAGCATGTCTTTCTGAGAAAAACTGAGTTGTTACTAGCATTAGACAAAGAAGTAAAATACAGAAATTTTCTCTTACAAGTATGTAAGAGAGAAATATACCATTGAAATTTTGGCGATCATTTCCAACCATTAGTACTTCAGGCAGTACAAGAAGAGTTTTAGAAGCCAACACTTGAGAATCTGGCACAGATGATTCAGCTCCTGCTCCTCACCATTATATGGAGCCACCTCTATTTTTCCACAAATAATTCCTCTTTGAGATAGTGTCCCTTCGTAGATCTAAACATTTGCCTAAAAACTCTTTTTCTAATGATGTTCTCATACATCTTAAAAGCCACAGAAAATATTCCCAGCTGAAACCACATCTCCATTTCCCAACTACTTGTTTTATTAATTCAGGACAAGTGATGGTAAAACACAATTTCCAAAAATTTGCTAAAATAGAAATGTTCTTTTCCATTTATGTTAAGAAAAGTACTGAAAGTTTTTAAACATTTTATTTTTTAGTGGGAAATTAATGGTTTTCAAATATCTTACATGTCTTACAAATTGAATGTAAATGTGTTTTAAGGTACTTTGCCACATATTGCTAATTTTACTAAACAGTTATTCCTTGAGGAATCTAAACATGTGTTTCTAACTAAACTGATTACCTTACAGGCTATAACAGTAAAAAAAATTAAATCTATAGGCTAATTGGCCACAATTGTCCCTTGGGTCAGCAATCACAGCTGTGCATATGCATTAAGCCAAAATATGAGGCAAGAAGAATAGATATCAGCAAATAAGTCTGTCATTTTGTGCTGAATGAGATGAGAATTTTTGACTATTTTTTCTCTCCTTCCTTCCATTTTTGGATATATAACCTCTTTCTATGAGTAATGAGATGTTATTTCTTAGGCGTTTGTTTTCATTTCCTATTTCTTTTAAACTACCTCATCATAGTTCTTCCCAATGTCTACTCATGTCTTTAACACATTTCATACAACCATTCAGAGACAAATCAGGGGAGCAACACAGTTCTCCTGAGAAAGGGTTTTCATTAAATCTGAAAGATGTATTTCTATTAAAAAAAAGTTGTTTTCCTAAGATTCATTTTTACTTTTATTTACATGTGTGTGTGTGCTGTGACTGAGTGGGTCAGAAGAGCATATTGGATCCTCTAGAGATGGAGAGAGTTATAAGGTGGTTATGATATGCCTGACTTAGGAGCCGGAAATTAAAATCAGGTAATGTGGAGGGCCAGCAAGTACTACAAAACCACTGAGACATCTCTCTAGGCTCTTGGTCTACTCCTGAATCTGGAGGTGTTTGCTCTCTTTCCTTTGGTCCCTCTCTTCCCTTTGCTCCTTTTGCCCCCTTATCTTTCCTCTTTCTCTTCTTTCTTCTACTTTCTCCTCTTCCTTCTCTTTCTCCTCTTTCTCTCTGCCTTTCTCCTTCTTCCTCCCTACCTACATTTCTCTCTCTCTCTCTCTCTCTCTCTCTCTCTCTCTCTCTCTCTCTCTCAAAATATCGCATCATATTCTTGTTTCACTTTACACCTGAAATTTGGCTACTTATATAAAAGCAAACGCACTTATAGTAATGAATTGATTGATATTTTGTAAGTAATATTCAAACTGAAATGTCTTCTCTTCTTATCACTATTTCCCAAAGAGAACTGCTCTTCTCTAAAGAGAAATGCAGGGGATTTGGAAGGGGTGGATCTGATGGAAAGAGGAGGTGGGGGGAGGAGCTGGAAGAAGTGGAGGGAGGGTGAACTTTGGTCAGGATATATTGTTTGAGAGAAGAAAGAGGGTTAGCGTGAAATGAGTAATTTCTGACCTTACTCTGAAATATATTTAGGTGGAACCATTACTGCTTGTTCATAGCATAGTGCAGTGTGGCCTTTATTTATTACAATTTCACTAGCATCCTGTGAAACATATTAATGACTGTAAAAAGTGTGATGGAAGAGTGTTGTGCACAAAGAAGTCTGAAGACCGATGCCAAGGACAACCATATGGTTAATCAAGACATATTTTGCCATATGCTTTTATCTTAGTTACTTTCTCTTGGCTCTGTGTATACATATCTAAGTCATGTTTAAAATCTGGTTTGGTACCCACTTACATTAGCTTCATCCTTCAAATATGAACATACAACTGGAGAACATGCAATAAGAAGCAAATCAACAATTCCTCGAGTTTATCAACTGAAAATGAGCATGCTTACCTGTTGTTAAACTGAAATGCGTTTTGTTTAACATTCTTAATTTAATTTTATTCATTGGTAATTGGCAATGAATAATATGTTATATAAAAAATAAAAATGACTTTGAAGAATGCAGATACCTTTGAGGAGTAAATGTTATAAATAAAGTTAAATAATAGGCCCATAGAGTATTTTAATTGTGCGTTGAGTAAAAATCTAATCTTATAGAACCCATACAAATGGTTACTGCTAATTAGAAAGAAAAATAAATACAAGAAACAAAACAATGAACACCTGATTACTTCAGAATGCAATGTATAGGAGATTGAAGGATGGTGCACAGATAGCATGCTATAATCAAATCACTAAATCAATTAAAATAAATTAAGGTAATAGATATGAATCACCTTATTCTACTGGTAAAAAGTAGTGAAGCACAATTTTAGACCATATTTATAATATAAAGCACTAAATATATTCACAAGAATACAGCTTTATAAAGCATTTGGAAAAACTAGTTAGAATCACTAGGTCTCAGGGGGAAGGCTCACCTCAATGCCAAGATAAGGCTTGAATAAAGTCTTTGCTGCATAGACTGACATTCTCTCATGTTACAGAAGAACAACATTCTCCTGGTTGACCTAGTTTCACATTGCAATTCTTTATTACTTTTTTTTTCAGTGTCCAAGGAGTCTTTGTAGTGATTGAACATGGTATTGCATGCTTCTGATGCAATCAGTTTTGAAACAGTATCATAGATTCGGTATCAGAGAACAAGCTTTATTTTATTTATTTTATTTTATTAGTTTTTAGCTTATGAGAGCATACCTGCCTTCATGTGCATCTATAAGGCAATATAAACTTAGGAAAAAATTTAAAGTTAAATTAAACATTAAATAAAAACAAAATTATAATCCCTAGAATTTTCCATTAAAAAAAACCTTTTAATAAGAAAAAATAGTGATAATTACTCAAAGGCAAAACAAAGATTTACCCACCATTTTAGGCTGATCAGATATCAAAGTTATTCAGAATTCTCCGATTCTATTACTAAAATAAATAAATATTGTATACTGTTTTCCTATTTTATTATGTAGTTCAACATCATTTAATAGTATTCATTTATATACACTTTAACATTTCTAATGTAATTAGGTAAAGGATAATGAATTGATGCAAAAAATCACTGCATCAAATGACATAATATAAAATCTTAAACTACAAAAATATTAAAATTAATTCCTTAACAATTTTCCATGACTAAATAGTTTAAAGTAATTTAAAGTACATCAAATTAGAATCTTTCAAAACCATTTCATCAATAGAGTCACTCAGATGATTGCTGGTCAACATTCCACATACATTTTCAATCTTTTGACATGTTTTATCTCAATCAATAACTGAAAAATACACTTTTTTAGGATTCTCTAGAGGCTAAAAAAGAGAGTTATGTTTCAAACTGATTCTATTATGTGTAATAAACTTTTATATTGGTACATACACTGATATTTTCAAACATGAGACTGATATGAAACTGAAGACTCCTGACAATGGATAACATACATCATATATCAGAGGGGGCAACCATGTACCACTTTTACCTCATTTTTCAGCAATTAAATTACCTAAAAAAATCAATTTACAAAAGATAACTTATAAAATGACCAAGAACACTAATGAGTTCAAATAACAAACATATTAACACATGTATATGTATCTATGTACACATATACGTATATTTGTATTTGCACATAGGTGTGTACCACACACACGTGTGTATATATATATATATAACACAGGTGGGTTATGACATCAATGTGTAGTTAAATAAAAGTGTTTGATTTTATTTCAGAGGTTAAAATATATTAAATACAATTATCTGAGAAAATTCAAGTGTAAATTCAAAATCAATAAATGTGTGTGATTTTAAGTATCAAAATAATATAACTTATAAAACATATTGACACTGATACCTAAAATGCAATAGGGTGACATTGTTATTTGGGATTTATTGTTTACATTAAATTGCTGTAATATTTTATTTCAATTTTATAATACCTTTATAATATTTGACATGATTACAAGAAGAGGTGAATAAAATAAGCAATGATAGTGGATGAGTCCAAATTTATTAAGACAGCCTTTAATTGTTATAAATGACTGGAGTTGGAAGTGGATGTTGAATGAAAAGCAAGATTGAGAATCTGAGTAAAAGGAACACTAAAGATCTGAATATGATTTTTCAGAAGAAATTTAAAATTTTGTTCGTCATTTGTGTTTGGCAAAATCTATTTTTAGAAATATTTTGGGCCAATTGACAATCAGAACTTCTCTCATAATTTATTATCTTTTAGTAATTACTGATAACAGTTAGGTAAAATAAAGCCACTACTTCAGTCAAATGAAATGTGTGTAGAAATGGCCAAATGTTCAATTCACAGGAGCTCATGATAGCTATAAATTACTTTAAAATTTATAGCCTATCTTTTGCTTTTAAGGGTGGGTCACTAAAATATTGGTAAGATTGTAAATGCTCTCAAATCTTTCGATTTGTTATGGACTCTCAAAATACCTATTTTCATCATGCATTTTTCATACAATATTACTGATAATATTAACAGTAAAACTTACAGACATCCTACATACACCATTATCTAAATCTGACCTTGAATACTGCATTTCACTTTGAGACTGAGCAGGGCAGTCTCTGACATTAACTTGGTTACATGCTCTTTGATCACTTCCTCAGGGTGAGGTGGCCTTACCAAACCACAGATGAAGAGGATTGAGGCAGTCCTGTTCTATGAATTATATGATTAGAATTGATAGGCTAGGGTATTCTAGTTGGAGAGGTGGACTCACCATTTTCGGTGGACTAGGGAACCATGAAAGGGAGGAAAGGGAGGGAGAATAGGACCAGGAGGAGATGAGGGAAGGGACTACATTTGGAATACAAAATTCATAAATAGTAAAAATAATAAAACAAAAATTTAAAAAAAAATGCTGTTTTTTCTAATAACAACTAAATACTGCACTGTCCTGCAAAAAAAAAAAAAAAAAAAAAAAAAAACGCAAGTAAAACATGATCCTGTCCCCCCAATTATTCCTGGACTTGCCAGGAAAGATGAGCTTTGAACATATTTTCAATATATATGTATATGTATGTGTATCTATGTATTTAATTATTTTTTTAATGACCAAAGAATATTGAAGACATAGTGAAAGAAAAATTCTTGGGTGTCAGTGAAGGAGAGCTTTATAAACAAAATGAAAGCAGAAGTGAAACATTAAAATCTAAATAGAATAATTTACAAGACAAATTAAGGAAATAAGCATGTTTTAAGATGGGAAACAATCAGGAAAATGAATACTTCATGTTATTTTGACTATTGTTCAAAGAAGAAGAATTAATTCTGGAGATTAAAATGATTTTGGGTGAGAGCTGTTTGTTGGAGAGGTGGACAGACCGGTACAGGACAGCCCCCAAATACACTCTACCCGAATACTTTCTCCTGGTCATGGTGGCTCTAGCCCTTCCTGACTACCTCCTCCCACTTCCCAAGAAGATAGATGTATTGCAACAAAATGAAAAGGAATTTCATTACTGCACCTTTTCCTACGGACCAATCATTTTTCCCTGAGTCAAAAAGTGCTAAAAATATCCATAACTACAATGTAAAGTGTGTATTGTCTGTGATGGAGATCCATTGACAATTTCAACTAAGGTGAAGGATAGTGAAGTGATTCAGCAAGTAAAGTTGTGTGACACTTGGTCTAACAATTTGAATTAGATCCCCAAGACACACATGGTGGAATGTAGGAACTCATTTCTACAGTTATCTTTACACACACATATGCACACACACACACATACACATTAATCAGTTAACTAATTTTAAAAATAAAATGAAATATTTGTCATATGTTTCTTACTATCACACAATGAGTACAATGGAGAACATACCTTATTGCTGTTATATATATATATATATATATATATATATATATACAAAAATATAACGATGTGGTTAAAATATGTATCATACATATTTTTTTAATTTTTAGTATTACATGTAGTTTTCATAATTCCATATAATTATTATGAATGAAAGCATGTGGCATTTGAAAAACTATAATCTCTTTTATTAATTTTTTGAAGTAAGTCAGGGTATATCTCTTGTTTAAGGATGGATATTCACTAAATGAATGAGAAAAGTTTGAACTGAAAGATTTTTATTTAGGTTTCAAATTTCTGTGTGAATTCTCCTTATTTTCCTTTGCAAGGTTTTTACTGAGGGCAGTAGTGATTGCGCAACAAGCAGCTAAAGGCACCTGAGGTTCTGAAAGTGGTCCTGCATTCTATTCATCATACATAAATGACACTTTACAACTCTATGTATCTCCAGGCATAGGGATAGACACCCTCTTCTGGCCTCCACAGACACCAGGCATTCTCAAGGTACATTTGTATGCAAACATGAGAAAAACAAAACCACTCAAACATATAAAATAAAACTTAAACAAACTACTCTCTGGAGCCCATCAAACTGCTCAAGGAAACAATTAAGAACCAAAGTAGCCAGTGCAGTAATGATAAAGTAATTTGTCACTAGTCAACTTTGATCCAGTTCAGCTATGACTTGTTATAATAAATTTCAATGTATGGAAAAACATAAAACATAAATGTGTGTGCCTAGCATCCTCCATATGTTCTCGTTTCATTTCGCTAGATTGTCATAAATTTTTTGTACCATAAAAAATCTACTCAAGCCAATACTATTAAAATAAATTACATAGTTATGTAAAGGAGAGAATGCTTTGAACGCAGAATTGATCCATGCATTTTAAGATGTTTTAAGAAAAAAAAAATGCCATTGGGGAAAAATTTAAATGTTGTGACCCCGCACACAAACACCTACACTCTAATAAGCTTAAGAATTCCAGTATAATTTCATTGTGGCTTTGATTTTAGAATATCTGGATTTAAGTTGTGGCTTCAGTAACATGGGATTTTCAGTAACAGTTTACATTCGTTTTCATAGTTTGTGTCCTAAGAGTGTTGGAGAAGGGCTAGTTAGGAGGACTTGTTGTTCTACAGTGGCTCACAGAGGCCTGTAACTCCAGTTCCAGGTGATCCAATGTCCTTTTCTGGCCTCTGCAGGCACCCACAGTCATGTGCACATACTCACACACAGACATACATGTATACATATTGCTTTTATAATTATGAAATAAATTAATTTATTTTTAAAATCTAAAAGGCAAATAAGTAAGTTACTAATATCTACATTTAAGCAAGAACAATTGTCATGTATAAATTTGTAGAGCCACATAAAACAAAGCATTAATAAATATTTATCGGAGTGGACAAGATGGCGGCGCCAGGAGAACACTGCATCTGAGGACAACATTTTCCATACAGTGACCAAGAGACTGAACTCTGGGCCCTAAAACAACAGCGATCATGTTTCCCAGGTGAGAGGAAACCCCCATGGTGTGGGAATCAGTTTTGTCCACACTCAGGTCACCCAGCCAGAACCCGGAAGAGATCTGGGGTCACAAAGGCACTAGGTCTCTGGAGCAGAGCCACACACCTGCGTGTCCTGATCACCTACCCAGGCTGAACGGTGGGCACAAAAACAACAGAGACTGGGACTCCCAGTCGTGAGAAAAACCCACAGGGAAGGAAGGCAGTGGGACTGGCCACACGTCACTCAGTCTTTACCAGGAAAAAGTCTCGCAGACCAGTGGGTACGAGCCATCATCACTGAACTGGGCTCAAGACTCCAGCACATAGAGTTGTTGCGAGCCCAGCTCTCTGGCACAGAGGGAGCTGTGCTCCCCAGTACAACAGACTGGGAGTCCCTGTCAGGAGAGGGCCCCACAGGGAAGGAAGGAAATAGTGCTGACTTGGGCCACCCAGGCTTTGCCTAGAGAAGGTCTCTCAGACCTGCGGGTACAAGCTGCCATCACTGAACTGGGCCCAAGCCTGGAGCACAGAGAGTTGTTGGGCCCCCAGCAATCCTGCACAGACAGAACTCTGTGCCCCAGGACAACAGAGACTGGGAATCCCTGTAGGGAGTAAAACCCACAGAGAAGGAAGGAAACAGGGAACCGAATTAGGTCATACAGTATATCCCTGGGAAAGATCCCACAGACTAGAGGGCAGGTGCTCACGCCTCCAGCCCAGAGACCTGCTTTGTATCAACTATTCCTCACAGACAGAACTGTGCACCCCAAAACACCAGAGACTTGGAGTCACTGTCTGGAGAAATCCTCATAGGGAAAGAAACAAAGGAGATGGACTTAGGCCACCCAGTATATCCCTGGAAAAGGTCCCACAGACAGGCCCAACCCAGGTACCTGCTGTGCACCAGATAGCCTGCTGTTACCAGGAGAGCAGTACTAACCTGCCACAGTTTACAACTTGGGTACTGGGGCACAGAGACCCAACCTCAGACCTACAAAAGCCTTGGATCAGCGAGATCAACCCCTAGATACTGCTCCAAGGGGCAATCAGTTATCCCTAACAAAACTGACCAAACCAAGGGACACACAAGTTACAGCAGCAGCTCACTAAATTTACAGCAAGAAACCCAGAAAAAGGGTAGCAGTCTCCAGGACTTCTCTGGGTGAGAGGAGAGCACTCTCAACTAACAAGGACAACAGTTACCACTCAGATCTCTATGCCTGAGGTGAACTGTGGCAACTCCTAAAAAACACCAGCCAGACAGTGACTATACCCAAAAATCTGAGAAGGCTTCTTCACGAAAAACCATCTTCCTGCCAAGGGAATTCTCTCCACCACAGGATTCCAGGAACCACCAGAAACTAACTCCAAATGCCTACGATAGCCCAATAGCTAGAAGCCAGCATAAAAGCTCAACCAACAAAAGACAGAGCAATATGGAATCTGCAGAACCCAGTTATTCAAGAGCAAGTAGACCTGGACACCCCAGCAAAAATGAAATTCAAGAAGATGACCTAACATCTATGCTCATGAAGAGAATAACAAAAGAAACAAATAAAATATGTAAAGAACTAGAGGAATATGAGACTCAAACAGATTATTGCCATCCTTAAAGAAATAGAGGAAGATAAAAACAAGCAGATTATAGCCATCCATAAAGAAATAGAGAAAGATAAAACAAACAGATTATGGCCATCCTTGAAAAAATATAGGAAGTTGCAGCAAAAATGTTTGTGGCCTTTAAAGAGGAAATACTTAAATCACTGAAAGAAATACAAGAAACAGGATTATTCAAACAAACAGCTGAAGGAATTGAGGGGAAAAAAAGAAAATAAAGTCAGACAGGTGAAGTTAATCAACAAAACGGCTCAAGACCTGAAGATAGAATTGGAAAAATTAAAGAAAACACGAATGGAGAAAATTGTGGAGAGAAAAAATTTAGGAAAGAAGACAGGAACTATGGAGGTAAGTATAACCAATAGACTACAAGACATGAAAAAAAAAATAATTTTAGGTGTGGAATATACAATGGAAGAAATTGACGTATCTATCAAAGAAAATGTTAAATCTAAAAAATTCCTGAAACAAACCGTCCAAGAAATCCAAGACAACATAAAAAGACAAAACCTAAGAATAATAGGAATAGAGGAAATAGAAGATTTCCTCCTCCAAGGCCCAGAAAATATTTTCAACAAAATCAAGAAAATTTCCTGAACTTAAAGGGGAGGTCTATGAAAATACAGGAAGCCTACAAAACACCTAATAAATTAGACTAGAAAAAAAAAATCCTCCCGTCACATAATAGTCCAAACAGTAATTATACAGAACTAAGAAAAAATACTAAAAGCTGCAAGGGAAGAAAGGCCAAGTAACATATAATGGTAAATCCATTAGAATCACACCTGATTTTTCAACAGGGGCAATGAAAGCCAAAAGGGCCTGGACAGATATCATGCAGACTCTAAGAGAACACAGATGTCAGCCCAGGCTATTATACCCAGCAAAACTCTCAAACCTCATAGACGAAGAAAACAAGATATTCAATGTCAAAAACAAATTTCAACAATACTTACATACAAATCCAGCATTACGGAAGACACTAGAAAATGAACTACTTTCAGGGAAACACAGGAAATAATTAACCTCACTACAGTAAAACAAAAAGCAACCAAGCACACAACCATATGACCACAGCCAACATCAAAGTCAAAGGATCTAACAGCCAATGGTCATTAATCTCTCTCAACATCAGTGGACTCAATTCTTCAATAAAAAGACACAAACTAACAGAATGGATGTACAAACAAAACCCAAAAATCTGTTACATACAAGAAACATACCTAAGGCACAAAGACAGACATTACCTAAGGGTAAAGGGTTGGAAGATGGCTTTCCAAGCAAATGGACCCAAGAAGCAAGCAGGAGTAGCCATTCTAATATCTGATAAAATAGACTTTCAAACAAAATTAATAACAAGAGATGGGGAAGGACACTTCATACTCATCAAGAGAAAATTCCACCAGGAAGACATCACAATCCTGAACATCTATGCCCCAAATACAAGGGCACCCACGTTTGTAAAAGAAACATTGATAAAACTTAAATCACACATAGATCCCCACACATTAATAGTGGGAGACAACAACACTTCACTCTCAAAAAAAGACAGGTCAACAAAACAGAAATTAAACAAAGAAATAATGTCTCTAACAGAGGTCGTGGATCAAATGGACCTAACAGACATCTGCAGAACCTTACACCCAAACACAAAAGAATTTATCTTCTTCTCAGCACCTCATGGAACCTTCTCCAAAATAGACCATATAGTTGGTCACAAAGCAAGCCTAAACAGATACAAGAAGATTGAAATAATCCCTTGTGTCCTATATGATCACCATGGACCTAACCTGAACCTCAATGACAAAAATAACAAAAGACCTACACACACATGGAAATTGAACAACTTCCTACTAAATGACAGTTGGGTTAGGGAAGAAATAAAGAAAGATATTAAAGTCTTCCTAGAATTCAATAAAAATGAAGGTACAACATACCCAAACTTGTGGGACACAATGAAAGCAGTGCTAAGAGGAAAGTTCATAGCACTAAGGGCCTTCAAGAAGAAATCCGAGACATGTCATTCAAGCAACTTAATGGCTCACTTAAAAACCCTTGAAAAAATAGAAAGAGATACACCAAAAATGAGTAGACAGCTGGAAATAATCAAACTCAGGGCTGAAATCAATCAATTAGAAACAAATAAAACAATTCAAAGAATCAATGAAACCAAGAGCTAGTTCTTTGAGAAAATCAACAAGATAGACAAACCCTTAGCCAAGCTAACTAAAAGGTAGAGAGACAGCATCCAAATCAACAAAATCAGAAATGAAAAGGGGGACATAACTGCAGACACTGAGAAATCCAAACAATCATTAGGACTTACTTCAAAAGTCTATATGCCACAAAATTTGTAAACCTAAATGAAAAGAACTATTTTCTTGATTGATTTCATTACCAAACCCGAATCAAGATCAGGTAAATCAATTAAATAGTCATATATCCCCCAAGGAAACAGAAACTGTCATTGAAAGTCTCCCATCAAAAAAAATCCGACGACCAGATGGTTTTAGCACAGAATTATACCAGACCTTCAAAGAAGAGCTAACTACAGTTTGCTTCAAAATATTCCACAAAAAAGAAACAGAAGGAACACTACAAAACTCATTTTATGAAGTCACAGTCACCTTGCTACTTAAACCTCACAAAGACCCAACAAAGAAAGAGAAGTTCAGGCCAATTTCCCTTATGAACACTGATGCAAAAATACTCAACAAAATACATGCAAACCAAATACAAGATCACATCAAAGATATCATCCACTATGACCAAGTAGACTTCATCCCAGGTATGCAGGGGTGGTACAATATATGGAAATCCATCAATGTGATCTACCATATTAACAAACTGAAAGAAGAAAAACCACTTGATAATGTCCCTAGATGCCGAAAAAACATTTGACAAAATCCAACATCCATTTATGTTTAAAGTCTTGGAGAGATCAGAGATACAAGGAACATATATAAACATAATAAAGGCAATATACAGCAAACATATAGCCAACATCAAACTAAACAGAGAGAAACTTAAAGCAATCCCACTGAAATCAGAGACAAGGCAAGGCTGCCCACTCTCTCCGTACCTCTTTAATATAGTTCTGGAAGTCCTTGCTAGAGCAATAAGACAGTTGAAGGAGATCAAGGGGATCCAGATTGGAAAGGAAGAAGTCAAATTATCACTATTTGCAGATGATATGATAATATACCTGAGTGACCCCAAAAATTCTACCATGGAACTCCTACAGCCAGGAAAGTGCCTGGATACAAAATTAACTCAAAAAAATCAGTAGCCCTCCTGTATACAAAATACAAAATGGCTGAAAAAGAAATTAGGGAAATAATACCCTTCACTATAGCCACAAATGATATAAAGTACCTACCTATCACTCTAACAAGCAAGTCAAAGACTTCTATGAATAAAAAACATTCCAGTCTCTGAAGAATCAGAAGAATATATCAGAAGATGGAAAGATCACCCATGCTCATAGCTTGGCAGGATTAACCTAGTAAAAATGGCCATCTTACCAAAAGCAATATAAAGGTTCAATGTAATTCCCATAAAATTACCAACACAATTCTTTACAGATCTGGAAAGAAAAATTCTCAACTTCATATGGAATAACAAGAAAACCAGAATTGCTAAAACAATCCTCTACAATAAAAGATCTTCTGGAGGTATCTCCATCCCTGATCTTAAGCTGTACTATAGAACAACAGTTATAAAAGCTGCATGGTACTGGCATAGAAACAGAATGGTGGATCAATGGACCTGAACAGAGGACTCAGAAATAAACCCACATATTTATGGACACCTGATCTTTGACAAAGATGCCAAAACAATACAATGGATAGCATCTTCAACAAAAGGTGCTGGTCTAACTGGATGTCTACATGTAGAAAAATGAAAATAGATCCATACTTATCACCCTGCACAAAACGAAAGTCCAAGTGGATCAAAGAACTCAACATAAAACCAGTTACACTAAACCTGTTAGAAGAAAAAGTGGGGAAGAGACGAGAACTCATTGGCACTATAGACAACTTCCTGAACAGAACACCAACAGCACAGGCTCTAAGAGCAACAATCAATAAATGGAACCTCATGAAATTGAAAAGCTTCTGTAAAGCAAAGGACACCATCATCAAACAAAACGACTGCCTACAGACTGAAAAAGAATATTCACCAACCCTTTATCTGACAGAGGGTTTATATCCAGTATATATGAAGAACTAAATAAGCTGAAAAGCAGCAAACTAAGTAATCCAATTAAAAATGGGCACAGAGCTAAACAGAGAATTTTCTGTAGAGGAATATGACATGGAGAGAAACACTTAAAGAAATGCTCAACGTCATTAGATATCAGGGAAATGCATATCAAAATGATGCTGAGATATCATCTTCTACCCATTTGAATGGCTAAGATGAAAAACTCGAGTGACCACACATGCTGGAGAGGCTGTGGAGAAAGGGGAAACCTCCTTTATTGCTGGTGGGAATGTAAACTTGTACAACCACTCTGGAAAGCAATCTGGCGCTTTCTCAGACAAACAGGGATAGTGCTTCCTCAAGATTCAGTCATAATACTCCTAGGAATATACCCAAAAGAGGCTCAAGTACACAATAAGGACATTTGCTCAACCATGTTTGTAGCAGCTTTATTTGTAATAGCCAGAAGTTGGAAACAGCCCAGATGCCCCTCAACTGAAGAATGGATGCAGAAACTGTGGTACATCTACACAATGGAATATTACTCAGCAATGAAAAATAAGGAAATCATGAAATTTACAGTTAAATGGTGGGACCTGGAAAGGATCATCCTGAATGAGCTGTCCCAAAGCAGAAAGGCACACATAGTATATACTCACTCATATAGACATGTGATTTAGGATAAACCTATTAAAATCTGTACATGTCAAGATACTAATCAAGAGAGAGGACCATGACTAAAACGCTCAATCCCCATTCCCGAAAGGCAAAGAGGAAGGACATCAGAAGAAGAAGAAAACAGGAAACAAGCTAGAAACCCACCACAAAGGGCTTCTGAAAGTCTCTGCCCTGTAGACTATCAAAGCAGATGCTGAGACTTATGGCCAACTGTTGGGCAATGTACATGGAATCTTATGTAATAAGTGGGAAATAGTAAGATCTGGAGAGGACAGGAACTCCACAAGGAGAGCAACAGAACCAGGAATCTTCACACAGGGGTCTTCCCACAGACTGATACTCCAACCAAGTACCATGCATGGAGATAACCTAGAACCCCTGCACAGATGTAGCCCATGGCAGTTTATTGTCCAAGTGGGTTACATAGTTATGGGAAGAAGGACTGCCTCTGACATAATCTGATTGGCCTGCTCTTTGATCACCTCCCCCTGAGGGGGGAGCAGCCTTACCAGGCCACAGAAAATGACAATGCAGCCACTCCAGATGAGATCTGATAGACTAAGATCAGAAGGAAGGAGAGGAGGACCTCCTGTCTCCTTGGGGCACTTAGGGAGGGGCATGCGTGAAGAAGGGGGTGAGAGGGTGGGATTGAGGGGGGAGGAGGGAGGGGCTTATGGGAGGATACAAAAAGAATAAAGTGTAATAAAAATAATCAATGCGTCTAAAACAAAAAGGGGGAACTGTAGAGAGCTGCGGAATGCTATGCCTTAAAGATGGAGCTGGTTTCCGCCTTCCACCTTCCCGATGGTGAGTGCTCTCTGTCATGAACAATTCCACATTTGGCTAAGGCTGAGGATCTGGCTTGCTTCCATGTATGTGGTCCTATCTGCATTGCCCACGTGGCACGCCTGGGTTGGCTACCCAGAGGCTATTTAAGCTGTGGGCTGGCTTTCCCCAGGGTCTGAGGATTGTTCAAGGTTCCTGAATAAACTGCATTGAAAAAAAAATAAAAAATAAAAATAAAAAGACTATTTTAGTTTGTTTTATTACAAAAAAATAAAAATAAAAATAATAAATAAATAAATATTTATCAAATATTCAGAGAATCAAAAATATAAAAATAATGGTGTTTTTAATTTGACAGATTATCTTTAAAATGACAATATTAAGAATAATCAATGGAAATAATACTTTAGTCTTCAAATACAGTTTTGAATTCAGATTTTTGTGTATGTATTTAACTACTTAGATATCTGAACTTTATTTATTTATTTATTTATTTATTGGTTTTTGAGATAGAGTTTCTCTGCATATTCTTGACTGTCCTCGACTCACTTTGTACATCAGTCTGGCCTGATATCCTCTGCCTCCTTCCTGAGTTCTGGAATTAAAAGCATGTGCCACAGTGCCAGCTTCAACTTTATTCTTTTTTTTGTCATATCATATAATTTATTTGTAATTTAATTTAATTAATTTATTTATTTTTTACAGTTTATTCATTTTGTATCCCAGCTGTAGCACCCTCTCTCATCTCTTCCCTCTCTCACCTACCCTCCCTCTTTCACCCTATGCCCTTTCCATAGTCCACTGATATGGGAGGTCCTCAGCCCCTTCTATCTGATCCTAACCTACCAGGTCTCATGAAGGTTGGGTGCATCATCTTCCTCTGTGGCCTGGCAGAAAAAAAAATATCTTCTGATTGCTTAGAAATATATACAGAACAAAAGCATTTGGTTTTGAATTACCAGTATATTCCAATTAGGTTAAAAGTTATTATCTATTCAATGTTTGAGAAGATCAATTTTTATCATCACTCTCACTTCACAAGTAGAGAGATTGAAATGGAGGATAATATCTCTTTTTACTAACTGGCATTCAACATTTCTTAGTATTTTAAAAATATATGTTCTTTGTCTCCATTTCCAAGAATGATTTTTGTTGTAGGTAGAAACTGCCAAGTTGAATGTTACTCTCAGCTACTTGTGCCAGTAAGAAAGACTATTTAAGTATGGTCTAGTGGGGAAGAGAGTTCTAAACTACTCTGAACTCTCATTCCCTAAACAAAGAATACAAGCAATCATAAATCTTGCTTGCAATGTGGGAGTCATACACTGTTTGTTTGGTGAATGTCTGTACCCACAGAAAAGTTTTATATTCATGACTGAGTTAACGTACCTCCTCAGATGCAGATGACCTAAGCACAGTCAGAATGCTTTTCCACCACTGAGCTTGGAACAGGAACACTATATTTTTCCTGCTGCTCATATAAAGAGCCTATGAAAGGCAAAGCCCCTAGATGATTAAGAAGGAAAACAACACTCCTGAAAACTAGCAAGAGAGTTTTTAAAAAGATTTACACCTAAAATGGTAGAGAAAACTGTTTTATGTACACAGTTTTCTGGAAAAAAAAAAAGACATAAATAAGGCAGAGCTGAGATGAAGGAAATGCTGAGGCATCTGTGATGTCACAATGTCTTTACTGAGAGAGAGCTAAGTCTTCAGGTCTTGGGGATGGAGTGTGCTGATTAACAGTTCCCTTTCTTACAAAGAACGAAACCACTGGCAGATTGCCATGCAATATCACCTTGGCTATCTTAGGTATTTTAGGCAGAAATCTTTCTTTCTTTCTTTCTTTCTTTCTTTCTTTCTTTCTTTCTTTCTTTCTTTCTTTCTCTTTCTTTCCCTATCTCTCTTTATGCTCTCTTTATCTATCTCTTTCTTTCATTCTTTCTTTTTTTTCAATGCAATTTATTCAGGAACCTTGAACAATCATCTGACCCTGGGGAAAGCCAGCCCACAGCTTAAATAGCCTCTGGGTAGCCAACCCCAGCGTGCCATGTGGGCAATGCAGATAGGTCCACATACATGGAAGCAAGCCAGATCTTCGGCCTTAGCCAAATGTGGAATTGTTCGTGACAGAGAGCACTCACCATCGGGAAGGTGGAAGGTGGAAACCAGTTCCATCTTTAAGGCATGGCATTCCGCAGCTCTCTACAGTTCCCCTTTTTGTTTTAGACGCATCAGGCAAGAGTAGAGGTCTGATCTCTGATATTAGAAATAAATTGGGACTTTGTACTGATGTTCATTTAGGTGTCATCCACCCAAAGAGCACTTTTTCTTTCTCAAATAGGTTCTTCCTAAATGACTGAGGATACCTGAAAGTTCACAACTCTTCTGACCCAGTCCCCATATTAATGGGTGTAAAACTGTGAGGCACTGTGCTCAGTTGCTTTTCTCCTTTAGTAGTATAGAGTTTCATCTAGATCCTTTCTTTCTTGCCACAGTAAGTATTTGTGTGTGTGTATCTCTCTGTGTGTGTGGTCTTTTTTCTGTATGGAACAAGGCTATGGAGGTAGATACAGTCCCTCTCAATTTATAAGACTCTCCACTTCAAGGAATCTATGAGTGTGACCCTAGCTAAGACTCCTGGCAACTGGTGAATGCCTGAACCAGACATATCTTATAAACAGGCAAGACTCCCAATAGAGGGCTTAGGACACCAGTGTAGCCACAAAATCTTCCATTTACAACTTGTCCTCCATGCAAGATGTGCAGGGGTAAAGATGGAGCAGAAATTGAGGAATGGCCAACCAATGAGTGGTCCAGCTTGAGACCCAGGCCTGGATGGGGAGCCCACCCCTGGCACTGCTAATGATATTTTTCTCTCCTTCCAGAGAGAAACTCAGCATAATCCTTATTAGAGAGGTTTCACTTAGAAAATTATGGATACAGATGCAGAGATCCACAGTCATTAGAGAGCCTGGAGAATGCAGTAGATGAGGAGGAGGAAAGATTTTAGCAGCCAGAGAGGTCAAAGACTACACGCACACACACACAAATAAATAAATAAACACACAAATAAATAAATAAATAAATAAATAAATAAATAAATAAAACTACAGAGTCGACTAACATGGACCCATAGGGGCTCACAGAGACTGAGCTGCCAATCAGGGAGCATGCATTCTACTGACTTAGGCCCTTTGCATATATGTTGCAGTTGAGTAGTTTGTCTTTTGAGTGGTAGTCCTAACAGAGGGGAGCAGTGGTTGCCTTAGACTCTTATGCCTGTTTTTGGGACCATTTCTTCCTACTGAGCTGCCTCATCTAGATCAGTAGGATATGTTGTGTCTTGTCTCACTGCAACTTGATATGCCATGGCTGGTTGGTATCAATGGGAGGCTCCCCACTTTCTGAAGAAAAATGGAAGAGAAGTGGATGGGAAGGAGACGGAAGTGTGAGAGGGGAACGAAGGACTGGGAGGAGAAGAGGGAGGGGAACTGTGAAGTAAATAAATATGTTAATTAATAATAATAATAATACATTCCTGGAGATGTACTCATGAGGTAAACCATTTCTAGCATTAGTTCAACTCACAGGAACAGAAGTCTGCAAAGATCTATGAGAGAACAGGAACTCATCCTGGGACTCTCTCCCCAAAGCTTCCTCACTTCCTTTACCGCTGTTTTCTCCTCTATTGCTGTTCCAATCAGCATTTTTCAGTCTCCTGACCTAGTTAGGCTATTACAGGCTAAAATATTCAGTGTTTATATGGAGTGAGTGAAGGAAATACATTTCTCAGATAAAAGGCTAGGATACTGGTTTACATGAGTGAAAAACTTATGTAAGAGAAAAGATCAAACAAATTAAAGCTAGTAAATGATTTGTAATGGTGTAAGGTGAATTTTAATAACAAATTTAGTAATTTAGAGACTATTTAAAGGATATTACATTTAACATGCTAACCAATGTGTAAACAATGTAGATATGAATACTACTGCAATAATAATGAATTGCATATTATAACTGTCAATATATGGGAAATATGTATGATGTTGATTGAATTATTCTAATTGAAGAGAAGAATAACAATAACAGTCACTCTTTAGTTGAAGCAATTGTTTCCCAAAGTCTATATGTAATTATTTCTCAAAATCTGTGTAGTTTCACATTTTTTAAACAACTGTATTAATCTTTCTAGTGTCTAATTGTACTTTTTCTTGAGTGATTACCATAAAAATTAATAATCACAAATGCAGTGAATTTAAAGGGAAACATTCTTAAAAACTGAAGGAGATAGTGGGTTAAAACTTTGGTATCAGGCAGTTTCCAAGATGGCGGTGACAACACACACCATATCTGAGGGTCACAGGATCCAAAACTCTGAAATTGGAGAGTGGAGGTGAAGCTGAAGCCAGAACATCCACACTGAGGCTTCCTGGGCAAGAAGGGACAACCTGAGAGTTAGAACAGTTTGGATCCAGGTTACCTGTGGAGGTCTCCAGGGATTGAGAGTGGTGAACATTCAACCTCCTTGAACTTCCTCTTTCCCCAAGCATGGGGATCCCTGCTTAGCCTGCAGTGGCCTCTGCCCCAAACACTTGAGACTGCTTGGCTCAGATTGCAGTGATTGTCCCAAGCAGAGGCCTCCTTGCTCAGTGGCTGAAAAGGCATAGACTGGCCCCCCAGGGGGACTGTGGCTAAAGCAGGGCAGTGGCTAGTCCAAGTATGAACCTCCTTGCACTCAGTGACTCTCGGAGCTGCCTCTGGGGCAGGGAAGGAGCTAGTCCAAGCAAGAGCCTCTGCTCACACTCTGTTACTGAGGCTACAGAGGTATACCTGCCCAACAGCCAAACAGTGAACATCACTGAGCTGATGGATCTCCAGCATTCTCATTTGCCCCTGTGGGTATAAATCTGAGAGTAGAGAACAGGAGCATCCTCAGTGCTTTTTAATTAGGCCTGTAAGCAAGTGAGTATGCCTTCAAATGAGAGCTTGCAGAGACCTAGAACCAGGGTAGCTCTACACTAGCAGCCAGACAACATAAGGATCCTTGGGACAGCATTCTCAACATTGAACCCCCTAAACTGTGGGTCTCCCAGTGGAGTCCAGGCAAACAATTCCTGGAGCCCAGAAAGATCTGAATACCAGAAGGACAGTACGACAGGCCTGTAGGCTACTGTGGTATTCAGGACATGAGCGCATGCACACTGTGTCCTTTAACAGTGCCAGCAACTGCACTTCCTCCCCAACTCCCCTGCACTTAAGTGCCACTCTTCAAGGCAGACTGCCAAGCACACACTCGTGCCTATGTGTTTCCTCATTTGTGCCTATGGCCATCCTCCCTTAGCTATAGCTGAAACACCAACATCTACTATTAAACCAGTGGAACTCTTATATTCCTGATGAATACTCCAGACACCAGAGATAGATGGACCTAGTCTAAAGTACAAAATTCCAGGCACAAACAGCAAAGGTTACAGATAGACAAATGGCTAGAAATCAGCATAAGACCACATCCAACAAAAATCAGGACATCATGGGTTCAACATCAATCCCCAAAATAAATGGATATTTTAATTCATTGAACACACAGGAAATTTAGCTCAAATCTATGTTTATCCATTTATTAGAGGCACAAAACTCTAGGAGAAAAAAAGCCAAATACAGCCAAACAAATAGAGGTGCAGATAGAAGCACAAGTAGAGGCACAATTAGTGGCATAAAGAGAGAAAACAAACAAAATATAGAGGCCATCATGGAAAGACAGGAATACATATTCAAACAGATGAAGGAAATGGTACAAGACATGAAAACAGAATTAGAATCAATAAAGAAAACACTAATAGAGAAAAGCCTGGAGCTGGAGAACCTAGAGAAAAGATCAAGAAACACAAATCTAAGTATCACCAACAGATATAAGAGATGGAAAAGAGAATCTCAGTTGCTAAAGATACAATTGAAGAAATGGATACACCTCTCAAAGAAAAGGTAAAATCAGAAAAGTTCCAAATGCAAAACATCCAAGAACTCAAGGACAACATGAAAAGAAAAAATCTAGCAGGAATAGATGAAAAAAATATTCCAGGCTCCAAGGTCCAGAAAATATTTTCTAGAAAATTATAGAAGAAAATTTTTCCAACTTAAAGAATAAGATGTCCCCATTTTTTAATTGGGTTACTTGGTTTGCTGCTTTTCAGCTTCTTTAGTTCTTTGTATATACTGGATATTAGTCCTCTGTCAGATAAAGGGTTAGTGAAGATTCTTTCCCAATCTGTAGGCAGTCCTTTTGTTTTGATGACGGTGTCCTTTGCTTTACAGAAGCTTTTCAGTTTCATGAGGTCCCATTTATTAATTGTTGCTCTTAGAGCCTGTGCTGTTGGTGATCTTTTCAGGAAGTTGTCTCCTGTGCCAATGAGTTCTAGGCTGTTCCCCACTTTTTTTTTCCAATTGATTTAGAGTATCTGGTTTTATGTTGAGGTCCTTGATCCACTTTGACTTTAGTTTTGTGCAGGGTGATAAATATGGATCTATTTTCATTTTTCTGCATGTAGACATCCAGTTGGTCCAGCACCATTTGTTGAAGATGCTGTCTTTTTTCCATTGAATGGATTTGGCTTCTTTGTAAAAAATCGAGTATTCATAGGTGTGTGGGTTTATTTCTGTGTCTTCTATGCGGTTCCATTGATTCTCCTTTCTGTTTTTATGCCAATACCATGCAGTTTTTATTACTGTTGCCCTGTAGTACAGCTTGAGATCAGGGATGGAGATACCTCCAGATGATCTGTTGTTGTACAGGATCATTTTGGAGATTTTGGTTTTTTTGTTTAATTCTCGACAGAGGAATATGGAATGGCAGAGAAACACTTAAAGAAATGCTCATCCTCATTAGCCATCAGGGAAATGCAAATCAAAACGACCCTGAGATATCACCTTACACCCATCAGAATGGCCAAGATGAAAAACTCAAGTGACAACACATGCTGGAGAGGTTGTGGAGAAAGGGGAACCCTCCTCCACTGCTGGTGGGAATGTAAACTGGTACAACCACTCTGGAAAGCTATCTGGCACTTTCTAAGACAATTAAGAATAGTGCTTCCTCAAGACCCAGCTATACCACTGGGTATATACTAGGTATATACCCAAAGTTTGCTCAAGTACACAAAAGGAATACTTGCTCAACCATGTTTATAGCAGCTTCATTTGTAATAGCCAGAACCTAGAAACAACCCAGATGTCCATCAACAGAAGAATGGGTACAGAAATTGTGGTATTTCTACACAATGGAATATTACTCTGCAATCAAAAAGGAAGAAATCATGAAATTTGCAGGCAAATAGTGGAATCTAGAAAAGATCATTCTGAGTGAAATATCCCAGAAGGAGAAAGACAAACATGGTATATACTCACTTATATAGACTTATAAGATATGATAAACATAAGGAAATCTATACACCTAAAAAAGATAATCAAGAGAGCAGATATGGGTTAAGATGATCAATCCTCGTTTAGAAAGACAGATGGGATGTGCATTGAACATATGACAGGAGTCTACTGAGTACATCTGAAAGACTCTAACTAGCAGTGTTTTCAAAGCAAAGACTCATGACCAAACCTTTGGCAGAGTACAGGGAATCATAAGAAAGAAGGGGAGTTAGTCTGATGGGGAAAGGATAGGAGCTCCACAAGGACCAAATATATCTGGGCACAGGGTCTTTTCTGAGACTGACATTCAACCAAGGACCATGTATGGATATAACCTAGAACCTCTGCTCAGATGTAGCCTGTGGTAGCTCAGTAACCAATTGGTTTCCCAAAGTGAGGGGAACAAGGACTATTTCTAACAGGAACTCAATGACTGGCTCTTTGGCCTCCCCACCCCCCAAGGGAGGAGCAGTCCTGTTAGGCCACAGAGGAGGGCTTTGCAGCCAGTCATGAAGATACCTGATAAAATAGGATCAGATGAAAGGGGAGGAGGTCCCCTCCATCAGTGGACTTGGAAAGGGGCACGGTGGAGATGAGGGAGGGAGGGAGGGGCTGGGAGGGAATGAGGGATTGGAACACAGCTGGGATACAGAGTTAATAAAATGTAACTGATAAGAAAAAATAAAATTAAAAAAAAATAATAGTATTTAGAGAAAATTATGAGAAGATGTATTATGAAATATCATCATGAACTCCTTTATTTTTTATGCCAAAAAAAAGAATGAGATGTCCATAAACATACAAGAGGCCTACAGAACACAAAATAGACTAGACCAGAAAAGAAACTCCTCACGTCACATAATAGTCAAAACACTAAATCTACAGAACAAAGAAAAATATTAAAAGCTGCAAGGGAAAGGGGCTAAGAAACATAAAAAGGTAGATCTATCAGAAACACACCAGACATCTCAACAGAAAGTATAAAAGCCAGAAGGGCCTGGGCAGATGTCATGCACACTCTAAGAGACCAGAGATGCCAACCCAGACTACTATACCCAGCAAAGCTTTCAATCAAGATAGAGAAAATGAATTATTCTATGACAAAACTAAATTTAAACAATATCTACACAGCAATCCAGCCTTACAGAAGATACTAGAAGGAAAAATCCAAACCAACAAAATCAACTACACCCAAGAAAACACAGGATGTAGAAAACTTCACAACAAAGAATTAAAAGAAAACAAGCAATGAAATTCAGTAACATACCAATTCCACATAAAAAGAAATTTATATTCATTGGTCATTATTGTCTATCAGTATCAATGAATCAACTCTCCAATAAAAAGACACAGACTAACAGAATGGTTGAAGAAACAGGATCCCACATCAGAATGTGGGATCTCTGCAATAAAGATAAACACTACCACAGAGTAAAGGTCTGGAAAAAATGTTTTTCAAGCAAATGGACCCAGAAAGCAAACTGAGGTAGCTATCCTGATATTGAATGAAATAGACTTCAACCAAAATTAATCAAAAAATGAGGAGGGGCACTTCATTTTCATCAAGAGGAAAACCCATCAGGAGGACATCAAAACCCTGAACATCTAATAC
The DNA here is from genome assembly GCF_030254825.1 of Meriones unguiculatus. NCBI lineage: Eukaryota > Metazoa > Chordata > Mammalia > Rodentia > Muridae > Meriones > Meriones unguiculatus. Next base: position 112,249,306 of record NC_083350.1, on the reverse strand, counting down.
CACAAATTAAATAGCACATGCATTTGTAAATGAAATATTATTAAAACTTAAATCACACATTGATCCCAGCACCTTAATAGTGGGAGACTTCAACACTCTACTCTCACCAAGGGAGAGCTCACCTAGACAGAGGTTAAAAAGGGAAATAATGGAACTTATAGAGGTCCTAAATCAAATGGACCTAATAGATGTTCACAGAACTTTTTAGCCAAACACAAAAGAGTATATAAAGAGTATATCTTCTTTTCAGATCCTCATGGAACCTTCTCAAAAACTGACTATATAGTCGGGCACAAAGCAAGCCTGAAAAGATATAAGAGATTGAAATAATCCCTTGTATTCTATCAGACCACCATGGCATAAACTAGCCCTCAACAACAACATAAATAACAAAAAGCCCACATATACACCTGAACTAAACAACTCTCTACTCAATGACTGCTTGGTCAGGCAAGAAATGAAAAAGAAATTGGAGTCTTCCTAAAATTCAATGAAAATAGAGGCACAGCTTACCCAAATTTATGTGACAAAATGAAAGCAGTTCTAAGATGAAAGTTTATGGTACTAAGTGCCTCCAGAAAGAAGTTTGAGACATCTCATACAAGCAATATAATACAACTAAAAGCCCAAGGAAAAGAAAAAGTAAGCAGATACATCTAAGGTGAGTAGATGATTGGAAATAATCAAATTCAGAGCATAAATCAATGAATTAGAAACAAAGAAAAAATTCAAAGAATCAATGAGACCACGATCTGGTTCTTTGAGAAAATCAACAAGATAGACAAAACCTTAGCCAAACTAATTAAAACTCAGAGAGAAACTACCCAAATCAGCAAAATCAAAAATGAAAAGGGGAATATAACAACAGATACTGAGGAAATCCAAATAATTAGTATGTCTTACTACAAAAGGATGTATGCCACTAAATTTGAAACTAAGTGAAATGGACAATTTTCTGGATATATTCCATCTACCAAAATTAAATCAAGATCAGGTAAATAGATTGAATACTCCTATATCTCACAAGAAAAGAGTAGTCATCAAAATCTCCCTTCAAAAACAGCCCAAGGCCAGATGGTTTCAACACAGAATTCTACCACAATTCTACCATTCTCTTCAAACTATTCCACAAAATAGAAACAGAAGGAACATTACCAAACTCATTCTATGAAGTCACAGTCACCTTGATACTTAAACAACACAAAGACACAACAAAAAAGAGAACTTAAGACCTATCTCTCTTATGAACATTGATGCAAAAATACTCAAAAAATACTTGCAGACTGAATCCAAAAACACAATAAAAGATTCCATCCACCATGACCAAGTAGGCTTCACCCCAGGCATTCAGGGGTAGTTCACTATATGGAAATCCATCAATGTAACCCACCATATAAATATTCTGAAGGGAAAAAAAAAAACCCACATGATCATCTCCTTAGATGTCTTTCTATCTCCCTCTTCTTCAGTAAGGATTCCTGTGCTCTGCCAAAAGTTTGGCTATTAGTCTCAGTATCTCCTTCAAAAGCCTGGTAGGTATATTATTTCAGAAGTCCTCTGTGGAAGGCTCCTGGCCTGTTCCTTTTCTTCTACTTCCGATGTCTATCCTCTTTGCTTTTCTGAATGAGAATTAAGAATCTGCTGAGACTTATGGGCAACCTTTGGGCAGAGTGCAGGCAATCTTATGAAAGAAGTGGGAAACAGTAAGATCTGGAGAGGACAGGAACTCCACAAAGAGAGCAACAGAACCAAAATATATATATATGAGCACAGGGGTCTTTCTTGAGATTGATACTCCAACCAAGGACTATGCATAGAGATAACCTAAGACCTCTGCACAGATGTAGCCCATGGCAGTTCAGTACCAAGTGGGTTCCCTAGTAATGGGAACAGGGACTGTCTCTGACATGAACTTATTGGCCTGCTCTTTAATTACCTCCCCCTGAAGGGGAAGCAGCATTACCAGGCCACCAAAGACAATGCAGCCATTCTTGATGTGACCTAATTGACTATGATCAGAAGGAAGGAAAAGAAGACCACCCTATTAGTGGACTTGGGGAGGGGCAAGCATTCAGAGGGTGGAGGAAAGTAGGGATTGGGGTGATACAAAGTGAATCCACCGGGGTGGATACAAAGTGAATAAAGTGTAATTAATAAAGAATTAAAAAAAGAATCTTCTCTAGGGGCCTCCAATTTTTAAATGAATTCACAGGTATGCTTCATGATAAAATACTGTGTTTAAAAGAGTGTCTTCTTTGTTTCACATAATATGGCAAATATATAAAATTAAAACTACTAAATTACTTAAAATATGAAGAGTTATACACCATCAAATAGTATAATGAGTTAGATTAGGCAACAAGCCCCAGGTATATTTGAAGATAAACACAATTGTGAACTTGATCCCTTAATAAGAAGGCATTACATTAAGAGAAACAAGTTCTTCATGAACAGGAAGAATGACAAAATGTTGCATGTTTTCTAAAACCACCATATAGTGGATCAAATTAATTAAAAGGTCAAATGTAAGAAATTTGTAATAACACACTCACCTTTAAGTATTATTTAGGGAAATTTCCATGGTAAAGATGTCTTTGGTTAAATAAGCTTTAAGAAACTATCAACTTTATTCCTGGAGCATTAAGAGCCATTAAGAAGTCAACAGAGATTATGTATATATATATATATATATATATATATATATATATATATATATTTGACAAAATCCAACAACCGTTCATGTTCAAAGTCTTGGAGAAATCAGGTATACAAGTCACATACCTCAACATAGTAATCATAGTATACAGCAAACCTATAGCCAACATAAAACTCAATTGAGAGAAACTTAAATCAATCACACTGAACTCAGGACAAGGCAAGGCTGTCCACTCTCTTTGTATGTCTTCAACACAGTACTTGAAGTCCTAGCTAGAGCAATAAGACAACTAAAGGAGATCAAGGGAATATAAGTAGGAAAGGAAGAGGTCAAAGTTTCACAATTCACAGATGATATGACAGTATACCTGAGTGACCCCAAAATTCAACCAGAGAACTCCTTCAGTTGATGAGCAGATTCAGAAAACTGGCTGGATACAAAATTAACAAAAAAATCAGTAACCCTCTTGTATACAAAAGACAAAATGGCTGAGAGAGAATTTAGGGAGAGAACACCATTTACAATAGCCACTAATAACATAAAGTACATTCATGTGACTCTAACCAAGCATGTAAATGACCTGCTTGGGAAAAACTTCAGGTCTCTGAAGAAAGAAATTGAATAATATATAAGAAAAAGGAAAAAAAATCTCCCAACACCATTAAAAATACTAACACAATTCTTTACAGAACTTGAAAGAACAATTCTCAACTTCATATGGAAAAACAAAAACCCAGAATTGCTAAAACAATCCTGTACAACAACAAATAGTCTGGAGGTATCTCCATCAGTGATCTCAAGCTGTACTAAAAAGCAATAGTAATGCATAGTACTGGCATAGAAACAGAATGGTAGATCAATGGAATTGTATAGAAGACCCAGAAATAAACCCATACACCTATGGAAAATTAATTTTTATAAAGAAGGCAAAATCATATAATGGAAAAAAAGGCACCATCTTCAATAAGTGTTGCTAGTCTAAATGGATGTCTATGTGTATAAAAATGGAAATAGATCCATATTTATCACGCTGAACAAAACTAAGTCCACATGGATCAAAGACCTCAACATAAAACCAGACATACTATACCTCTTAGAAGAAAAAGTGAGAAAGAGCCTTGAACTCATTGGCATGGGAGACAACTTCCTGAACAGAATGCCAACAGCACAGGCTATAAGATCAAAAATTAATAAATGAGACCTCATGAAACTGAAAAGCTTATGTAAAGCAAATAACACTGTTGTCAGAACAAAATGACTGCCTACAGCCTGGGAAAGGATCTTCACCAACCCTACATCTGATAAGGGCTAGTATCCAGAATATATAAAGAACTCAAGAAGTTAAATATAAAAAATCAAGTACCCAATTAAAAATGGAGTATGGAGGTAAACAGAGAATTCTCAATAGAGGAATATCGAATGGCAGCTAAACAATGAATGCTCAACATCCTTAGTCATCAGAGAGATGCAAATCAAAATGACACTGATATTTCATCTTTCACCCATCAAAATAGCTAAGATCAAAAACTCAACTACCAACACATGCTGGAGGGGTTGTGTAGAAAGGGGATCCCACCTCCACTGCTGGTGAAAACTCAAACTTGTACAACTGCTTTGGAAAGCAATCTGGCACTTTCTCAGATAATTAGGAATAGCGCTTCCTCAAGATATAGCTATACCACTCCTAGGCATATATCCAAGACATGCTCAAGTAAACAACAAGAACATTTGTTCAACCATGTTTGTAGCAGATTTATTTGTTTTAGCCAGAATATGGAAACAATCCAGATGTCACTCAACTGAGGAATGGATACAGAAACTGTGGTTCATTTACACAATGAAATACTACTTAGCAATTAAAAACAAGGACATCATGAAATTTTCAGGCAAATGGTGGGACTTAGAAAAGATCATCCTGCATGAGTATTTCCAGAAACAGGAAGACACACATAGTATATACTCACTTAAAAGTGGATATTAGACCTATAATATATGACAAAGTTACTAAAATCAGTATAGATAAAGAAGCTAAGCAAGGACCCTGTGTAAGATGATCTATCCTCATGCAGCAAAGCAAAGAGTATGGACATCAGCAGAGGGAGAAAAGAGGCATCAGCATCAGGACAGTAGCCTACCACAGAGGGCTGCTGAAAAACTTTACTGAGCAAGGTATGGAAGGAGATGCTGAGACTTATAGCCAAATTTTGGGCTCAGTGCAGGGAATCTTTTGAAAGGAGGGGGAAATAGAAAGACGTGGAAGGGATAGGAGCTCCACAAGGAGAGCAATAGATCAAAAAATTCTGGGCACAGGAGTCTTTTCTGAGACTGATATTCCAACCAAGGACCATGCATGGAGTTAACCTAGAAGCCCTGCACAGATGTAGCCCATGGCAGCTCAGTCTCCATTCAGGTTCCCTAGTACTGTGAACTGGAAAGTTTCATATATAACCTCAATGGCTGACTCTTTGTTCACCTTGGGCAGTCTTACCAGACCACAGAGGAACACAGTGCAGCCAGTCCTGATGAAACTTGATAGGAAAGGGGAGGATTGCATCTTCTATCAGTGGAGTTGGGGAGGGGCATGGGAGGTGATGAGGGAGGGAGGGTTGAATAGGGAGGGGATGAGGGAGTGGGCTACAGCAGGGATACAAAGTGAATAAACTGTAATATATAAAAAATAAAAATAAATTTTTAAAAAGTGAAAAAATCTTTGTCATCAATTCATTTCTTTCTTTAATTTTAATTTTTATATAAATTTCAGTTCATTTACTTTGTATTCCAGCTGTAACCCCCTCCTTCACTTCCTGTCCAATCTACCCTTCCTCTATCATCTCCCTCTGTGCCTCTTTCCAAGTCCACTGAGGGGAGGTTCTCCTTCCCTTCCATCTGACCCTAGCCTATCAGGTCTCATCTGAACTGGCTGCATTGTCTTCCTTAGTGGCCTCCATTTCTAAAACCAACTTAATCCTTTACTAGACATGAAGGGATACACTGTTGCTACTCTTACATCTGAGGAAAAGAACTATAGTCATCATTAATCTGATTCAGTCCTGAGAAGCCATTTTAATTCAGGGGTGAGTTGTTTTATTTCCCTCAGTATGTCCTTCTTAGGCCAGCTAAAACTAAGGATTTAATACAGAAGATAGAATATGTGGTTCTGTTCCCCTTACTAGAGAAACCCACTTGGATACTGAGCTACTATGGGCTACATCCGAGCAAAGGTTCTAGGTTATATCCATACATGGTCCTTGGATGGAGATACAGTCTCAAAAAAGATTCCTGTGCCCAGATATATTTGGTTCTTGTGGAACTCATTTCCTCTCCAGGTCATACTAACTCCCTCTTCTTTCATATGATTTACTCCAATCCACTGAAGGTTTGCTTATGAGTCTCAGCATCTGCTTTGATACACTGCTGGGCAGAGTTTTTCAGAGGCCCTCTGTGGTAGGCTCTTGTCCTGTTACTTGTTTTCTCCTATGTCCATCCTATTTGTCTTTCTAAGTGAGGATTGATCATCTTACTCCAGGTCCTCTTTCTTGTTTATCTTCTTTTGGTGTACAGATTTTAGTATGTTTATCCTATCTTATAGATCTAATATCCACTTACAAGTAAGTATATACCAGGTGTGTCTTTCTGCTCCTGGGATACCTCACTCAGGATGATCTTTTCTAGATTCCACCATTTGCTGGTAAATTTCATGATTTCTTTGTTTTTAATTGCTGAGCAGTGTTTCATTGTGTAAAAGTACCACAATTTCTGTATTCATTCCTCCCTTGCAAGACATCTGGGTTATTTTCAGGTTCTGGCTATTATGAGTAAAGCTGCTACAAACATGGTTGAGCAAATGTCCTTGTGTACTTGAGCATCTTTTGGATATATGCCTAGGAGTGGTATAGCTAGATCCTGAGGAAGCACTATTCCTAATTGTCTGAGAAAGCACCAGATTAATTTCCAAAGTGGTTGTATAATTTTACATTCCCACCAGCAATGGAAGAGGGTTCCCCTTTCTCCACAACCTCTCCAACCATAACAATGTTCTTATCCATTCTGATGGATATAAGGTGAAACCTTAAGGTTGTTATGATTTGCATCTCTGTGATGGCTAAGGATGTTGAACATCTCTTTAAGTGTTCCTCTGTCATTTGGCTGGCTCTTTGTCCTCCCCCACATAAGGGGGGAGCAGTCTTACCAGACCACAGAGGAGGACATTGCAGCCAGACCTGAAGAAACCTGATAAGGTAGGATCAGATTGAAGAGGAGGAGGATCTCCCCTATCAGTGGACTTGGAAAGGGGAAGGGAGGAGATGATCGAGGAAGAGTAGGATTGGGAGGGAATGTGAGAGTGGTCTACAGCTGGAATACAAAGTTAATAAACTGTAACTAATATTAAATAATCGTCAATAAAAAATGAGATATTGCTCTCTTTATTTCTTATGAACAAAATAAAAAAGAATATGTGGGTCTGTAGAGGTGGTGCCGTCACACGTGTTTAGACGGCAAACATGTGGCTCTACTAAAATCCCATCCCATATTGTATAAAAGGTCTGTGTGAATACAAGAATGTGTAATCCCAGTACTGGTGAGACAGAGACATATAGATCTCTCACAGCTTAAATAGCCTCTGGGTAGCCAACCCCAGCGTGCCACGTGGGCAATGCAGATAGGTCCACATACATGGTAGCAAGCCAGATCCTCAGCCTTAGCCAAATGTGGAGTTGTTTGTGACAGAGAGCACTCACCATCGGGAAGGTGGAAGGCAGAAACCAGCTCCATCTTTAAGGCGCGGCATTCCGCAGCTCTCTACAGTTCCCCCTTTTTGTTTTAGATGCATCAGGCAAGAGTAGAGGTCTGATATTTCTCTGATATTAGAAATAAATTGGGACTTTGTACTGATGTTCATTTAGGTGTCATCCACCCAAAGAGCATCAGACCCGTCCTATACCTTTTTCTCAGAGGCGGGACCTGGGGCATCAACCCTCATGCAATCAGACATGCTCTTCTCTGGGTCGAAAGTGGCTAACCCTGAGTGCAGTGCTTAGCCTCGCATCCTGAGCGTAACATTTTAGCTTTTTATGGTAGCCAACCATGCTTGGGGAGACTGTCCTGCTTCAATGGCTGTAAAGGCCTGAATGATCATGGCTGCATTACGCTGTTGTGAGACTCTAATCTTGCATATACACCACAGGCAAACCAAGGAGACCAACACCAGAAGGCCTGCTAACGCTCCCATGCCCGCCCATTCCTTCAGATGATTCATGGCTGCAGCAATCCATGGTGATAATCCTGTGGCTAGTCCTTCGTCCACTCTGGTAGAATTTACTGTGATAATGGCCACTCTTAGCTGCTCCATCATAGTATCGAATTCTCCAGTCCAATTACCTAAAATATAGCTAGACAATTGTTTAGACAGATTTGCAGCACAGGAAAAATTCTCATGTTGTATGCTAGTGACACAAAGTCCAGCATACTTTCATTGACAGCTGGTTGAGCCATTTGCCATAGGGTATCAATTTGCTCCTGCACGAGGTCAATCCTCTAATTGAACACCATCAAGCCTCTTTTTAGTTGAGCATTAATTCCTTTTTGTACATCTAAGGCATGAGCTACATTGGTTGAAAGATTATTCAGGGTCTGAGCAGTCTGCACAGTATGACTCATGGCTAATGCCGCGGTGGTAGCTCCAACAGCCGCCAAAGAGATGGCAGTAACAGTGGCGGCTGTAATTCCAAGATCCCTTTTCTGTCTGAAGAGAGTCATAGCATGAGGGGCATCAACGGGCACAGGCACCCAGCGAGGCATGTGAGTAACCAGGGCATACCTAAATTCACTAGCATTCCAGCATTGGGCAAAAAAGCAAGTATCATCACCAGAATTACTTGGCTCTATCTGGCTAATAATGAATAAAAATGGGGGATATAAACAAACAGGTGTGGGCTTATAGGAAATATTATGAGAAGCCTTAGCCCCCTCGTTGGAACATCTTGCATCAGTTCTAGAACTAGCAGTGGTGGTGTCCGAGGTCTGAGTAGGTTCAGAAGACCATTGCCCCCAGGGGCGAGACATGCTCCATGTAAATTGACTAACTCCATGTTTTGCTCCACTTTTGAAAGTCATTTAAGGTTCATTGAAAGACCCTGTCTGAAGAAATAAGTTATGGGGAGATTAAAGAACCCAGCTGACTTTTGATTTCTGATGTCTGAAATATACTTGAACACACATGTGAATGGGCTCATATGCATGAAGGCATAGCCACACACATATATAAGCTCATATACACATATATACATACTTACAAAGAGAGTTTGTGCATACATTCACATGTACATACAAACACATCCAAATAAATGCAAAATAACATTTACAAACATGATCATCACAGTCAGATACTTCATGTTAATTATAAAATTGAAAATAAGTCATAGTTAATGATCTGTGCATTGAAGATCAAATGTTTTAAATCGAATAGAATGTTTCACATGAAATATAGTTTTTAAAATATTTTTATTTTAATTTTTATTAATTACACTTTATTTACTTTGTATCCCCCCATAAACTGTCACTTTTATTCTGTTATAATATCTTTAGTTAGTATAAGAGAGTTATATGAACATTTAAATTGTCTTTATTATCAAAACTGAAGTTTTATGTTTAAATGGTTAGACAGACCATCATTGTACATTGTAATTACACTTAAAGCATTAAACTATGACAGAGAGAACAATTTGAAGCACTTTCCTATAATCACCATTATTTAAAATAAAAAATGTCTCTTATTTTCACTAGGGTATGTGTAATAATCTTTTTTAAATTTCCACTTTATAAGTCATAAATAATGCTCTCAGTCTATGAAGAAACTAAAAAATTCTTCACCGCTAAAACAGGGAAGAAAAAATATTAATTCTTTAAGCGTGTTCTTTCCAAAGCTTTGGGTACTGACAAGGAAGGGTAGAGAGGTTGGTGGGTCTGAAGCAGAGAAAAGATTTAGGAGAAATAAAAGAAATGGAATTTGTGAAATACGTTAAAAATTTAAAATGTGTCAGTTATGTTTTGCTGATATATATATACATATATATATATATTCAGATAAATAAGTATATTTGAACATAAGAAGAGTTCTGACATAGTATCTTAAGAAAAAGGTCAGGTATTGTCAGACTACATTCGGCACATGTTTAGAGAATGTTACAGTTAGTTATGGTTTTTTATTCTGTCTACAACTGATGATAGTCTTGAAATGTCGTTGAGAATATTTATCAACTCTACACTCAATAATGTATTGGAACTCTATCTCAGGTCATACCAATGTTGCATCCAGAGAAAAATGCACTGTCAATAGAGTGTTCCAATGTGTCTCAGCTGAGATTCTGAATAAAGTCATTTCTATTCAGGCCATAAATTAAATATTAGAAAGATAAGATGGGCAAGAAGCTAAAATGTGCAACTGCTATAACAAAGCCAGTAAATGGCACTTCTAACTTCTGCATGCCAAGATACTCCACATGGCTCTGATAATCAACAGTTGATAGATGATTGCAAGTATGCATGGGAAATAAGAGGCTACCTTCTGGAATATTTGATCACTTCTCTGTCTCTAATAGGATTGGCTTCATCAGGAGCAACACCAGTGGAGACTTTTCATTATGGTCCACTGTGGTTATTCTTATCCTCCTGAAAGAGAATGAAGCTGCCCTTCCATCCTAACCTTCCTCCTCATAGTACTTTATCTGCAACTTTTGTGAAGACAACGATGTGAAGAAACTCTCAGCAGCCTTTTAATGCTGTTCTTAAAGAGAAGAGAAATTAGTTTTTAATATTTATTTTTTATTAACTTTGTATGTGCCTGTTTATGTTCATTGGTTCACGTACCTATTGCATTCAGTTGTGTGATACCCAACAAGGGATTGGGAACACTTTCTTAAGTGATGAGCCACCTCTGTAGCAACCCCCCCCACACAGCACCAAATTATTTTAATACAGAATGTCTACTACAAAATATTCTATAGAATTTCTGAAAAATTAAAGATGCAATTACAATCATTAAGAGTCCAGCCTTAAAGGAGAGAACGGAATTATAATTAACACTATCAGAAGCTTGAGGAGATTCAAGGCACCCTGTGTTATGGATCTATGAGAGGTGTGCAATACTGAACTTAGACTGAATTCCCGGGGTCATCTGAGGGTCAATAGAAGGCTAGATTTCAGGTAAAATAAGTAGTAGCTGAAAAGATGAGTAAATGTTGCTCTCAGACACTGTCAGGAAAAGGAAGAAAACAGCTGGGAATATTCCTCTTCCTCCATACTCTCAGGCTCCCTCTAACATCTCATTTGGAAGAGCGTAATACAGGTCAACGTGCAAAAAAACATGTGATTTGTTGTCACAATCCCGTATCTCAGGAAGGTGGAAAAACACATGAGGGTTCATCAGAGAGAAGAGAAGAGATTTGTGAGGATCAGCAGAATCACTGCGTGTACAAACACAGGAGCAAGAACCCAGAATTTGCATTTTAGTTCAGTAAGTCTTATGGTGTTCATTTTGTACATTAGATAATTAATTTACTTTTCTGGTAATGGTACTTTTTTCTTTTTTGGCTGTGATTATGGTTTTTCCTAGACGTTATTAGCCTAATTTGCACTAGAAAAAAAAGGTAAAACAATAAAATTGAAAAAAATGAGGGCAAAGAAAAATAAAGCAGATATATTTTAGAGTTCTAAGGGTGAAACAATCAGGGTGTTAAAACTTGTAGACAGGAAGACATATGTTAAGGAATATTAGAGTCTTTAAGGAAAAGCAACACCATTCACTGGGAAGGGTGCCATGGAGGCATTTTAGCAATTGGTGAGATACTCCAGGTACCACTAAGATAAACCCCTTATTTGTCTTTGGTAATAAATGGCATTAAACTATCTTCTTTTAAAATTGGTTTCCACATTTTTTAAATTTCTTTTTTAAATTATTACAGTTTATTCACTTTGTATCCCAGCTGTAGCCCCCTCCCTTGTACTCTCCCAATCCCACCCTCTTTTCCTCTTCCCCTCCCATGCCCTTCCCCCAGTCCACTGATAGGAGAGGTCCTCCTTCTCTACCATCTGAACTTAGCCTATCAGGTTTCATTAGGACTGGCTGCATTGTCTTCCTCTGTGGCCTGGTAAGGCTGCCCTCCCCATGGGGGAAGCTGATCAAAGAGCCAACCACTGAGTTCATGTCAGAGATAGCCCCTGTTCCTCTTATTAGAGAACCCACTTGGAGACTGAGCTGCCATGGGCCACATCTGAGCAAGGGATATATGTTATCTCCATGCACAGTCCTTGGTTGAAGTACCAGTCTTTGTAAAGACTCCTGGGCCCAGATTTTTGGTTCTGTTGTTCTCCTTATGGAGCTACTTTCCCCTCCAGGTCTTTATAAGAGGCATCTGTGATGGAAATTTGTCATTAGGCCTCATGGGAATTTCACTGTTAGTAACTTCTGAGTGAAATTGCAAAACGACAATTTATATCCAGGAGTTGCCAAAAATACAGGTTGACATTCTCACCAGCAATGGAGCAGGGTTCCCCCTTCTCCCCATCCTCTTGAGCATGTGTTGTCACTTGAGGTTTTTGTTTGTTTGTTTGTTTGTCACTTGAGTTTTTTATATTAGCCATTCTGATGGGTGTATGATGAAATCTCAGGGTCTTTTTGATTTGAATTTCCCTGATGATTAAGGTCGTTGAACACTTTGTTAAGTGTTTCTCTGCCATTTGATATTCCTCTTTTGAGAATTCTCTGTTTAGCTCTGTACTCCACTTTTTAATTGGATACTTGGTTTGTTAGTTTTTAACTTCTTTTAAGTTTAATATGTTCTGGATATTATGCCCCTGGTGACGATCAATTCTCAATCTGTAGGCTTTGCAAATCAATCTGGTGCTTTCTCAGGAAACTAGGAATAGTGCTACTTCAAGATACAGCTATACCACTCCTAGACTTTTACCCAAAGTATGCTCTATTATACAGCAAGGACATTTGCTCAACCATGTTCATAGCAGCTCTATTTGTAAGCCAGAAACTGGCAACAACCTAAAAGTCCCTCAGTGGAGGAATGGATATAGAAATTGTGGTACATTTACACAATGGAATACTACCCAGCTATTAAAAACAAGGAAATGATGAGATTTTCAGGCAAATGGTGGGAACTAGAAAATATCGTGAGTGAGGTAATCCTGAAGCAGAAAGATACATATGGCATACACTCACTCATAAGTGGTTACTAGACATAATATAGGATAAACATACTAAAATCTATACTCTTGAAGAAGCTAAAGAACAAGGAAGACCCTAGGAAAGATACTCAATCCTCAATTGGTAACCATAGCACGAGAAGATAGGGAACAGGACAGGAGCCTACCACAGACAGCCTCTAAAAGACTCCACTGCCACTGATCAAGGAAATGAAGCAGAGGTTGAGACTCATAGCAAATTTGGACAGAATGCATGTAATTTTGTGAAAGAATGGGGAGATAGAAAGATCTGGAGGGAACAGGAGCTCCAAAAGTAGACCAACAGAGCCAATAAATCTGGGCCCTGGGGCCCCTGCAGGTACTGATACCCAAAACAAGGATCATTCATAGAGAGGACCTAAAACCCCTTTTCAGATGTATCCCATATTCTGTCTCCAAGTGGGTTCCCTAATAAAGGGAGCAGGGGCTTTCCCTGGCATGAACTTAGGGGCAGACTCTCTGATCTCCTCCCTCTGGGGGCAAGGGAGCAGTCTTATCAGGACACAGAGGAAGACAATGCAACCAGTCCTGATGAGACCTGATAGGCTTGGATCAGACAGAAGGGGAGGAGGACCCAATCTATAAGTGGACTAGGGGAGGGCCGTAGGGAGAGAAGTGGAAGGAAGGGTGGATTGGGAAGAGATGATGGAAGGAGTAACAGCCAGGATTAAAAAATAAATAAATTGTAATAAATAATAATAATTAATAAAAAAGGAGCTACCAAACATATTGTGTACTCAAACTGGATTATTCAGAAATTAACTAAGAACATTTGGCTTGCCCGAGTGAAAATTACTCTCTCCAGGTACATTAGTGTGGGTTTGTGGGTGCTCATGAACACCTGCCTTGTAGCCTGTCAGAAGTGATGAACAAATGAAAATAAATCAAAATGAAAAATATTTAGAAAGTGACAAAGAAGGAGAGAAAATGTATCACTGATGTTTGTGCTGACCTCAAAATTTGTACTTTTTATAAAAACATTAATTAGTATGGCATCAAAAATACTCTTAAAGATACTGACATCTCAGTGTTGACCTTTCTATATAATGCCTCCTGCCTGCTACTGCATTCACTTCTGACATGGGCAGAGCATGGAGACCTCTAAAGCATCAAGTATTTGATGCATGCATTTTGCATTCATTTTCTCCACTCGCTGCACACTGCCAGCAGTAGGTAAAAGCATAAGACATTTGTCTTTCACACAGCACTTCCCCAAACTCATAGTAACTGAAAAGCATCAGAAGATTGTGACATTCATGTTGGGCTCCACTTACAGTGCCTGTAGTAACTGGTACAAAGCAGGGTGCAGAGTGGAGCATGCAGGGACCACGGCTGTCAGCACTGAGAGTGGAGGAAGGATCTCAGCACATTCAAAAGCTGAAACTCATGCTGTGATTGCTTTTCTATATTTTGAAGGATGAAACAATATTCTAAGAATGAATTAGCTCATCTTTCAGGTCAGAATTTACTAGAACACCAATAAAACATCAAATTGAAATTATTAAGAACCCATGAGTATAAACCACTTCCATTCTTTAAGCAACATAATGTAAATTATTTATTTTGTTTGTCTACTTTCTAGCATACTAATATAATAATTGCAGACAAAAGTAAAATTTATATTCATTTTTTAAATAAATGATGTCAGATACAAGAAAGAATTATGGATAGAAAGCTGAGTCTGCTTTTTAAGTAATTTTTATTTAAATGGTTTTATGTTGTTACTATCTGAACTTTATCCAAAGGATGTTAATATTAAAAGTGCTATGGGATTTAACAGTGGTTTAGAATACTTCTTTGAATAAAAAATAATATCTAATAAATTTAATATACTTGGACCATAAAAACACATCCCTCATTATTGAATTATTCCCAAAGCATTAACATTACTAATTCAAGTGAAACTATTCTAGGAAAGAGCAATACCTTATAGGGTGCCAAACATTTGCAAAAGTGATGGCTTTGAGATTCACATAAAGTATCAAAGCAATGCTCATGGGCTTAGAGAAGTCTTTGTTGTAATAACTACACTAATCCTAAAAATACTTTTCCAAAGTAAAATATAACAGACACATTTATGTATTGGTGTATTTTGTGCCTTAGAATATAGAGATAAATAGGAAACATACCAGAAAATGAAAAGTGCACTTTTTGCAGTAATGCAATGGATTTATTCTAAGTTACTGCTTTGTGAGACATTCCATTCTTGTTGGTTCATTTAAGGTCCATAAAATACCCAGAAAGTATTGTCTTCCCAATGATTTATCACAACCATTTTCCACTCTATTTTAAATCCTTTGAAAACACAAAATTTTCCAGAAACCATGCTACAGGAATGTAAGTGAAGCTATTTTCCCTTCACATTTTTCAAGACAAGTGAAAGAACTTTAATCTCCACTATCAACATTGTTATAGTTTGAGTTTCTGACTTTTTGCCATCTTTCTTCTTTCAGTGTCCTGCTTTTAAAAAGCTTGTATCTGTATATTTTATAAACTCTATATGTGCTTACACTGTTTTCTAGGAAGTGAATGTATTTCAGTCTTGCAATACACATGTGTATACATCCATGACCATTTTAATATGGAAGATACTGGGTTTCACTAGAATATATCCATAAATATATATCATATACTTTCATTATATTCTCCTCCCCATATCCCCCTCTTCCAGTAAGATTTCTGTTTGTGTTTTTGCTTATGTGAGATAGGGATTTTTTTTATTTCTTTAATTTTTTATTGAGCCATTTAATCTGTTCCTTTATATTCAATATAATTATATAAAGGTAAGAATTATTTTGGTATTTATTTAAACATGCCATTTGTTTTTTAAAAAAAGAACTAAAATAAAATAGTTACTTTATTCATAATAGCCAGATAAGGTTCCTCCCTCATCTCCTCCCAAGTCCACCCTCCCTCCCTCTTACCCACACCATGTCCCTCCCCCAGTCCACTGATAAGTGAGGTCTTCCTTCCCTACTATCTGACCCTAGCCTATCAGTTCTCCTCAGGACTGGCTACATCCTCTTTCTCTGTGGCCTAGTAAGGCCACCTTGCTAGTAGGAAGTGTTTAAAGAACAGATAATCAAGTTCATGCCAGAAAATGCCCCTCTTCCCCTTACTAGGAATTCCCTATGGAGAATGAGCTCTCCATGGGCTACATCTGAGCTGAGAGTCTAGGTCCTCTCTATGCATGATTCTTGGTTGATTCATCAGTCTCAGCAGAACCCCCTGGGCCCAGGTTTTTTGGCTTTGTTGGTTTCCTTGTGGAGCTCCTGTCCCCTCCAAATATTTCTATCTCTCCCTTCTTACATTAGATTCCCTGCACTCTGTCCAAAGTTTAGCTATAGGTCTCAGTATCTGCTTCTATATTCTGCTGCTTTCAGAGGTCCCCAGTGGTAGGCTTCTGTCCTGTTCTGTCTTCTCTCACTTCTGTTGTCTATCTTTTTTGCCCTTCTAAATGAGGATTAAGAACCTTACCTAGGGTTCTTGTTTAGCTTTTCTAGACCAGCAAAACTTAGTATGTTTATCTTAGATCCTCCTGCTCAAATGTAGTCCATGGGCAGCTCAGTTTCTAAGTGGGTGCCCTAAAAAGGGGAGCATAGCCTGACTCTGATATGAACTCAGTGGCTGGCTCTTTGATCAACCCCCTCAGTGGGGGACAGCCTTACCAAGCCACAGAGGAAGATGATACAGCCAGTCCTGATGAGACCTGATAGGCTAGGTCAGATAGATGTGGAGGAGGACCTCACCTGTCAGTGGACTAGGGGAGAGGGTTTGGAGAGAAGAGAGAAGGAGAGTGGGACTGGAAGGATATGAGGGAGGGAGATACAGCTCTGATACAAACTGAATATATTGTAATAAATAATAAATAAAAACATTTTAAAAAGAACAACAAAGGTTTTCATCACTTCCTGAGGAATGAAAAAGTACTGTAACTCATTAATTTTGAGTTGTATATGTGTTTTAACACTGTATTGAGCATGAAAATTACTATGTATGTTATCATTAATAGGGTTTTGTACTTATAGCCTGTTCAGTTATCAATTTCAGATTGCTATTGCCATTTTAAAATGCACTCAGGCTTGTTCTATGGCACCAAAAGCATCAGAGCTTGTCCAAGAGGAAGCTGTGCCTTGGAAAGAAATGTCAAAGGCAGAGTTGAAATACTCTTTTCTAGCACCCACTTATACCTTGTGTATTTTCTGCTTCTGGGATACCTCACTCAGGATGATGTTTTCCAGATCCCACCACCTGCTTGCAAATTTCATGATTTCCATGTTTTTAATTGCTGGGTAGTATTCCATTGTGTAAATGTACCACAATTTCTGTATCCAATCTTCCGTTAAGGAACATCTGGGTTGTTTCCAGGTTCTGGCTATTACAAATAAAGCTGCTACAAACATGGTTGAGCAAATGTCCTTGTTGTGTACTTGAGCATCTTTTGGATATATGCCTAGGAGTGGTATAGCTGGATCTTGAGGAAGCACTATTCCTAATTGTCTGAGAAAGTGCCAGATTGATTTCCAAAGTGGTTGTACCAGTTTACATTTCCACCAGCAATGGAGGAGGGTTCCTCTTTCTCCACAACCTCTCCAGCATGTGTTGTCACTTGAGTTATTCATCTTAGCCATTCTGATGGGTGTAAGGTGAAATCTCAGGGTCGTTTTGATTTGTATCTTTCTGATTGCTAAGGATGTTGAGCATCTCTTTAAGTTTTTCTCTACCATTCAATATTCCTCTACAGAGAATTCTCTGTTTAGCTCCATATCTTATTTTTCAACTTGATTGCTTGATTTATTGTTGTTTAACTTCTTTAGTTCTTTATATATTCTGGATATCAGCCCTCTCTTAGATATAGGGTTGGTGAAGATCCTTTCCCAGTCTGTAGGCAGTCATTTTATTCTGGCAACAGTGTCTTTTGCTTTACAGAAGCTTTTCAGTTTCATGAGGTCCCATTTATTGATTGTTGATCTTAGAACCTGTGCTGTTAGTGTTCTGTTCAGGAAATTGTCTCCCGTACCAATGAGTTCTAGGCTTTTCCCACTTTTTCTTCTAACCAATTTAGTGTACCTGGTTTTATGATGAGGCCTTTGATCCACAGATATAGCAGATGGGAAGCTCAGATTTCATGTGGATACCTTAATAAAATGAATTGGACCTGACTGTGTTGCCTGTTTAGTTTTGTGCAGGGTGATAAATATGGGTCTATTTTCATTTTTCTGCATATAGATAGACATCTAGTTGGACGAGCACCATTTATTGAAGATGCTGTCTTTTTTCCATTGAATGCTTTTGGCTTCTTTGTAAAAAATCAAGTATTCATAAGTGTGTGGTTTTAAAATCTGTACACCTAAAGAGGATAAACAAGAAAGAGGACCCAGAGTAAGGTGATCCATACTCACTTAGAAAGACAAATGGGATGGACATTGGAAGTAAGAGAAATAAAGTAACAGGACAAGAGCCTACTGTAGAGGGCCATATCAAAGTAGAAGCTGAGACTCATAACCAAACCTTTGGCAGAGTATAGGAAATCATATGAAAGAAGGGGGAGTTAGTATGACAAGGAAAGGTCAGGAGCTCCACAAGGACCAAATATATCAGGGCACAGGGGCCTTTTCTGAGACTGTTTCTCCAACTAAGGACTGTGTATGGATATAACCTAGAATCCCTGCTAGGATGTAGCTCAGTATCTAAGTGGGTTCCATAGTAAGGGGAACAGGAAGTATCTCTGGCATGAACTCAGTGGCTGGCCCTTTGACCTCCCCACCTCCAAGAGAGGGGCAGCATTGCTAGGCCACAGAAGAGGGTATTGCCGCCAATTCTGAAGAGAACTGATAAGTTAGGGTCAGATGAAAGGGGAGGAGTCCTCCCCATCAGTGGACTTGGAAAGGGGAAGGGAGGATATGATCAAGGGAGGGTGGGATTGGGAGGGAATGTGGGAGGGGGCTAAAGCTGGGATACAAAGTAAATAACCTGTGATTAATATAAAAAAATAAAAAAATATATAAAAAAAGAAACATTCTTTTCAAAATCATGTTTTCTTTCCTTCCTCCCACTTTTCCACCAGATTCCCTACACTTTTTTGAATGTTTGGCTGGGAGTCTCAGCATCTGTTTTTATCCCCTCCTAGGTGGAGCCTCTCAGAGGACAGCTATGCTATACTCCTTTCTGCATGCATAGGTACCAGATTCTCAACAAGAAGACCAACAGAGCCAAATAAGCAGGACCCAGAAGGGCTTGTGGAGACTAAACTACCAACCAAGGACCATTCCTGGAATGGACCTGGGGCTCTCAAACAGATATAGCAGATGGGAAGCTCAGATTTCATGTGGATTCCTTAATAAAATGAATAGGGGCTGACTGTGTTGCCTGTTTTCTGATCACCCCCAATGGAAGGGCTGCCTAGACAGGTAACAGGGGAAAAAGATGTACTCACTCTTGATGTGATTTAATGATCTGGGCTGTGTGGGTGTGTGGGAAGCTACTTTTATCTGAGGAATAGGGTATGAAGGATGGGTGAAGAGGGTGAGACCCAGAAGAGAGAAGAGAGGCAACCATGAACAGGATGTAAAGTAATTAATTTACTTTAAAGTAATTAATTGTTTCTTAAAAAGTTATCATCAAGGGGCTTTCTTCTACAAAGGAACTTTACCTTCTTTTTTATTTTTTAAATATTAATTTTTATTTTTTATTAATTATACTTTCTTCACTTTGTATTCCCCCATAAACTCCTCCCTCCTCCCCTCCTAATCCCACCTTCCCTCCCTCTTCTTCATGTATGCCCCGTGTTTGAAACTGGCATCTAATTGAGAGAGAGAAAGTGATGAATCAGAGAAAGATTTGACAGAATGAGTCAGAATAGGATATGCCCATCTCTCCCCAAGAGAGACAAGGAGAGGGGGATTTGGGGAAGCAATGCAGATAGACAGAGAGAGAGAGAGAGAGAGAGAGAGAGAGAGAGAGAGAGAGAGAGAGAGAGAGGGAAAGAGAACAGAACAGTAGTAGCCAGAAGATTAGAATAGAGTTGGTTGAGTCCAAGCAGAGCAATTCAGTCACAGACCAAGAGAAAATGTAGATTGAATCAAGTCAGCTTGTAGAGGAGTTTTGAATTAGACAGCTGAATTGAACCAGCCAGAAGGAGCTCAGAAGGATATAGAAAGGGTGATCTATTTAACAGTAAATCTTAGAGGCTGAAAATATTCTAGGCCTAGATTACATTGTATGGAAACTAGAAGCTTCTAGGACTAGGCCTAGGTTAGCAGTTGGAGGCAATAAACCTCCAAGATGGCAATTACATCAGGAGAAAAAAGTTACTTTTACAAGATTGCATGTACATATTTTGATTTACTTGATTTTCATTTAAAACGAAGTGATTAAAGTAACTGTAATACGTAAAAGTAGTATATATCAAAACTTTCTGCTACAAATAATTACGGAAATTTAATACTTTCCTATAGGAGAATGGAAATAGTAAAAAGTAACAATAGGAAAATATTCAATATTATTACAAATAAACCAATTCACCTTGAAACAAACAAACAAAAAAAGTTATCACCAGACTGTGGTTGCATATGCCTGTAATACCAGAACTCTAGAAGCAGAGGCAGGCAGATCTCTTTGAGTTCTAGAACAGCCTGAGTTCCAGAACAGGGAAGGCTACAGAGAGAAACGCTGTATAAAACAAAACAACCAACCAACAAACAAAACCACCAAAGTTTTCCCTGGCCTTGATGACTGAATGATTCTGATTAGGAAACAATGACACTCTAAAGCTGAAAATAATTTTAGTAAAATTCATGCTGGCATTTCTGGTAGTTTTAGAAACATTTTTCTATCTTTATTTTGTTTTACCAGCATTAATAAAAATTTTATTTTATTTATATATTTATTTCTTACATTTAATCAATTTGTATCCCTGCTGCATTTCCCTCCCTTGTTTCCTCCCAGTCCTACCCACCCTCCCTCTTCTTCCCCTATGCCATTTCCCTAGTCCTCTGATAGAAATGGTCTTCCTCCCCTTCTATCTGACCTTAGCCTATGAGGTCTCCTCAGGACAGGATGCATTGTCTTCCTCTGTTGCCTGACAGGGCTGCACCCCCCACCCCAGAGGGGAAGATGATCAAAGAGCCAGCTACTGAGTTCATGTCAAAGATAGCCCCTGTTCCCCTTACTAGGGAACCCACTTGTAAACTGAGCAGTCAGTGGCTTCCTTTGAACAGGGGGTCTAGTTCCCCTCCATGCATGGTCCTTGGTTGGAGTATTGGTCTCTGAAGGGCCCCTTGGGCCCAGGTATTTTGTCTCTGTTTTTCCTGTGGAGTTCCTGTCCCTTCCAGGTTTTACTATCTCCTTCTTCTTCCATTAGGATTTCTGTACTCTGCCCAAATTTTGGCTATTTTCTTCAGTACCTAGGTGGGCAGAGTTTTTCAGATCCCTCTGTGGAAGGTACCTGTCCTGTTCCCTGTTTTCTTCTACTTCAAATGCCTATCCTCTTTGCCCTTCTGAATGAGGATTAAGAATCTTCCTAGGGGCCTCTGTTTTTTAAAATGAATTCACACATGTGCTAAAAATATTATGATAAAAATACTGTGTTTAAAAGAGTGTCTCTTTTGTTTCACATAATATGGCAAAGATATAAAATTAAAACTACTAAACTACTTTTGAAAAGTTATACACCATTAAATAGTATAATGAGTTAGATAAAGCAACACGGCCCAGGTATATTTGAAGATAAACATAATTGTGAACTTGATCCCTAAATAAGAAGGCATTACATTGAGAGAAACAAGTTCTTCATGAACAGGAAGACTGACAAAATGTTGCATTTTTTCTAAAACCAACATATAGTGGATTAAAGAAATTAAAAGGTCAAATGTGAGAAATTTCTAATAACACACTCACCTTTAAGTAAGATTACTTAGGGAAAATTCCACAGTGAAGGTATCTTTGGTTAAATAAGCTTTAAGAAACTACTAGTTTTATTCTTGTAGAATTAATAGCCATTAAGAAGTCAACAGAAATTCCCTCTCAATGTAGATAGATATAGAAATACTGTGTGTGCATATGTACATATATTGAAATATATATGCTAATATTTGATATATGCAGTAAAATTGTATGTTGGAATCTTAAGAAAAAATTGTGTGCTTTTGTTATCTTACAAAATCGGTGTGCTAAAGATAGCAAGCATTTGATAATAGTAACTTTAAAATTCCACAAAATTGAGAATTACCAGTATTGAATGCATTATTGTTCTCTTATGGAATATTTATAGCTAATTTATATTTTAAAATATAGTAAACAATAAATGCATTTAAACATTGAGCAATAGTAACTAAGCTTTAGAAAATTCTCATGGCCAATCCAGTCATATTGCTTGTTCAATGCTGAGTGGTCAACTTTGAAACCTTGTAAACACAACAAAAAAGTATACATTTGTACGTAAATATGTACAAGTACATATGTATAAAGCATGAATACACACATATATAAATGTATATAATATTAATAATCGAATAATAATCAGTCATATATATATCCCATAGTTTTAAAAAAGAAACTATCAATATGACCGTGGGGCCAAGGGAGTTCTTTGAGGGAGGTAGCTGAATGGGGTTGGAGAAAAAAAAAAAGGGAAAATTATATAATTCTATTTCAATTAAAATTTTTGAAAAAATGGTATGATTATTTAAGTTAACAATGTTTAAAGAACTATCTTTAAGTTCTCATGCATAAAAATATGTAACTACACATAGAAATCGATAAGTCATTTAGTTTCTAACATAGTTCAAAAACTGAAGACAGGAATAATCCTTCTTAAAGTATGTACTAGAGTTTTCTCCTTGGTTATCTTCCATAATGTGTTTTATCAAATGCACAGTTTGGGGGGTACTATCAGGTATAATATAATGAATATTTAGTTTAATCATTGTAAAAATTATCATCATACTCTGGTAAGCAACTCACCATGAGATGAATACATTCTTTTTTTTTTTTTAATTTACAAACATTTCCTTGAGGAAATCTCATCTGTCCACATTTCAAAGAAGCTGAAGAATTAGAATCTGACTATACAATGTTAATTCTTTTGATTCAGTGTTGCATGCCAAACTTTTATTTCTTTTTCTTTTAAAAAATTTTTTTGGTAGTCACCATGTTTAAGATACTTTACATGTATCTTAAAAATACAATATTTTTAACAGATGTTGCTTTTTAATAATGCACATTCCAACAACTTTATCATTTACCATACATATAAATATACGTAGGAACAGATAATATAGATGTTCCTTTAATTTTATTTTATATATTTTTTCTTTTTCTTCTTCTTCTTATTTACAGTTCATTTGCTTTTATCTCAGTTGTAGTGCCCTCCCTCATCTCATCTGGGTCCCACCCTCCCTGCTTCTTCCTTGCTTACCCTTCTTCATTAGTCCAATGATACAGAAAGTCCCCCTTCCCTACTCTCTCACCTTAGCCTATCAGGTTCCATCAGGATTGCCTCGGACTCTGTGGGATGGCTAGGTTGCCCCAGCAGGGAGAAGTAATCAAGTTGCAGACAACTGAGTTCATTTCAGAGACTATCTCTTCTCCCCTTACTAGGAGATCCACATGGAGATTGAGCAGTCTATGGGCTACATCTGAGCAGGGGGTCTAGGTCGTCTCTATGCATGGTCTTTGGTTGATGCATCAGTCTCTGCAGTGCCCCCTGGACTTGTTTTTGTTTTCTTTTTTTTGCTTTGTTGGTCTTCTTGTGTGGCTTGTGTCCCCTCCAGGTCCTTTTATATCCCCCTGCTTCCATAAGACGACCTGTGCTCTGTCCAAAATTTGGCTGTAAGTCTCTGCATCTACTTTTATTCCATGCTGGGTAGAGCCTTTCAGAGGACATCTACTGCAGGCATCCATCCTCTTCCCTCTATTGTACTGCTTCCAGTCTGTCCTGTTCTCCCTTCTGAGTGAGATTAAGCATATCTCTAGAGGACTCTTTGTTGTTTAACTTTTTTAGGTCTGTAGATTTTAGTATCTTTATCCTATATTATATGGCCAATATCCCCTTAGAAGTGAATATATACCATGCATGTCTTTCTGGTTCTGGGTTACCTCACTCAGGATGATCTTATCTAGTTCCATCCATTTGCCTACAAATTTCATGATTTCCTTGTTTTTAGTTACTGAGTAGTATGTCATTGTGTAAATGTACCACAATTTCTATATCCATTCTTAGGTTGAGGGACATATAAGTTTTTTTCCAGATTCTATTATGAATAAAGCTTCTATAAAAATAGTGGAGCAAATGTCTTTGTTATATAACTAAACATCTTTCAGATATATGCTGAGGAGTGGTTTTGGTTCTTGAGGAAGAACTATTCCCAGTATTCAGAGAAAGCTCCAGATTGATTTGCAAAGTGGTTGTACAAGTTTACATTCCCACCAGCAGTGGAGGAGGGTTCCCCTTTCTCTACAACCTCTCCAGCATGTGTTGTCACTTGAGTTTTTGATCTTAGCCATTCTGATGGGTGTTAGGTGAAATCTCAGGGTCGTTTTGATTTACATCTCCTTGACAACTAAGGACATTGAACATTTAAGTGTTTCTCTGCCATTCTATATTCTTCTGTTGAGAATTCTCTGTTTAATTCTGTACCCCATTTTTAATCAGATTATTTAACTTGTTGATGTTTAACTTCTTGAGTTCCATATAAATCGTGGATATTAACCCTCTGACATATGCTGAAGATTTTTTGATAGTCTGTAGGCTGTCTCTTTGTTTTGTTGACCTTGTCATTTTTTTTCACAGACATTTTTCAGTTTCATAAGTGTAGACCTATTATATATATATACATATATATGCATATATACATATATATATTTCTGTTTTTTATTTTTTAATATTAGTTACAGTTTATTATAAAAATAAACTGTATCCATTTTTAATTTTAACTTTAATTAATTACACTTTATTCACTTTGTATCCCTAGGTGGCCCCATCCCTTTCCCCCTCCCAAACCTACTCTCCTTTCCCCTTCTCCACACATGCCCCTCCCCAAGTCCACTGATAGGGGAGGTCTTCCTCTCCTTCTTTCTGATCCTAATCTCTCAGGACTCATCAGGAATGGCTGCATTGTCTTCCTCTGTGGCCTAGTAAGGTTGCTCCACCCTCAGGAGGAGGTGATCAAAGAGCAGGCTAATCAGTTCATATCAGAGACAGTCCCTGTTCCTATTACTAGGGAACCCACTTGGACACTGAACTGCTATGGGCTACATCTGTGCAGGGGTTCTAGGTTATCTCCATGAATGGTCCTTGGTTGGAATATCAGTCTCAGTCTCAAAGACACCTGTGCCCAGATTTTTTGGTTCTGTTGCTCTCCTTGTGAAGTTCCTGACCTCTCCAGGTCTTATTATTTCCAACTTTCATGAAATTCCCTGCACTCTGCCCAAACGTTGGCCTTAAGTCTCAGCATCTGTTTTGATACCCTGCATGGGGATGGTTCAATATACAGAAATCCATCAATGTGATCCACCGTATAAACAAAGAGAAGGAGAAAAACGACATGATCATCTCCTTAGATGCTGAAAAAGCATTTGACAAAAATCTGACATCCCTTCATGTTCATAGTCTTGGAGAGATCAGGGATACAAGGCACATACCTAAACATAATAAAGGCAGTATACAACAAGACTATAGCCAATATCAAACTCAATGGAGAGAAACTTAAAAATCCCACTGAAATCAGGGACAAGGCAAGGTGCCCACTCTCTCCATATCTCTTCAACATAGTTCTTGAAGTCCTTGAGAGAGCAATAAGACAATTAAAGAAGATCAAGGGGATTCGGTTTGGAAAGGAAGAAGTCAAAGTATCACTATTTGCAGATAATATGATAGTATACCTGAGTGACCTCCAAAATTCCACCAGGAAACTCCTATAATGATAAATACCTTCAGCAAAGTGGCTGGATACAAAATTAACTAAAAAAAAAATCAGTAGCCCTCCTGTACACAAAAGACAAAAGGGCTGAGAAAGAAATCAGGGAAAAGAGACCCTTCACAATAGACACAAAGGACATAAATTACCTTGGTGTGGCCCTAACCAAGAAGTCAAAGACTTGTATGTAAAAAATTTCCAGTCTCTGAAGAAAGAATTAGAAGAAGATATCAGAAGATGGAAAGATCTCCCATGCTCATGGCTTGGCAGGATTAACATAGTAAAAATGCCCATCTTACCAAAAGCAATCTACAGATTCAATGCAATTCCCATCAAATTGCCAACACAATTCTTTACAGATCTTGAAAGAAAAAGTCTCAACTTCATATGGAATAACAAGAAACCCAGAACTGCTAAATCAATCCTCTACAATAAAAGATCTTCTGGAGGTATCTCCATCCCTGATCTTAAGCTGTACTATAGAGCAACAATACTAAAAACTGCGTAGAAACCAACTGGTGGATCAATGGAATCGAATAGAAGATCCCAAAATAAATCCACATACTTATCGACACCTGATTTTTGACAAAGATGCCAAAACCATACAATGGAAAAAAGACAGCATCTTCAATAAATGGTGCTGGTCTAACTGGGTGTCTACATGTAGAAAAACGCAAATAGATCCATACTTATCACCCTGCACAAAACTAAAGTCCAAGTGGATCAAAGACCTCAACATAAAACCAGACACACTAAACCTGTTAGAAGAAAAAGTGGGGAAGAGCCTAGAACTCATTGGCACTGGAGACAATTTCCTGAACAGAACACCAACAGCACAAGCTCTTAGAGCAACAATCAATAAATGGGACCTCATGAAATTGAAAAGCTTCTGTAAAGCAAAGAACACTGTTATCAGAACAAAACTACAGCCTACAGACTGGGAAAGGATCTTCACCAACCCTATATCTGACAGAGGACTGATATCCAGAATATATAAAGAATACATTCTTTGAAGTTTTATAAACCACTAATCTCAATCTCTGTTTATTTCACTTCCATCACTTATGCTGAGTGCATTATCATTTTGTTCACAAAACGGATTTATTTTTTGCATGTAGACCTAAGTATTAAGCATGGCTTTGCATTTCATTAGGTAAAACATTGGCTAATGATGTAGCAGAAAAAGAGAAAACAAAACATCAATTCACAACAATAAAGGAACATGAAAAATCCTGTTCAAGTATATTGAGTCCTGGAAAAGGGTGAAGATACTGTAGTAAGCTCAGAGATGGAATTGAAAAGTCTATTATGCCCTTTTGATTTTTCATGATTTCTGCATCATATATGATGCTCTGAAATTTAACTTCATATTTTCCCTAGAAAGAAAGTTAAAGGTAGATTGAACATGTGGGTGATAGCATATCAGAAGGATCCAGTCATGAGGCTTACATGCTATCATCCTCATCCACCAAGGGGACTATCAGCAGCTTTGATTACATATGCATTCTTGGCTGTAATATTAGGAAAAGATCACCGGTACTGTTTAATTTTGTTGGCAGCCACTGACTTGCATGAGTGCCTAGCAACTGAACAATGGCAGGGTGGAGCACTATCCAGGAAGGTTTCCAAATGAATGCTGTATTTGTCTGATAACCTTGTCATTGTCCAAAATGTGTTCAAGTTTTTATGTCTAAGAATAATATGTTATTCAAGCTTCTTATGATTTCTTCCATATGTTAAGACCCTTTTTATCTTACAGAACAAAGGCCAAAACACTTAAGTACAGGGAAGTTTCAATAAAGCAGATTTCAAGGCTCTATATTAATTAAATATAAAACTACAGTTTTCAGCATGTGATAGTGAATTCACTTTCCAAAGTGCTAGATGAGATGTGAAATGTGTGAACAAAAACAAATTATTTTGAGATGTAAGAGTTACAGCACAACTGAAAATTTTAGTATAAGGACACTGTAATTGTAGATGATACAAAGCAAGAGTGAGTTTATTGCATAATTTCATACAGAATAAATATGTAGTAAAATATCACCTATTCTTTTTCCAAATGAGAATATATAATAATATTAAGAGCCAAACCATAAATCATTGTGTATTGTACTCAGGGTTAGAAGAGATCATCACAGAAAGCATTAACTTTCTAGTGCTTAATTACTTCGCAAATGCCTAAATTTTGTCAGGCAATACTCTGAAATCACAGTATATATTCCTCTATTACCCAGAATAAACAAATGGAAAACAAATAATTGATTTTTTATTATTTATATTAATTACAGTTTATTCACTTTGTATCCCAGCTGTAGCCCCCAACCTCCTCCCCTTCCAATCCCACCCTCCTTCCCTCATCTCCTTCTATGCCCCTTTCAAAGTCTGCAGATAGGGGAGGTCCTGTTCCCCTTCCATCTGACTCTAGTTTATTGGGTCTCTTCAGAATTGGCTGCATTGTCCTCCTCTGTGGCCTGGCAAGCCTGCTTCCCCATCATGGGGAAGCAGCCAAAGAGCTAGCCACTGAGTTCACATCAGAGACAGTCCTTGTTCCCCTTATTAGGGTACCCACTAGGATACTGAGCTGCCATGGGCTACATCTAGCAGGGATTCTAGGTTATATGTTAGAGTATCAGTCTCAGAAAAGACCCCTGGGCCCAGGTATTTTGGTTCTGCTGCGCTGCTGCTATCCTTATGGAGCTCCTGTCCTCTCTAGGTCTAACTACTTCCCCCTTCTTTCCTAAGATTCCCTGCACTCTGCCCAAAGTTTGGTTATGAGCCTCAGTATCTGTGTTGATACAAATCTGGGTAGAGTCTTTCAGAGGCCCTTTATGGTAGGCTCCTGTCCTGTTTCCTGTTTTCTCCTTCTTTCAATGTCTGTCCGGTTTGTCTTTCTGAGTGAGGATTGATCATCTTTCCCAGGGTCATCCTTCTAGGTCAGCATCTTTAGGTGTACATATTTTTGTAGGTTTATCCGATATTATATGTCTAGTATCCACTTATAACTGAGTATATATTGTGTGTGTCTTTCTCTTTCTGGAATACCTCACTCAGGATGATCTTTTCTAGTTCCTACCATTTGCCTGCAAATTTCATGATATCCTTGTTTTTAATTGCTGAGTAGGATTCCACTGTGTAAATGTACCACAATTTCTGTATCCATTTCTCTGTTGAGGGACATCTGTGTTGTTTCCAGGTTTTGACTGTTACGAATAAACTTGCTACAAACATGGCTGAACAAATATCTTTGTTGTGTACTTGAGCATCTTTTTTTTTCTTTCTCTTTTCAATTTTTATTTTTTTAAATATTAGTTACAGTTTATTAACTTTTTATCCCAGCTGTAGCCCTCTCCCTCATTCCCTCACAATCCCACCCTCCCTCATCTCCTCCCTGCCCCTTTCCAAGTCCACTGATAGGGAAGTTCCTCCTCCCCTACCATCTGACCCTAGCTTATCAGGTATATTCAGGACTGGGTGCAATGTCCTTCTCTGTGGATATATGCCTAGAAGTGGTATGGCTGGATCTTGAGGAAGCGTTATTCCTCATTGTCTGAGAAAGCACCACATTGATTTCCAAACTGGTTGTACAACTTTACATACCCACCAGCAATGGAGGAGGATTCCACTTTCTTCACATCCTCTCCAGCATGTATTGTCATTTGAGTTTTTGATCTTAGCCATTCTGATGGGTGCAAGGTGAAATCTCAGGGTGGTTTTGATTTGCATCTCCCTGATGACTGAGGACATTGAGCATTTCTTTAAGTGTTTCTCTGCCATTCTATATTCCTCTACATACAATTCTCTGTTTAGCTCTGTACCTCATTTTTTAATTGGATTACTTTGATTTGTTGTTTTTTAACTTCTTTAGTTCTTGATATATACTGGATGATATATATATATATATACTTGATACATACTGGGGTAATGCCCTCTGTCAGATATAGGGTTGGTTGCTCTTTAGTTGATGAGATCTAGCAACAACTGCCTGTTACTCCATTTTAGTCTGTTTCTGAAGCATTTGAAGGTGATCATTAGATTTTACCAAACTCTGATATGGCCAATTGCCAGACCCTTGGTAGCCAACACAACATACAACAAATCTTTGTATTAATCATGTCATTCATATCTCTTGTCACATTTCTTAGATTTCTATTTTTTGGGGGGGGATAAGGGGGTGGAATGAAAGCCTACTAACTCAGAGAGCAGAGAAAGTACCCAGCTGACCTTCCTCATCAGCGGACATCCCAGAATGAAACAGCCTCTTCTCCCTGTCCATTCTGTCTTAAAAACCCTTCAAACTGAATGTCCCTCCTTCCTTCTTCCTGTAGGTCTCTCTTTCTGTCACCCAGATTTCCTCTGACTCTTTATGGCTTTTTTCTATGTTCATTTCCTGTGAACTGATTGCTTGATCCTCTGTGGTTCACTTTATGTAATCCTGTTTACACCAATAATCAAGCCAAAGGCACTTGAATTAAAGGTGTGAGCCACACCAATACTAGAAACAGTTTTTTGTTTGTTTGTTTGCTTGTTTTTCAGTGAGAAACACAATCTTGTGGTTCATAGTGTGATCAAATATCCTTCAACCACTGTGCAAATTAAGCCACATCCCCAGACCTCTTCCAACATGTTAAACAGTTGTATAAATTTTTACTTGTTTGACAGATTTTCCTGGGACAGATGTGAACAAATGTCGATTCAAGCCATATAGGGAGCCCCTTGCAGACCAAAGTATGGGGCATGAATACTATCAAAGTCCACCTTGGAAAACTAATGAGTTTTATTGGCGTAACTTACAGAAATATAAGTGTGGAATTACCTATAAAAGCAGAAATGAATCAAAGACAGCTACACCACTCCTGGGCGTATACCCAAAAGAGGCCCAAGTACACAAATAGGACATTAGCTCAACCATGTTTGTAGCAGCTTTATTTATAATAGCCAGAACCTGGAAACAACCCAGATGTCCCACAACGGAGGAACGGATACAGAAATTATGGTACATCTATACAATGGAATATTACTCAGCAATAAAAAACAAAATATTTATAATTTAATTTGATAATAATGATATTTTTTTACTGCTGGACTAAATAAATTTAACAATCATTCTTCTACTGTTTTTTTCTGGTCCCACAAAACATATGCTACTTTTTCTTTACGCTAATTTCTAATTTTATACAACTATGTTATATTTTTTTTTCCTTCATAAAGTCTCTAGGGAATAGGAAGAATCATTTCTGTTCTCAAATTTTCACACTGAGAAAATACTTACTGGTTTAGCATTTTTTTTATGTATGTTTTTGTGAGTGATTAAGCAATGCATAGTTTCACTTGATACTCAATCCATGAGAGGAAGGCCATGCCCAACATGACAAGGAATTGGAGTCTGGATAGTACAACTCCAAAGCCCAGAAACCTAGGGTAGAAACAAACATAGCAGTTTATCAAAGCAGATGCTTAGACTCATAACCAAACTTTGGGCAGAGTGCAGGGAATCATATGAAAGAAGAGAGAGTTAGTAAGATCTGGAAAGAACAGGAGCTCCACAAGGACCAAAGTCCTCCCCTACCAGTAGACTTGGGGAAGGGCATGCATGCAGAGGGTGGAGGAAGGGAGGGATTGGGACGGGAGGAGGGAGAGAACCATGGGGGGGATACAAAGTGAATAAAGTGTAATTAATAAAAAAATGAATATATATTCATATATATATGCAATGCATATATATATTCAATATATATGTATATATATTCAATATATATATACATATATATATATATATATATATATATATATATATATATATATATATGCAAAGGGGCTTGTCTGAGACTGATTCTCCAACCAGGGACCATGTATGAATATAACCTAGAACCTCTGCTCTGACATAGCCCATTGCAGCTCAGTATCCAAGTGGCTTCCCCAGTAAGGGGAACAGGGACTATCTCTGGCATGAAATCTATGACTAGCTCTTCCCAGTCACCCATGGGAAGAGCAGCCTAGCTAGGCTACAGAGGAGGACAGTGCAGCCAGTCCTGAAGATACTTGATAAGCTAGGGTCAGATGGAAGGGGAGGAGGACCCCCATAATAAGTGGACTTACGGGCAAGGAGGAGATGATGGAGGAAGGGTAGATTGGGAGGGAGTGAGGAAGGGGGCTACAGCTGGGACAAAAAGTAAATAAACTGTAATATAATAAAAAATAAAAAAAATATATATCAAAAAAGAATCAAACATGACTGGTAAGATAGATAGATAGATAGATAGATAGATAGATAGATAAAAATGCTTCCTAATAATATTCTGTTATACTCATAGATCAGTGTCTTGTTCAGTTGTCATCAAAGAGGCTCACTCCAGTGGCTGCAGATGGAAGCAGGTGCAGAGACCCACAGCCAGACATTATGCTAGAGAGAGTCTAAACTGGATATCTCCATCTGTTCCATTTAAGAGATCAGAGAACCCTGCCCCAGAAGAGGGGGAAGAATGATTGTAGGAGTCAAAGAGGATAGAGGATGTCATGAGAACAATATTCACTGAATCAACTAAGCAGAGCTCAAATGAGCTCACAGAGACTAACATGGCAAGCTCAGGCCTTCATGGATCTGCAGCAAGTCCTTTGCATATATGTTGTGGTTGTTAGCTTGGTGTTTTTGCTGGGCACCTAATAGTGGGAATGGGTGTGTCTCTGACTCTTTTGTCTGCTTTTGTGACAGTTTTCCTATTGGATTACCTTGTCCAGCCTCAATATGAGGGATTTTGTCTTGTCTTATTGCACCTTGTTTTGTTATGTTTGTTTTTTGTCTCTTGGAGGCCTGCTTCTTTCTGAATGGAAATGGAGGGGTAGTACTCTTTAGAGAGGGTAAGTCAGTAGAGGGCTGGGAGGAGGGGAGGGAGGGGATGCTGTGGTAAAAATGTATTTTATTAGAGAAGAATATATTTAAATTCAAAATTATAGAACACACACACGAAGTTTATTCTGTTTTTGTTGGCCAGTTCCTTCTGAGCTTAAGGACTGCCCTGATGTTTAGTGGAAATACCCATATATTAATTGTGACTTCATTGAATAAACTGGGTTCTCTCTCTCTTAGAAGAGAAGCTACTAATTTCAAATAGATTATTGTTTAGTCATGAGACCCTATTCCCAATTCTCTTTCTCTATGCTGGGAGATTGTCAAGCTCCTGTGGGTCTTATGCACACTGCCAAAATCTCTGTGAGTTCATATGTATATCAGCCCTGTTGGGTCAGGGTCTTAGAAATCATTCATCAACTCTGCCTCTTAAAATCTTTCTTTTACTACTTTAAAGATCCATGAGCTTTTAGGGGAAGGGCTTAATAAAGTCATCCCGATTAGAGTTGAAAGGCTTTCGTTTATTGGAAACATATTTCTGAATTATCTGTGTTTTCAGATAAAGCACATAAATCATTTAAATTTCATCCGATGAAAATATAAATAAGAGAATGAAAGGAATTGTGAAAGGTAACAGGACAGACAGAATTATTTGTGATTTCAAAGAGCAAATAAAGATATTTGTGAAATAATGAAATATAATGAACATCAAAATAAACATTAAAAGTAATTGGTTTTCTTGTTCCTTCTCTTCTATCACTTCTGATGTTTATCCGGTTTTCTCTTCTGAATGAGAGTTAAGGATTCTAGGATCCTCATTTTCATTTAGCTTCTTTAGGTCTGTACATTTTTATCATGTTTATCCTATATAATATTAAATTTTAGTATGTTTATCCTCTGTAAAATGGCTAATATGAACTTATAACTGAGTATGTATCATGCATGTCTTTCTGCTTCTGGGATACCTCACTCCGTATGATCTTTTCTAGTGCCATCTATTTGCCTTCAAATTTTATGATTTCCTTGTTTTTAATTGCTGAGTAGTATTCCATTGTGTAAATGTACCAACATTTCTGTATCCATTCCTCCATTGAGGGACATCTAGGTTGTTTCCAGGTTCTTGTTATTTTGAATAAAAGTGCTATGAACAAAGTTGAGCAAATGTTCTTGTTGCATAGTTGAGCATCTTTTGGATATATGTCCAGGAGTGGTAAAGCTGGGTCTCAAGGTAGCACTATTCCCAGTTTTCTTAGAAAGCACCAGATTTATAGAAGAGGATCCAGGCAGTCATGATGGGACCTGATACGCTAGGGTCAGAGAGTAGGGAAAGAGGATTTCCCCTATCATTGGACTAGGCAAGAGGGATCAGGGAGGAACAGGGAGGGAAGGAGGGACAGGGAGGAGATGAGGGAGGGATAATAAAAATAATGCCAAATAAATAAGTAAATGTTATAATTATAAGCTGTTTCATGACCAAAAAATGTAATAGGTTTTCCTTTCTTAGACTACTTATTATAGAAGCAAGTGATGATAAATAAAGGGAATTTGGCTTGTCATTTTAGTAGAAAAATGCTGTTTTGCTTTAAAAACTGGACTTTGCACACCCAATTTTGTCTGATTACTAGTATTTTATTTCCTTGAATGACAAGGTTGTATAGGTGACAATTAAGAATAAGAGTTCTGGACTTTAAGCAATATAAATAACAAGTGTAGACCTCAGGCTATTGTTCAAGAAGGTCCTTAGGAGCTAGCTACTCTTGTCACTGATTCATGAACATGCTTAATGAATATACTAAAATTAATATATATATACCAAAGTGTTATTTAAATGTTTTTGTCTGAAATAGATAACCCTCGATACCACAAACATAAGAAAAATAAATAATTTATTAGCAGAAGCCAATTGATTAGAAGATATTATTTTAAAATAGTATAAAATAGTAATTATATGTTTTGCTTCTTAGTAATAAGAGAGCAAAAGAATATGATTATGAGCATAATTATAATTTTATTGTGTGATTTGAAATAAAATTGAATTAAATAATAATCTGTATCACTGTATGGAGATGTGTGATAATCATGAGGCCTTATTTCTTTCTAAATTAGGCTACAAATTCTAGACAAAATAGACAGAACTAGAAAGTATTTTTTATCTTGAAAATTTAAATTCTTTTTAAAATTCATGTGGAATGTCAGTGACCAAGGACCTCTAAGATAATCAAACATTGCAGTCTAAGAGTGGAAGGTATAAAATATATATTTATGGAAAATATGTATGATTGTGTGTACATGCATGTATGTTTGCATATGCAGGTGGATGTGGATGTTTGGTGTGCTAAAAAAAAGTAGGTGATATAAACAAAGATGAAATAGTCGTCAATTTTTAAGAGTAAAAAGTAAAAATAATCTACGGAAAAAGCTATGTATATAGCTTCTACTGAATATATAATGCTGTATATAAAACTCTTAAAATTTCATTTTCTTTAATTCATTTTCCCTGGAAAAGACTTGATGTAAATTACACATATACATATGATAGAATACAGTGATGGCTGGTGTATGAGGAGATCCTCACCCTGCTTTTACTAAACTCAGGGAAAGTTTAATATTCTCTATATTGCTTTTTGCAAAATAATAGAAAAATTTTCATGCTCTAGCAGCTCATCCTTAATAGGTGGTTCACAAACTACATTCGCAATGTGGAAATGATTAAATCTATATTTTAGTTATAGAACAAGGGGACAAAATGCTTCTGAAACATAAAAAAATCTCAAATTGATCCAATTCATTTATGTTCATACCTATTTTCCCTTTCAAATAAGACTCTAGAGTGCTGAGTTAAAAATATTGGCAAAACATAGTTAAAAGCACCAGTTATTTTATAAACATTGGTATTCTGCATTACTGAGTGGATGGATAAACGTCAAGTCTGCATACCTAGTTAAGTTGTTTCACTTACGGCTACATATTCCCTATATTTTCCAATGACGACAAAAACAGTAGTGTCCCTTTCTTTATTGCTTTTTTCTATAATGAGTGGAAAGACTGATTGGGAAGTATCATAGTTTTCAGCTTCTTTTGAACCTAGAATTTTCTAGTTTCCCATAGGTGCACAAAGATCTTTGTTACTCTCTGCCTGTAATATCAAATTCCAGATAGCATTTAATACTTCTCCTTTATAGGTTTCATTTAATTCTTAAAAAAATACATATTTTACACCTACTAAGTATTACTCATTTTTCCAAATACTGCAACCAAAGGATATAGGAACTAATAAAGAAGCTGGATAAGTGACATCTTTTTTACTAATATTTGATATAATTATAAATTTTACCATCAGCATTGCTCATCATTAATCATTCATTAGTCTACATTCAATTCTATATTACTGTTAAATTAATGGTAATATCTTTAAAATTCCTTTGACATGTTATGCTAGCTTCTTTTTTTTTTTTTTTTTTTTCAATGCAGTTTATTCAGGAACCTTGAACAATCATCTGACCCTGGGGAAAGCCAGCCCACAGCTTAAATAGCATTTGGGTAGCCAACCCAGGCGTGCCACGTGGGCAATGCAGATAGGTCCACATACATGGAAGCAAGCCAGATCCTCGGCCTTAGCCAAATGTGGAATTGTTCATGACAGAGAGCACTCACCATTGGGAAGGTGGAAGGCGGAAACCAGCTCCATCTTTAAGGCATAGCATTCCGCAGCTCTCTACAGTTCCCCCTTTTTGTTTTAGATGCATCAGGCAAGAGTAGAGGTCTGATCTCTGATATTAGAAATAAATTGGGACTTTGTACCGATGTTCATTTAGGTGTCATCCACCCAAAGAGCATCAGACCCGTCTGATACCTTTTTCTCAGAGGCGGGACCTGGGGTATCAACCCGCATGCAATCAGACATGCTCTTCTCTGGGTCCAAAGTGGCTGACCCTGAGTGCAGTGCTTAGCCTCGCATTCCTCTATTTGTGTTTCAAATTTTCTCTACCCCATTAAGGAAAACATGAAACTGGAGATGAACATGTATATACATTTGATATCATTCACTCAATAACTCATACTTGTCATAAAGTATGACAATTCACTTTTGGACCAAAATCAGTTCTGAGAGAAGTAAAATGAAAAATGTCTTTAGAGAAGTAAACACTAAATATGAATTTAAAAAAAATCAAAGGTTGAGCGTTAGTATATAGAATTATTCTCAAACATAAAAAGACAGGGTCTACCTGATCATCAAAAGACTGTATAGCCAAGATTTAAAATAATATGTATATTCAGGTTGTTACCACAATAGCAGAGGATAGACAGGAAAAAAGTGTGGAACATCTGTTATGCTCTAGGAAGTCTTAACTAATTCTAAGCAGTCATAAAATGATTATTTAAGATTTACAGAGACAATTGGGTGTTAATTACAGCAGAGAAGATATAAAGAAGACTATAAAATTATAGTCACAATGACTGAGTAAAGAAGGTAAAAAATGTGTTAAGAATAAAAATAACCCTCTCATAAATTATTTTTAATTAATTTATTTACTTTGCATCCTGATCAGAGATTCCTTTCCCTTGTCTCCTCCCAGTCCTTCCCTCTCCTCTCCTTTGTCTTCCCCTCCCCTCTCTTTCTCCTCAGAGAAGGGGAGACATACCATGGATAGGAACCAGCTTTGGTATATCAAGTTGTAGAGGGGGTAGGTGATTCTTCTTCTACTGGTGCCCGACAGAGTCACTCAGTTAGAGGGAAAAGATCCAAAGATAGGCAACATAGAGTCTCAGACAGCACCTGCTCCTATTGTTAGGTATCCCATATGAAGACAAAGCTGCACATCTGTTACAAGCATGTAGGGGGCCTAGATCCATCCCATGCATGCTCTCTGGTTGGTGGCATAGTCTCTCTGAGCCCTTATTAGCCCCGGTTAGTTGATTTGTAGGTTTTCTTATGGTGTCCTTGACCTCTCTGTCTCATTCAATCCTTCCTCCCCCTCTATCACAAGACTCCTGGAGCTCTGCCTAATGTTTGGCTGCGAGTCTCTGCATCTGTTTCTATCAGCTATTTCGTGAAGTCTCTCAGATGATAGTCATGCCACAAACTCTTATCATTTTGTTTCTTCAGAATCAACTTTGAATACAAGTTGGACATTCTTATACCAAAAGTAGTGTTTAGATTCTCTGGACACTTTCCAGTTCTCTATTTACACTTTCTCATGCTTGCAAGTCCCAAAATCTGCCCTACACATCGAGGTCCTGGTGACCAACTGCCTATGGGACAGCTACTCACCTACCTCATCAATACCTGTGCTTGGTATGGACTTTCCAGATATACTAGATTTGTTTAGGCACTATGTGACCTGATGGTGTGCATAGTGAATAGGTTTAAATCTGCCAGAATGTCACAAGAAAGTTGCCTGAAATGATATCAAGTTCTGAAGATCTTCCTCCCCCATCTGTTTCCAAATATTTGTTATGTATATGTACCATGGTCAGGTTCTCCTCACTGTTCCTTTTGAGAGGCCTTCATAGCTTTGGATCTCTACTTAATACTTTGTTTCTGTTATTTCTTATGTGGCTCCCCCTTCTTATTTTTGAATGTGTATGCGTGCATGTGTGTGTGCATGTGTGTGTGTCATATCTTCTGTCTCACCTGAAAGCATATGCAATCAGATCCATCTCTGCCCTCAAAACTGCTCTCCTTAGGTAATGGTCTTCTTTATCAAAACAGAAACAGGGCAGAGAGCAGACAGAAGTACAGCTATCCGCATTGGTACCTTTCCAATGGGTGAGACTCCAAGTCACAAGCTGAGCACCTAGTTACTTGGAAAAATGCACAGCAGGCAATGAAGAATGCCCATTCCAAAATGCCTATTAATACTCTTTCTACTCAATTCTGTTTGCATGCGTGATGAGGACAATCATCCAAACACAGCAGTGAGTAGTTAGCCTACTTTGTAACAACTTAAAAACTATAGTAACCACGTTGTTCACACGTCAGGAATAAAATTCAAGTTGGCTCATACTGGAGGATAAATGAGTAAATTTAAGGGACGGAAGTTAGCTTCCAGGTCAAAGCAAACATCCAGAGAGAAAAGTAACCAGGAGTACTGGTCTTGTCAACCTTTTGAAGCTAAGTGGCACTTACCTTTTTACTTACAAATGATGTATTCACACTTGCACCAGAAAACACTGTCTCTAAATGGAAATAACGCAAGTCACTTTCCATTGTCTATAAAAGCCACACCCACCTGTTAACCAATATTCTTATTATAGGTATAGACTTTCAACGATATTCTTCCAAAAACTCTTATAGAAAAATGTCCATTTTACTTTCAGCATTCACTATATACACACTCTCAAAATACTGTTTCTCTTAAGTATATTCAAACCACAGTAATTTTAAGACAAGACAATTTGATCTTCCCCATGTGAAATTTATTTTCCTCTCATTTTTTTCTTTCTTTATTTCTTCTTCTCTTTCTTTCTTTGTTTCTTTTTCTCTTTCTTCTCTCTTTCTTTCTTTCTCTCTATATTTGGTTTTCTTTTTTAGGGTTTCTTTTTTTTAACTTTTATTAATTATACTTTATTCACTTTGTATTCCCCCATAAGCCCCTCCCTCCTCCCCTCCCAATCCCACCCTCCCTCTACCTTATTCATGCATGCCCCTCCCCAAGTCCACTGATAGGGGAGGTTATCCTATCCTTCCTTCTGATTTTAGTCTATCAGATCTCATCAGGAGTGACTGCATTTGGTTTTCAATACAGGGTTGCTCTGTGTAGCCTTGACTGCTCTGGACACACTGAGATTGGCTTGCTTCTGCCTCCCCAAGTGCTGGGATTAAAGGCATGCGCCCCCACACCTGACTCCTCTCATTCTTTGTATGTTTTTAGTTGAACAATTACTTTTGTATGGGGAAAGATCCTGACAGCAAGATCTTTACCTCCTGTACATGTAGGTTTATATCCTTTACATTGCTTCATGGCTTGTCTGAGTTACTAATCATGCTTTATTTGAAATACCCTTACAGTCATTGGTAAATAGGTCATCATGCTTAAAATTGTGGTGGTTTTCTTCAGACTTTTAGCTTTTATTTTCTATACCTCCCCATTCTTCTACAATCCTTTTCTATCATTTATATGCAATTAAATAGAAAAATAAACCGTTACATTTCTTACTGCTATAAAATGTTTTTAATTTTATCTAATGTGGGTATATATGTGTATGTGTGTGTATATATATATACATATTTATGAAATGATATATAAAAGATGATTTTTTAGAGTTAAAATGGAGTGATTACAAATATTAACATTTGCATCTTTTGTTCTATCACATTTAAAATTTCAGTGTGTGTACAAAAAATTGGAATAGCCCAAGTATTGTGATAAATGTCTATAATCAGAGTACCAGGCAATGTGAAGCAGGGAAATCATTTATTAAAAAGTAGCCCAAGGTGCATAATCATTTAATATCTGGAAAATATTTTAAAAGCATAGGAGGTATGTAGTAAGTGAGGTTAGAGCATGTAGAAAACAAGGCAAATCAGAAATTGTATAAGTTCATTATTACTACACGTCCGCTCATAATAGAGCATTTAGACTGTTGTCTTTTCTGCTAACTAAATAATTGATTATTCTGCCATCACATTTAGAGAGCTATTCTTCCCCTGGAGCTATCTAATGGGACTTAGTTTGCACCTAAGCTTTCCAAGCATATCTTAGTAGCCAAATTATCTTATAATGATAATTCTGTGTTACCTTTATGCCACTATCTTTTTTTTTTTGTTTGCCACTATCTTTTGAACAATTTTATATTGACATTTTGATGATGGTTAAGGAGACCATAGTTTTATACCCTCAGTTTATATTTTGTATTCAGGATTTTTTGATTATTCATCATCACAATTTCATTTACTTTAAAAATACTGTTGAATTTATCTCATAAAGCACTTCAAAATTTAATTAAAACTGAAATAATTTTGTCAATGACTATTGCAAAAATTTATGCCTTTATAAAATTTTCTAATAGTTATATATATAATTTGTTCCAACTTTGTGTCAGAATTATCACATTTTTAATAATATTATATGTTTTGTTTCTAAAGTTATAACATATATTATGTTTTACTAATAAATGTATTCATTTTATGAATTTAATAAAAAAGAAAAGAAAAAACTAAACAAGGCAAGGAATGTAAAAGCCTTGGTCATAAAGATATAATAAAGACTTTTAAAACCTATTTATGAAGCATGACTATTTTTGTATTATTTATGTAGCCCTCATGTTTTTGTGACATAGGAGATATCGTATGAATTTGTTAAGGAGGTTTAGAAAAACTAAGTTACTTGGATGGTCACATAGTAAGTGCAGGATTCTTGTGTTTACTGTATACTTTTATAAGGAGAACTTATTTAATTGATTATCATTTCTATTGAAGGAAATACAACCCCAGAGAATATAATTGTTATTGTTAGCTGAATTCAGAAATTCGCTATGAACTACTAGAGACGCTTCGGGGGTTCTGGGGCTAATTTTGTACCACCATACTTGGCTGAAGAAAAACATTGATTACTGTAGAGACTCCCAGCCTAGGCAGCCTCAAGCATACACAAAAACTGCAGACAACCGAGAAATTTTGAGTGTTGGAAGAATGGTCTTTTTTGAGGAGGAGCACACCAATTGGAGGTACAGCGCCAGATGGTCAGCCCTGGAGGCACGCATTTGGGTAGCATTGTAGAGACTGAGTTGGCTATATTTAATCTACATATACACATATGCATATAAAAGCAATTGATGAAAGGGGAGACCATAGCATTGGAGGAGGGCAGTAAGGAGACTATAAGAGAATTTAGAAAGAGGGAAGAAATAACATAAATATATTATGATCTCAAAAATAAGATAAAAAATAATTATTTCATGAATCAGATTGTGAAAGAGGAAAGCTTTTGAGGAATGGGAAGCTGAGAGTGTATTAATAAAAATTATAAAATTTAGTAAGTTAAATTTCTATTGTTTTTGATCTTCATTACTTAGATTCATTCTTTTCTCATATGATCACATTCGATGTTAGTATCTATTGGGGATAAAAAGAGGGAATGAAAACCAAGCAGCTATCATTCCAAAATATCGTTTAAGTTGTACTTGTGGTTTAATTCAACTGACTGAAATCAGGAACGAGGCCCAGGGAGCTTCAGAAGATACTGGTAATGATGAAGTTTCCAGTTGAAACATGGATCAGGGAAATATATCATTCATATCTCCTTTTAGCTCAGATGCTATGAGCAGGAGAGAAAGTTCTACAAGTGAAAGTGTTTGTCCTGAATCCCAATGAACTGAGTTCTATAACTAGAACCCATTTCTAGTTATATATTCCATTTCTAAAATTTCTAAAAGAAATTCACACTCGTAATTTTTATTTAGCATTCTTTTTTTGTCTTTTTGTTCTTTATTAATTACACTTTATTCACTTTGTA
Source organism: Meriones unguiculatus (assembly GCF_030254825.1). Classification (NCBI taxonomy): domain Eukaryota; kingdom Metazoa; phylum Chordata; class Mammalia; order Rodentia; family Muridae; genus Meriones; species Meriones unguiculatus. Next base: position 112,207,177 of record NC_083350.1, on the reverse strand, counting down.
TCCCCCTTGTGGTTCTCTTCCTCCTTCCTTCCCAATCAATCCCTTACTCCACCCTCTGCATGCATGCCCATCCCCAAGTCCACAGATAGGGGAGGACTTCTTTTCCTTCCTTCTGATCTTAGTCAATTAGGTCTCATCAGGAGTGGCTGTGTTGTCTTCTACTGTGGCCTGGTAATGCTGCTTCCCCCTCAGGGGGAGGGAATTAAAGAACAGGCCAATCAGTTCATGTCAGAGAGAGTCCCTGTTCCTATTACAATGGAACCCACTTGGATACTGAACTGCCATGGGCTACATCTGAGCAGGTGTTCTAGGTTATCTCCATGCATGGTCCTTGGTTGGAATATCAGTCTCAGGAAAGACCACTGTGCTCAGATTTTTTTGCTTCTGTTGCTCTCCTTATGGAGAGCATAAGACTCAGCATCTGCCTTGATAGTCTGTAGGGCAGAGCCTTTCAGAGATCCTCTGTGTCAGGCTCTTGACTTGTTCCCTCTTTTGTCCTTCTTCTGATGTCCATCTTTTTTGCCTTTCTGGATAGGAATTGAGCATTTTAGCAAGAGTCCTCCCTCTTGATTAGTTTCTTTAGGTGTACAGATTTTAGTAGGTTTATCCTATATTATATGTCTATATGAGTGAGTATATGCCATGTGCATCTTTCTGCTTCTGGGATAGCTCACTCAGGATGATCTTTTCCAGATCCCACCATTTACCTGCAAATTTCATGATTTCCTTGTTTTTTATTGCTGAGTAATATTCCATTGTGTAGCATTCTTTAGAAGGTTTTCAAAAGTGACATAGACAAATATGAGCCAACTTATATCCTAGTCCATCAATCACAAAAACTATCATTATAATAGCTTCCTGGTTTAATGATATATGGAGTCTAAAGAGACAGCAAAATAATGGGATGCATCCACAGTGGAGATTTGCCTGAGCTCATAACTGACATTTAGATCCAGTAAACAAAACATATTTTCCTTATGTCATAGAAGTTTTGATCAGGAGACAAAACAGTCTACACTGACTTGTGCAATGTTTTATGTACAACTGCTTTAAATGAGTGCTGAAAGGTGTGCCTTCTCCTGAGTATGATGTGACTTTGGAGTTCTCTTTCTGCTATATCTCCCTGGGGAATCTGAGATGTAACAATGAGGAATTTTTAGGCATTTTATAATTCAAGCTTGTTTTCCAGAAATGGAATTACATAGCAGATTTCTGTAGTCTAATTGCTTCCAGAAAATTCTACTTATAGTAATCAAACCTAAGCATCAATTCCTGAAATAACATTAAAAACTACACTTTCTTATTAGTTCTTTGGCTTCTGTGTTTCTAACTTATGAGTAATTGGTTCTAATGAATCCATATGCATCCAGAAGGCATCCAAAATGTCCATTTGTTTAAAATATAATTACATATGTGTGTGTAGGAATGTATATATAGGAATATATTTACATACTTAGGAATATATGTGTATATATGAATATATATTCATACATATACTGAGCAGCTTATTTACTTACATACTTAGGAATATATACATATATACATGAATATATTCACATACACACATATGTAAGTACAACTTGCTCAGCCAATATTACCTGCATATGATCTCTGGTTTGACCACTTGTATTGATAATTAATTAGGTACTCTTTTCTGGGTGGAATACTTGTACTGATTTCAGCATTCCTGAACTTCCTGTTGATGTTTTTGTCTAGGATTGGGGGGCTGTGCAATTCTCCTTTTCATAAGAGCTTGTGCACTGTTGTGCTTTTTCCAGATTTGTCTCAACAGACATACTGATGAAAATTCATGGGTATGGATACTCTGAGTCTTCCAGAAGACAATCTCTCTTTCTCTCTCTCTTTCTCTCTCTCTCTCTCTCTCTCTCTCTCTCTCTCTCTCTCTCTCACACACACACACACACACACACACACACACACAAAACTAAACAAAACAATTTTTTTTTGTTCCAGATTTAACTTACAGTCTCTAACCAGAACTCACAATAAGGTGCCTCTGAGAAACTCTGGCTGAGAATAACACCTGGAATTTAGAGCTGAGCAGTTTTTCCAGATAACTGAGAGATAACATTATTAGATACATTTTCATTGTTTCTATAGGTATACCATAATGATAATTACCAGTCATTTAGCGTGTAATGGTGTCTGATTTTTGACTTCTTATCCAATACTACATATTTAAGTGGTGTGTGTATGTTCATCTAAGTCAATGGCAACTTAGAATGTTTTTAAGAAATAGCATGTAGCTTAGAGTATGTGGCATATACTATTTATCAGTGTATTGAAATGAAAGTGGTAGAAGAGATGAAACAGGACTGGAGCCTACCACAGATGTCCAACCAGCAGGGGATCAAAGCAGATGCAGAGAATCACAGGGAAACTCATGCTTATTGTTGATCTATTCACAGCAGATAAAAAGTTGAAACAACCTATGTATCTTTCCACACATTAATGAATAATGAAACTGTGGTACATATAGACTGTGGTATACTATTGAGCAGCAAAGAAAAATAAAATTTACAGGTAGGATGGATGGAACTAGAAAACATCATACTGAGTGAAGTAATTCAGAGTCTGGAATACAAATGTCCTATGTCCCTTCTCATCCAGTGGTCTAGCGCCAAATCTACAAATATGAGTATATAACTTGGTATAAATGTAGTAACCAAGTAAGCAGGTCCATTTTGGACAGGGGGCATGGTGATAGAGAAAGGAATGGCAGGGTAGAAATAATTAGAAAGGGCAAGTGAGAAAACTAGGGAGATATATGAATTGTAGAAGGTAAAGGGAGATGCATACTGAAGGCAGGAATAAAAGTAAAGTTGTCAAAAAATCTCATAAGATACAATACGTTTAGCTAAATACTCATAATATATATAATACAAGTGTATGAATGTGTGTACGTGTACCTGTATACTTATATAGGTAAAATAAAATTTTCTATCTGGACAATGTTCCCCCAAACATCAAATATCATCTAACAAAAAATTAAATTAAAAAACCACCAAGAGGGAGCCAAGATGGCGGCGCCGGGAAGGCAGCGCATCTGAGAAGCAGGACAGCACTTTCTGTGAGGAGACCGGGAGAGTGAGCTCGGGGCCCTGAAACTACATCTATCATGTTTCCCTGGTGAGGGGAGGCTCCCACGTCGTGGGAATCGGTCCAGTCCACTCTCGGCTGCCCAGCCAGAACCCGGAAGAAATCCCGGGTAACGCAGGCTTTGGGTCTCCCTGCTGGAGCCGCAGGCGGGCGTGTCCCAGCCACTTTCCCAGGCTGATCTGTGGGCACAAGGGTACCTGAGACTGAGAGTCCCAGTAGCGGGGGGACCCCACGGGGAGGCAGGTTTGCGGGTCTGATCGCAGGTCACCCAGTCTTTCCCCGAAGGGTCTCTGCCACCATCACTGCCAAGCTCCTGCCACGTGCAGAGAGCTTTGCGCTCAGCTCAGGGGTGCAGACAGGCTGCACATCCCAGTGCAACGGGGACTGGAAACTCCTGTCCAGAGAGGACCCCACAGAGAGGGAAGAAGCCGTGCTGCTGGGGTCACCTAGGGAAAGTCTAGCGGACTGCGGATTGCGAGCATACAGAACTGAGTGCCCCAAGACCCTGAGTAGTGCTCATCAGCCACAGATTACCGCAGCTGATCACTAAATTTACAGCAAGAGGCCCAGAAGGAGGGCAGCTGTCTCCAGGACTTCTCCCAGTGAGAGGAGAGCCCTCTGGACTAATCAGAACCACAGTTACCACCCAGGTCTCAATGCCTGAGGTGAGCTGTAGCAACTCCTGAAAAACACCAGACATCCAGGGACTATACCCAAAAAGCTGGGAAGGCTTCCTTCAGGAAAAACCATCTTCCTGCCAAAGGGATTCTCTCCACTACAACAGTCCAGGAACAACCAGAAACTAAATTCAAACAACTAAGATAGCCCAATGGGTAGAGGACAGCATAAAAGGTCAACCAACAAAAGCCAGAGCATTATGGCATCTCCAGAACCCAGTTATCCAGGGGCAAATAGCCCTAGACAACCCAGCGCAACTGAAATTCAAGGAGACGACCTAACATCTATGCTCAAGAAGATGATAACAGTGGAAACAAATAAAATACGAAAAGAAATAGAAGAAGCTGAAGCCAAAGGGTATGTGGCCTTTAAAGAGGAAATGCTTAAATCACTGAATGAAATAAAAGAAACAGTGGATTGTTCAAACAAACAGCTGAAGGAATTGACAGAAAAACATGAAAATACAGTCAGACAGGGGAAGGAAACCAGCAAAATAGCTCAAGAACTGAAGATAGAATTAGAAAAATTAAAAAAAACACACAAATGGAAGAAATTGTGGAGAGAAAGAATTTAGGGAAGAAAGCAGGAACTACAGAGGTTAGCATAACCAATAGGCTACAAGAAATGGAAGAAAGAATCTCAGGTGTGGAAGATACAATGGAAGAAATAGATGTATCTGTCAAAGAAAATGTTAAATCTAAAAAATTCCTGACACAGAACGTCCAAGAAATTCAAAACAACATAAAAAGACAAAACCTAAGAATAATAGGAATAGAGGAAAAAGAAGATTCCCTGCACCAAGGCACAGAAAATATTTTCAACGAAATCATTGAAGAAAATTTCCCCAACTTAAAGGAGAGGCCAATAAGAATACAAGAGGCCTATAGAACACCCAATAAATTAGACCAGAAAAGAAAATCCTCATGTCACATAATAATCAAAACTGTAAGTATACAGAACAAAGAAAAAATACTAAAAGCTGCAAGAGACAAAGGCCAAGTGACATATAATGGCAAACCCATTAGAATCACACCTGACTTTTCAAAAGAGACTATGAAAGCCAGAAGGGCTTGGACAGATATCATGCAGACCCTAAGAGAACACAGATGTCAGCCCAAGCTACTATACCCTGCAAAACTCTCAGTCCTCATAGATGGAGAAAACAAGATATTCCATGACAAAAACAAATTTCAACAATACCTACAAACAAATCCAGCATTACAGAAGACACTGGAAGGGAAAATACAACCCAAGAAAGCTAGCTACATTCAAGAAAACACAGGAAATAAATAACCCCACTACAGTAAACAAAAAGCAACCAAGCACACAACCATATGACCAAGGCCAACATCAAATTCAAAGGATCTAACAGCCACTGGTCATTACTCTCTCTCAATATCAATGAACTTAATTCTCAAATAAAAAGACACAGACTAACAGAATGGATGCGTAAACAAAACCCAGCAATCTGTTGTATACAAGAGACACACCTAAGCCACAAAGATAGACATTACCTGAGGGTAAAGGGATGGAAGACGGCTTTTCAAGCAAATGGATGCAAGAAGCAAGCAGGAGTAGCCATTCTAATATCTGATAAAATAGACTTTCAACCAAAATTAATCAAAAGAGATAGGGAAGGAAACTTCATAATCATCAAGGGAAAATTCCACCAAGAAGACATCACAATCCTGAACATCTATGCCCCAAATAAAAGGGCACCCACATTTGTGAAAGAAACATTGATAAAACTTAAACCACATATAGAACCCCACACACTAATAGTGGGAGACTTCAACACCCCACTCTGAACAAAGGACAGGTCAACTAAACAGAAATTAAACAAAGAAACAATATCTCTAACAGAGGTCATGAATCAAATGGACCTAACAGACATTTACAGAACCTTACACCCAAACACAAAAGAATTTACCTTCTTCTCAGCACCACATGGAACCTTCTCGAAAATAGACTACATAGTTGGTCACAAAGCAAGCCTCAACAAATACAGGAAGATTGAAATAATCCCTTGTATCCTGTCTGATCACCATGGAATAAAGCTGGACCTCAGTAACAACGGAAATAGCAAAAAGCCTACACATACATGGAAAATGACCAACTTGCTACTAAAAGACAGCTGGGTCAGGGAAGAAATAAAGAAAGAAATTAAAATCTTCCTAGAACTCAATGAAAATGAAGACACAACATACCCAAACTTGTGGGACACAATGAAAGCAGTGTTAAGAGGAAAATTCATAGCACTAAGTGCCTTCAAGAAGAAATTTGAGACAGCTCATTCAAGCAACTTAATGGCTCACTTAAAAACCCTAGAAAAAGAAGAAGCAGACACACCAAGGAGGAGTAGACGGCTGGAAATAATCAAACTCAGGGCTGAAATCAATCAATTAGAAACAAATAAAACAATTCAAAGAATCAATGAAACCAAGAGCTGGTTCTTTGAGAAAATCAACAAGATAGACAAACCCTTAGCCAAGCTAACTAAAAGGCAGCTAGACACCATCCAAATCAACAAAATCAGAAATGAAAAGGGGGACAAAACTACAGACACTGAGGAAATCCAAGCAATCATTAGGATTTACTTCCAAAGTCTATATGCCACAAAATTTGAAAATCTAAAAGAAATGAACAATTTTCTTGACCGATTCTATATGCCAAAGCTGAATCAAGACCAAGTAAACCAATTAAATAGTCCAAAATCCCCTAAGGAAATAGAAGTTGTCATCAAAAGTCTACCATGCAAAGAAATTTCAGGGCCAGATGGTTTCAGCGGCAAATGCTACCAGACCATCAAAGAAGAGCTAACACCAATTCTCTTCAAACTATTCCACAAGATATAAACAGAAGGAACATTACCAAACTCATTCTATGAAGCCACAGTCACCTTGGTACCTAAACCTCACAAAGACTCAACAAAGAAAGAGAATTTCAGGCCAATCTCCCTTATGAACATTGATGCAAAAATACTCAACAAAATACTCACAAACCGAATACAAGAACACATCAAAGATATCATCCACCATGACCAAGTAGGCTTCATCCCAGGTACGCAGGGGTGGTTCAATATATGGAAATCCATCAATGTGATCCACCATATTAACAAACTGAAAGAAAAAAAACACATGATAATCTCCCTAGATGCTGAAAAAGCCTTTGACAAAATCCAACATCCATTCATGTTTAAAGTCTTGGAGAGATCAGGGATACAAGGCACATATCTAAACATAGTAAAGGCGATATATAGCAAGCCTATAGCCAACATCAAACTAAACAGAGAGAAACTTAAAGCAATCCCACTAAAATCAGGGACAAGACAAGGCTGCCCACTCTCTCCATATCTCTTCAACATAGTTCTGGAAGTCCTTGCTAGAGCAATAAGACAGTTGAAGGAGATCAAGGGGATTCAAATTGGAAAGGAAGAAGTCAAATTATCACTATTTGCAGATGATATGATAGTATACCTGAGTGACCCCAAAAAGTCTACCAAGGAACTCCTACAGCTGATAAACACCTTCAGCAAAGTGGCCGGATACAAAATTAACTCAAAAAAATCAGTAGCCCTCCTGTATACAAAAGACAAAAGGGCTGAGAAAGAAATTAGGGAAACAACACCCTTCACAATAGCCAGAAATGACATAAGGTACCTCAGAGTAACCCTAACCAAGGAAGTCAAAGATTTGTATGAAAAAAATTTCAAATCTCTGAAGAAAGAACTAGAAGAAGATATGAGAAGATGGAAAGATCTCCCATGCTCATGGCTTGGCAGAATTAACATAGTCAAAATGGCCATCTTACCAAAATCAATCTACAGATTCAATGCAATGCCCATCAAATTACCAACACAATTCTTTACAGACCTGGAAAGAAAAATTCTCAACTTCATACGGAATAACAAGAAACTCAGAATTGCTAAAACAATCCTCTACAATAAAAGATCTTCTGGAGGTATCTCCATCCCTGAGCTTAAGCTGTACTATAGAGCAACATTTTTAAAAACTGCATGATACTGGCATAGAAACAGATTGGTGGATCAATGGAACTGAACAGTGGACCCAGAAATAAACCCACACACTTATGGACACCTGATATTTGACAAAGACACCAAAACCATACAATGGAAAAAAGGTAGCATCTTCAACAAATGGTGCTGGTCCAACTGGATGTCTACATGTAGAAAAATGAAAATAGATCCATACTTATCACCCTGCACAAAACTGAAGTCCAAGTGGATCAAAGACCTCAACATAAAACCAGACACATTAAATCAGCTTGAAAAAAAGTGGGGAATACCCTAGAACTCATTGGTACAGGGGAAAGACAGATGGGATGTACATTGAATGTATGACAGGAGTCTACTGAGCGAATCTGAAAGACTCTAACTAGCAGTGTTTTCAAAGCAAAGACTCATGACCAAACCTTTGACAGAGTACAGGGAATCATAAGAAAGAAGGGGATTTAGACTGATGGGGAAAGGATAGGAGCTCCACAAGGACCAAATATATCTGGGCACAGGGTCTGCTCTGAGTCTGACATTGAAACAAGGACCATATATGGATATAACCTAGAACCTCCACTCAGATGTAGCCTATGGTAGCTCAGTAACCAATTTGTTTCCCAAAGTGAGGGGAACAAGGACTATTTCTAACAGGAACTCAATGACTGGCTCTTTGGTCTCCCCACCCCCAAAGGGAGGAGCAGTCCTGTTACGCTACAGAAGAGGGCTTTGCAGCCAGTCCTGAAGATACCTGATAAAATAGGATCAGATGAATGGGGAGGGGGTCCCCCCTATCAGTGGACTTGGAAAGGGGCACGGTGGAGATGAGGGAGGGAGGCAGGGACTGGGAGGGAATGAGGGATCGGGACACGGCTGGGATACAGAGTTAATAAAATGTAACTGTTAAAAAAAAAAAAGAATCTTCACCAACCCTTTATCCGACAGAGGACTCATGGACTCATATCAAGTATATATAAAGAACTAAAGAAGCTGAAAAGCAGCAAACCAAGTAACCCACTTAAAAAATGGGGAACAGTGCTAAACAGAGAATTCTCTGAAGAGGAATATCGAATGGCAGAGAAACAAAGAAATGCTCAACCTCACTAGTCATTAGGGAAATGCAAATCAAAACAACCCTGAGATTTCACCTTACACCCATGAGAATGGCTAAGATTAAAAACTCAAGTGACAACATATGCTGTAGAGGTTGTGGAAAAAGAGGAACCCTTCTCCACTGCTGGTGGGAATGTAAACTTGTACAATCACTCTGGAAATCAATCTGGCGTTTTCTCAGACAATTAGGAATAGTGCTTCCCCTAGATCCAGCCATACCACTCTTAGGCATATATCCAAAAGTGGCTCAAGCACACAAAAAGATAATTTGCTCAACCATGTTTGTAGCAGCTTTATTTGTAATAGCCAGAAGCTGGAAACAACCAAGATACCCCTCAACTGAAGAATGGATGCAGAAATTGTGGTACATCTATACAATGGAATATTATTCAGCAATGAAAAATAAGGAAATCATGAAATTTGCAGGTAAATGGTGAAACCTGGAAAGGATCATCCTGAGTGAGTTGTCCCAGAAGCAAAAAGACAAACATGGTATATACTCACTCATATAGACATACAATATAGGACAAACCCACTAAAACCTGTGCATCTAAAGAAACTAAGCAAGAGAGAGGACCCTAAGTAAATTGTCCAATCCCCATCCAAAAAGGCAAAGAGGATGGACATCAGAAGAAGAAGAAAACAGGAAACAACCTAGGAACCTACCACAGAGGGCCTCTGAAACCCTCTGCCCTGTAGACTATCAAAGCAGATGCTGAGCCTGATGGGCAACTGTTGGGCAGAATGAATGGAATTTTATGTAAGAACTGGAAAATTGTAAGAGCTGGAGAGGACAGGGTCTCCACAAGGAGAGCAACAGAACAAGAAAATTTGAACACAGGGAACTTCCCAGAGACTCATACTCCAACCAAGGACTATTCATAGAGATAACCCAGAACCCCTGCACAGATGTAGCCCAGGGCAGTTCAGAGTCCAATTGGGTTACATAGTAATGTGAAGAGGGACTGCCTCTGACATGAACTGACTGGTCTGCTCTTTAGTCACCTCCTCCTAAGAGGGAGCAAATTTACCAGGCCATAGTAGAGGACAATGCAGCCACTTTTGATGTGAGCTGATAGACTAAGATCAGAAAGGAGAGGAGAACCTCCCCTATCAGTGGACTTGGGGAGTGGCATGCATGCAGAGGGAGGAGGGAGGGTGGGATTGGGAGGGGAGGAGGGAGGGGCTTTAGGGGGGATGCAGAATGAATAAAGTATAATTGATGAAAAATTTTTTAAAAAAAGGGAAAAAAATAATTTAAGAACCTTAAATGACTTTCAAAAGTGGAGGAAAACATGGAGTTAGTCAATTTACATGGAGCACGTCTCGCCCCTGGGGGCAATGGTCTCCTGAACCTACTCAGACCTCGGACACCACCACTGCTAGTTCTAGAACTGATGCAGGATGTTCCAACGAGGGGGTTAAGGCTTCTCATAATATTTCCTATAAGCCCACACCTGTTTGTTTATATCCCCCATTTCTATTCATTATTAGCCAGATAGAGCCAAGTAATTGTGGTGATGATACTTGCTTTTTTGCCCAATGCTGGAATGCTAGTAAATTTACTAGCTGGTTACTCGCATGCCTCGCTGGGTGCCTGTGCCCGTTGATGCCCCTCACTCTATGACTCTCTTCAGACAGAAAAGGGATCTTGGAATTACAGCCGCCATTGTTACTGCCATCTCATTGGCGGCTGTTGGAGCTACCACCATGGTATTAGCCATGAGTCATACTGTGCAGACTGCTCAGACCCTGAATAACCTTTTAGCCAATGTAGCTCATGCCTTAGATGTACAAAAAGGAATTAATGCTCAACTAAAAGGAGGCTTGATGGTGTTCAATCAGAGGATTGACCTCGTGCAGGAGCAAATTGATTCCCTATGGCAAATCGCTCAACTTAGCTGTCAATAAAAGTATGCTGGACTTTGAGTCACTAGCATACAACATGAGAATTTTTTCTGTGCTGCAAATCTGTCTAAACAATTATCTAGGTATATTTTAGGTAATTGGACTGGAAAATTCGATACTACGATGGAGCAGCTGAGAGTGGCCATTGTCACAGTAAATTCTACCAGAGTTGATGCAGGACCAGCCACAGGATTATCATCATGGATTGCTGCAGCCATGAATCATCTGAAGGAATGGGCGGCATGGGAGCGTTAGCAGGCCTTCTGGTGTTGGTCTCCTTGGGGGTGGTATATATGCAAGATTAGAGTCTCACAACAGCGTAATGCAGCCATGACCATTCAGGCCTTACAGCCATTGAAGCAGGACAGTCTCCCCAAGCATGGCTGGCTACCATAAAAAGCTAAAATGTTATGCTCAGGATGCGAGGCTAAGCACTGCACTCAGGGTCAGCCGTTTTGGACCCAGAGAAGAGCATGTCTGATTGCATGCGGGTTGATGCCCCAGGTCCCGCCTCTGAGAAAAAGGTATCAGACCGGTCTGATGCTCTTTGGGTGGATGACACCTAAATGAACATCAGTACAAAGTCCCAATTTATTTCTAATATCAGATAACCGACCTCTATTCTTGCCTGATGCTTCTAAAACAAAAAGGGGGAACTGTAGAGAGCTGCGTAGTGCCATGCCTTAAAGATGGAGCTGGTTTCCGCCTTCCACCTTCCTGATGGGGAGTGCTCTCTATCACGAACAACTCCACATTTGGCTAAGGCTGAGGATCTGGCTTGCTTCCATGTATGTGGTCCTATCTGCTTTGCCCATGTGGCATGCCGGGGTTGGCTACCCAGAGGCTATTTAAGCTGTGGGCTGGCTTTCCCCTGGGTCAGATGATTGTTCAAGGTTCCTGAATAAACTGCATTGAAAAAAAAAAAAAAAAACACCAAGAATAAGTAAGCCTCTTTTGAATGATTATCTAGGATTATCCAAAAGCCCCCCAAAATAATATAGGCCATGGCTATTACCCTTGGTTTTTCATATACTGAAAGTTTAGATGGGATCATTATTTCAGAAATAGTGTACAAGGCTGAGTTAGAGCTAGCCCGAAAGCCTCTACCTTGTGGATACAAGAAGGTGCTATGCAAGCTTCCAAAGAGGAAAAATAACCAACAGTCATATCCAGATAAGGTACTTTTGCACCTTGACAATTATCATCATAGTATGATAACCCTAAGGTGCAAGAATTCCACACATACCTTGGTGGCAACCAAAGTTCCCTAATTCCAGTTAAGATCCACTCATAAAGGGGGAATAATCCCTGGTACTGAACAAAGCCACATACCCGTGATTACTGAAGTCATGTATAATGGATAAGGAGATCTTAACGATAGTCTAAGTATTTTCTTTATACACATATGTATGTATGCTTCTTACCCCCTCAGAATAGTTATTGAAAGTAATCAAATGATAACAAATGCTAGTGATGGCATGGGGGAAGTGAAATGTTCAGTCACTACCAGTGAATAACTGAAAACTGATGCAAACACTGTAGAAATCAATGTGAAAGATTTCCCCAACCTAGAAGTAGGCTACAATATTACCCATTTATTCCACTCATGGACATATGCGCTAAAGAATTTATCCCACTGTGGAGGTACTTGCCTCTCTGTGTTCATTCTTAGTCTCTTCACAATAAATAAGAAGTATAATCAGGTTGGATGTTCATCAACTGATACAGGGAAACAGGAAGTAGGCTTGGACTAGCTGCCTAGAGGCACACACATAACGAGTTTCTGAAGTTCGTATACATGGCTCCTGGAGAACCATGCCTTTCAGTTCCTGAGAAACTGAAACATTGCCTCAGTCAGTGAAGAATACAGGTCACCCATGTTTCTCTGTGTTCCTTAGTAACAAGCAAATGATGTAGAAGTTTTGTTAAACAAGGGGATTAGCAATTAATTGTCTAGCTTATTACTGCAATTGTGTCACTGCAACTACCATTATATTGTTTTTTTTAATTTTTATTAATTACAATTTATTCACTTTGTATCCCCCCTGTATCCTCCCTCCTCCCCTCCAACTCCGGCCCTTCCTCCCCCTTCTCCAACCATGTCCCTCCCCAAGTATACTGATGGGGGAGGTCCTCTTCTCCTTTCTTCTGATCCTAGTCTATCAGGTCTCATCAGGAGTGGCTGCATTGTCTTCCTCTGTGGCCTGGTAAGGCTGCTCCCCCATCAGGGAGATGTGATCAAAGAGCATGCCAACCAGCTCATGTCAGAAACAGTCTCTGTTCCCATTACTATGGAACCCACTTGGACACTGAACTGCCTTGGGCTACATCTATACAGGGTTTCTAGGTTATCATTAATGGTCCTTGGTTGGAGTAAAATCTATGTACCTAAAGAAACTAATCAAGAAGGAAGACTTTGGCTAAGATGTTTAATCACCATTCAGAAAGTCAAAGAGGATGGACATCAGAAGAGGGATAAAACAGGGAACAGGACAGGAACCTACCACAGAGGGCCTCTGAAAGGCTTTGCCTTGCAGGGTATCAGTACAGATGCTGAGACTCATAGCCAAACTTTGGGCAGAGTGCAGGGAATCTTATGAAAGAAGGGTGAGATAGTAAGACATGGAGAGGACAGGAGCTCCACAAGGAGAGCATCAGAAAAAAAAAATCTGGCCCAGGGGTCTTTTCTGAGACTGATACTCCAATGAAGGACCATTGTATTGTTTTGGTAAGTGTGTAAAAAGTCTCAATTTTTTGAAACAAACTTGTCTCAGCAGAGACAAACTTGTCTCAGAAACAAGTTTGCAGAGACCCCCTATAATAAGCCTGATTTACTGCAACTGACTATATCAGGAGACACTAGTTTGGCAAGTGATGGCACTTACAAATTAATGAATAGATATGAAAATTGGATACTCTTATGTAATAGATATATTTTTTTACATTTTTATTTATTCACTCTTTCCTGTGTGTGTGTGTCTGGCATGTTGTGTGTGTGTGTGTGTGTGTGTGTGTGTGTATGTCTGTTTTTGTATGTGAGTGGTGTGTATGTGTATTTGTGTGTATGTGTGTGCATGGTGTGTAATGTGTGTTCACATGTGTGTATATGGTGTGTATATGTGTGTAGATAAGAAGACTTCAACTTCCAGGAATCAGTTCCCTACTTCTACCATGTGGATCTCATAGGTGAAACTCAAGTTGTCAGACTTGTCAACACACACCTTTGCTTGCTGAGTCTTCTCTCTTACCCACAAGAAGTTATATTTTGTATTAAGAATTTAAATTTTCAGGTTAGTAGATTGACATAGAAAAAACTTTATATTGATGGAGATAACTCAAGTACACAAACTTAAATGCAGGTTGCTTTCCCTTAAATATATATAGTAGATGTTAAGCTCTAATTTTGGGTTCAGCTTATACATCATGTAGAAGTCAGGAATCAAGAAAGAGAATCGTGGTCAGGTGATTTCCTACAAATTGGGCGTAATAGGATATAGATAATGTGAAAGTAGAAAGAAGGATAATGGGGAGAATGATCTAAACTGGAAGGACACTGAAGTAGAGTGGAGACTGGGGGAGATCAATTAAGAGGGCACTAATGTTGGGAAGCCATGTGGACGCCTAATAGTGTGTAACCAAATTAAACAATGGGATTTATATTTAGGAAAGTTTTTGAAGAATTGTACCTGAAGAATTCCTTGAAATTCATGAGCCTAGCCTCTGCAGATTAATTCACAAATATCCCAGCGCCAGGTATATTGCTTCCTTTTTGAGTTGTTGCTCAGAGGGCCAGCAACCCCAAAACAAGAGGCTCTTGCAATTTCTCTTTTATTGCTTAGCAGAACTAGATTACAAGTCCCTGTTGTTAAAGACATCACAAATTTTTCTTGTATATCATCCAAAAATCCAGGTGGAACAAAACTGGAAAACTCCTCACTGATGTGTCACTGATATAAGTTGTAACACTCAGAAAGTATGACGCTGGTGGCTAGAGGACACAAAGCATTAATGCTCTTACTCAACATAAAAACTAAAATGTGTGAGTTTAACTCATCAGGAAAAAAAATGTCCCATTTGTGAAATAGTGACACTTCTATTGTGTTTTGCTCCCTAAGAGGGTATGCACATGAAGAGATACACAATTGGCTCTAACTCCAGCTCCAGGGTATCTGAGGTCTCTGAGATCCTTGAGTACCAGAACTCATTTGAATATATCTTCCCACCACATAATAATCAAAATTTAAATTAATCTTTAATCCCTAATCAAGGGACTAGGGAAAGGGCATAGAGGGAGTAGAGAGAGGGTAGGTGGAACTGGGAAGAGACAAGGGATGGGGCTACAGTGGGGATACAAAGTGAATACATTGTAATAATCAAACAAAGAAATAAATAAATGGAATTTTTAATAATTACATTTTTTAAAAGATACACTATAAAAAAATTAAAAATCAACCAAAGAAATTTGACTTTTTAGACATAAAATATCTATGTATGGAAATGAGAAATATCATTTCACCAAATATATACTATTTATCACATTGTTTTCTCTCACTAGTGCTAAGCTCTTGTCTACTTAGTAACTCAGACTAGGATATTTCATTAGCAAAGCAGTTGCTTTGTATGTGCAAAAATTTGCACTCAATCTGCAGCCCTGGAGAGAAAGAGAGAGAGAAAGAGACAAAGATACTGACAGACAGAGAGAGGCGCACAGAGAGACAGAGAGACAGAGTGAGAGAATACAAATGACTGAAAATAGTATGTTAATATTAGCTGAATTTCCATGACTTGTACAAAGTACCTGAAAAAAGGGGGCAATATTTAGTTATCTTTAACTCTGAAAGTCTCAGAGTTTTCAGTGCACTATCACATCGTCTCTGTCATGTGCCTGCGTTAGGGCAGAGCGCCCTGACAGGTGTGTCATAGAAGAGTAAAAGTGATCATCTCACAGAAACAAATAGAGAAAGAACAAAGGATAAAGGCAATGCAGACCTTTCAAAGGCATTTATTTCCACATTGATGTTCTTCCTCCAACCAGCTCCCATTGCCTAAGAGCCATTGAATTATTAATCTATTAGCGTTCTCAGGATCCACTTAATTCTTAGTAATGCAATCAGTCAAGTGAGCTTTTGGTGCCATTTTATGTCCAGATCATAACATGTCACCATCTTCAACCTCAGCAGGTGAGAAGTGTATGCAATGGAAATTCAGAAGTCATAATTTTGTGCTCAAGCTCCCTTCAGGAAGATTGCTGCTATGTAGTAATTTTACTCAATGTGCAAAGTATTTTCCTAGAGGAAAAGTATATTTATCAGTCTATTGGTTGTTGACGCACAGTGTTCACCTAGGTTATAAATTGTTCACATTTTTGTAAGCAGAAAGGAATGTTTCTAAACATGCCTCCTCCTCCTGGGTGGTATCAGACTGCAACAGAAAAAAAAATGTTGGCAGATAAGGGAAGAATCAAACTAATTTGAAAGCACTAATGTCTTCAGAATAAACTTTTATTGAGAAAATTATTGTGTAATAAATTTTAGTCAATGTGTCTATACATGGAAACATATATAACAAAAATTTTTCAGAGTAAGAAATAGAAACTTGGTGTGTTTACTCATCAAAAGAACTTAAAACTTAGTAAACATGAATGTAGGTAAAATTAAACCTTGTAGATTTGACATGTGCCACTGTCATTTGACTACACTGAAATTCTCAATTTTTCGTTATTAATTTATGTAAATTATAATTTTTTAATTTATTTTTTATTCTCTTATATAATCACAGTTTTTCCTCCCTCTAATCCTCCCAGTCTGCATCCCTCACTTGGCCTCCCCTCTAGAACCACTCTTCTAGAGTTTCCAGTCAGAGAAGAGTAGGCCTCTCAGGGATATCAACTGAACAGGGAAAACAAGTTACAATAAGGCTAGACACACACCCTCAAATCAAGACTGGACAAGGCAACCAACTATGGAAAATAAAAGGGTTCCAAGAGTAGGCAAAAGAGTCAGAGATACTCCCACTCCCACTGTTAGGAGTGCTGCAAGAACACCAAGCTACACAACTATAACATATATTCAAAGGACATAGCTCAAAACCAGATAGGCTTCTTAACTATTGCTTCAGTTCTGTGAACCCATATGAGCCCTGCTTAGTTGATTCTACAGGCCTTGTTTTTATAATGTTCTTGAGCCCTCCATCTCTCACAATCCTTGTTCTCCCTCTTCCACAGGGTTTTCACAGCTCTGCCTAATATCTGATAAATTATACTGTTTAAATGAGCTTTGTTCACCAAAATTGTACTGCCAGTCTCATAATTTTCATTTCTGATTTCAAGTTTACTTTGTTTTTGAGGAATTACTAAAAAAGAAAGCTGACTCAATTGTCTCATGTTTACTTCTTGTATTTCTTTTTTGTCAGAGATAAGATAAGTGATACATCATGGGGCTTGGCTAGACTCTGGCTCCAACTATTACAATGTTGAGTTCTAGACATTAGTGTGGTGTGTGTGTGTGTGTGTGTGTGTGTGTGTGTGTGTGTAAGAGACAGGGGCCCTGCACATACAGCAGTGCATATGAAGAGGCTAGAAAACAAAGTTGTGAGGGACATTCTCTTTTTCCACATGTAATTGGATTTCAAGATTTCAATCAACACAGGTTGTCAGGCTTCCAGGGCAAGAAACTTTACCCCTGAGCCATCTCACCAGCCCAGACATTAGTTTCTTTACATATTGAGACTTATGACTGAATTTGATCATGGCCCCTCGCAGCTGTGATATAACCACTATCTTAATTTGTTTTAAACAACAGAACCCATACAATACATACATAGAAAGTGTAGGGTATTATGCTTGAAAGAAGAAAAATGATGGTGAACATCTGTTGGACACAGATTTGAGGAAACTATAGAAGATGTATAGTGTCTGCTCAGTTCTTTAATTCCAGCTACTCTATAGAAAAGAAATGTGAAAATCATCACTAGGAAGACATTCTATAACGAGGATAAGTTTGACAGAAGTGTGTCATTGTTGGCAATACTATTACACATAAAATCATGTGTGTAGATGTCCTTTCTCGAAGGAGAAGAAATACAGTGAATGATTTCCCAAAATTTTTTTAGACTGGATTGCAAGTACCAGCCAACAGAGACACAGTTTCTCATGATGTTGCCATGAAATTCCATCATTGTTTTCACAAAATTATGGCACGAAGAGCTAGCATTTCTCATCAGTGGGAGATTTTGGCATTACTGAAAAATAGTGTCTGTTTCTGTGACACAACTAATTACTTTGTTCAGGGTCATAATAGACCTTCAGAATTTCAGAAATGTGTGACTTCTAGTTAAAGACTGGTTACATGCTAAAAGCCTTTACTTATTTTCTGAATAATCTTAAATAGTAGTGTCTTATCTTTGCAGTGATTGATAATTTGTGTCAGATACTTTCTTATGGTAATGGCGCTGTCACAAACTAAGTAATTTCTGAAAACAAAATATTTCTTGATAATAAAAAAGTGCCCAAAGTGTCAAATGCCCATGTTTGAATAATTTATATATTGACATCTCTCTCTTTCTCAATGTGTGTGTGTGTCTGTATATATATATATATATATATATATATATATATATATATATATTGAAAAGGTTGCAGTTCATGTTTCAGAAAATGAAAAGCATAGTGGTTAAAACTTACTTCTTAACAAATTTACAAGTCACTTTAAGATTTTGCAGAATAACTTTTAATTTCATACTAAACCCCAGTATCTCAAGCCCACAGGTACTTTCCTAGTTCAATTCCCACTTTCCTCTTTTGCAGACCTGCAGATTGGCTAGTTTTCTACCAATTCTCTTGAACACATTTAGAAATATTCAACTAAAAAGAAGCACACAATTCTACAACCAGGAAAAAGTAAGTAACAGACACATATAGTCATTTTAGAAGTGTACCAGAATGTGCTCGCACTAAGGGGTAAATAGAGATCTTTCTACTTAAACTGGAAAAAAAAGCTATAGCTATCCTTTTATTCACCTAACATATCTATTTTACCTTTTGCACATACAGTGTTAAAATAGCAACAATGCTTTCTACCATCTATTTTTGCAAACAACAATGTCCAGCCCCTTGCTGACCTCAGCCAGAATGCTTTGCATTTTCACCTGATGGTCTGCTCACTGTGACTCACTTAGCACTTCTGTAAGTTCAATAAATATATTCATGCGAGAATTGAACAGAAAGAGGGAAGGAAAAGCATATGTATGGTCTCCAGATGCAATTCTGCTCCTATAGGATGACTAATATAGTCCAGGTTCAGATAATTTAACCTGGAAGACACCCAGACTCTTTGGAAACAGAGCCTGTTAGCAGGTAAAGTGAGCTTAAACTCTGACAGACCATACCCCACTTGGGAGCTTTCTGTTCAATAGATACATTGATTTTGTTGTTATGGTCTCAGAAAGTCTGAGATCACATGAGTACATCTTTTCTTCTCCCTGTCATTTTAACTAGTTCTATGGGTTATTATAATAAAGCATTGGGAAACTACCAAGTAGCTGCTATTATTATCACCTTATTCTATATCTCAGTTCTCTCAAATGTCACATTCTTAGTCAGGCATTAATTTTCTGCCAAAAGTTTTACTCTCTTATTTTATAAATAGATTTTGTTGGAGGTGATCTAAACCTTCCAAAAATAATATATGAGTGTTTTACATCTAGAAAAAGGCAAATGAATATAGACAAATAATTATAGATTATATTACATATATGTCTGCATATATTTAGAAGATAGATGATTGATAGATAAATAAAGAATGATATATTTAGAGAGAAATGATAAGAAAATATATTTGAGTTGGTATTTTCACTCATGAAAATTGTCGATAAAAATAATGTCAGTAAAAGTAATGACATAATGTGGTGATTTGAATAGCTGTGGTCCCCACAGACTCGTGTGTATGACTGGCCCATAGGGTGTGACATTGTGGTAGTAGGTGTGGCTATTTGGGAGGAAATTTGTCACTGTGGGGGTGAGGGATTTGAGGTTTCCTATGCTCAAGGCTTGCCCAGTGTAACACATTATCCTTCTGCTGCTTCTGGATAAAGATGTAGAATGCTCAGCACCTTTTTTTAAATATATTTTTTTATTAATTACACTTTATTCATTTTGTATCCCCCCATAAGCCTCTCCCTCCTCCCCTGCCGATCCCACCCTCCCCCCTTTCTCCATGCATGCCCCTCCCCAAGTCCACTGATAGGGGAGGTTCTCCTCTCCTTTCTGATCTATCAGTTCTCATCAAAAATGGATGCTTTGTCCTCTTCTGTGGCCTGGTAAGGCTGGTCCCCCCCCAGGGGGAGGTGATCAAAGAGCAGGCCAATCAGATTATGTCAGAGGCAGTCTCTCTTCCCATTACTATGTAACCCACTTGGACACTGAACTGCCATGGGCTACATCTGTGCAGGGGTTCTTGGTTATCTCCATGAATAGTCCTTGGTTGGAGTATGAGTCTCTGGGAAGTTCCCTGTGTTCAAATTTTCTGGTTCTGTTGCTCTCCTTGTGGAGACCCTGTCCTCTCTGGCTCTTACTATTTTCCACTTCTTACGTAAAATTCCATTCACTCTGGCCAAGAGTTAGCCATCAAGCTCAGCATCTGCTTTGATAGTCTGAAGGGCAGAGGCTTTCAGAGGCCCTCTGTGGTAGGTTCCTAGTTTGTTTCTGTTTTCTTCTTCTTCTGATGTCCATCCTCTTTGACTTTCAGGATGGGGATTGACTATTTTATTTAGGGTCCTCTCTCTTGCTTAGTTTCTTTAGATGCACAGATTTTAGTGGTTTTGTCCTATGTTGTATGTCTATATGAGTGAGTATATACCATGTGTGTCTTTTTGCTTCTGGGACAACTCACTCAGGATTATCCTTTCCAGGTTTCACCATTTACCTGCAAATTTCATGATTTCTTTATTTTTCATTGCTGAGTAATATTCCATTGTATAGATGTGCCACAATTTCTGCATCCATTCTTCAGTTGAAGGGCATCTGGGCTGTTTCCAGATTCTGGCTATTACAAATAAAGCTGTTACAAACATGGTTGAGCAAATGTCTTTTTTGTGTACTTGAGCATCTTTTGGATATATGACTAGGAGTGGTATGGCTGGATCTTGAGGAAGCGCTATTCCTACTTTTCTGAGAAAGCGCCAGATTGATTTCCAAAGTGGTTGTACATGTTTACATTCCCACTAGCAGTGGAGAAGGGTTCCCCTTTCTCCATAACCTCTCCAGCATGTGTTGTCACTTGAGTTTTTGATCTTGGTCATTCTCATGGGTGTAAGGTAAAATCTCAGGATTTTTTGATTTGCATTTCCCTACTGGCTAGTGAGGTTGAGCATTTCTTTAAGTGCTTCAGTATTCCTCTACAGAGAATTATCTGTTTAGCTCTGTTCCCCATTTTTTTAAGTGGATTACTTGGTTTGCTGCTTTTCAGCTTCTTTAGTTCTTTATATATACTGGATATGAGTCCTCTGTTAGATAAAGGGTTGGTGAAGATTCTTTCCCAATCTGTAGGCAGTGGCTTTGTTTTGATGACTGTGTCCTTTGCTTTGCAGAAGCTTTTCAGTTTCAAGAGGTTCTATTGATTGTTGCTCTTAGAACCCATGCTGTTGGTGCTCGGTTCAGGAAGTTTTCTCCTGTATTAATGAGTTCTTGGGTATTCCCCACTTTTTTTTTAGCCGATTTAATGTGTCTGGTGTTATGTTGAGGTCTTTCATCCTCTTGAACTTCAGTTTTGTGCAGAGTGGTAAGTATGGATCTATTTTCATTTTTCTACATGGAGACATCCAGTTAGACCAGCACCATTTGTTGAAGATGTTATCTTTTTTCCATTGTATGGTTTTGGCATCTTTGTCAAAGATCAGGTGTCCATAGTGTGTGGGTTTATTTCTGGGTTCTCTGTTCGGTTACATTGATCCACCATTCTGTTTCTATGCCAGTACCATGCAGCTTTTAAAACTTTTGCTCTATAGTACAACTTAAGATCAGGGATGGAGCTACCTCCAGAAGATCTTTTATAGTAGAGGATTGTTTTAGCAATTCTGGGTTTCTTGTTATTTCATATGAAGTTGAGAGTTTTTCTTTCCATGTCTGTAAAGAATTGTGTTGGTAATTTGATGGGAATTGCATTGAATCTGTAGATTGCTTTTGGTAAGATGGCCATTTTTACTATGTTAATCCTGCCAAGCCATGAGCATGGGAGATCTTTCCATATTCTGATATCTTCTTCTAATTCTTTCTTCAGAGACTTAAAATTCTTTTTCATACAAGTCTTTGACTTGCTTGGTTAGGGTTACTCTGAGGTACCTTATGTCATTTGTGGCTATTGTGAAGGGTGTTGTTTCCCTAATTTATTTCTCAGCCCTTTTGTCTTTTGTATACAGGACAGGTACTGATTTTTTTGAGTTAATTTTGTATCTGGCCACTTTGCTGAAGGTGTTTATCAGCTGTAGGAGTTCCCTGGTAGAGTTTTTGGGGTCACACACATATACTATCATATCATCTGTAAATAGTGATAATTTGACTTTTCCTTTCCAATCTGTATCCCCTTGATCTCCTTCAACTGTCTTATTGCTCTAGCAAGGACTTCCAGAACTATTTTGAAGAGATATGGAGAGAGTGGGCAGCCTTGTCTTGTCCCTGATTTCAGTGGGATTGCTTTAAGTTTCTCTCTGTTCAGTTTGATGTTGGCTATAGGCTTGCTGTTTATCACCTTTACTATGTTTAGATATGTGTCTTGTATCCCTGATCTCTCCAATAATTTAAACATGAATGGATGTTGGATTTTGTCAAAGGCTTTTTCAGCATCTAGGGAGATTATCATGTGGTTTTTTTTTTTTCAATTTGTTAATATGGTGGATCACATTGATGGATTTTCGTATATTGAACCACCCCTGCATACCTGGGATGAAGCCTACTTGGTCATGGTGGAAGATATCTTTGATGTGTTCTTGTATTCGGTTTGTGAGTATTTTGTTGAGTATTTTTGCATCAATGTTCATAAGGGAGATTGGCCTGAAGTTCTCTTTCTTTTTTGAGTCTTTGTGAGGTTTAGATACCAAGGTGACTGTGGCTTCATAGAATGAGTTTGGTAATGTTCCTTCTGTTTCTATTCTGTGGAATAGGTTGAAGAGAATTGGTGTTAGCTCTTTTTTGAATGTCTGGTAGAATTCTGCACCGTCCTGGGCTTTTTATGGATGGGAGACTTTCAATGACTGCTTCTATTTCCTTGGGGGATATAGGACTATTTAATTGATTTACCTGGTCCTGGTTCAGCTTTTATAAGTCAAATCGATCAAGAAAATTGTCCATTTCGTATAGATTTTCAAATTTTGTGGCATATAGCCTTTTGAAGTAAGTCCTAATGGTTGTTTGGATTTCCTCAGTGTCTGTAGTTATGTCCCCCTGTTCATTTCTGATTTTGTTGATTTGAATGGTGTCTCTCTGCCTTTTAATTAGCTTGACTAAGGGTTTGTCTATCTTGTTGATTTTCTCAAAGAACCAGCTCTTGGTTTCATTGATTCTTTGAATTGTTTTATTTGTTTCTAATTGATTGATTTCAGCCCTGAGTTTGATTATTTCCAGGTGTCTACTCCTTTTTGGTGTGTCTGCTTCTTCTATTTCTAGAGTTTTTAAGTGAGACATTAAGTTGCTTGAATGCACTGTCTCGAATTTCTTCTTGAAGGCACTTAGTGCTATGAACTTTCCTCTTAGCACTGCCTTCATTGTGTCCCACAAGTTTGGGTATGTTGTGTCTTTATTTTCATTGATTTCTAGGAAGATTTTAAATTCTTTCTTTATTTCTTCCCTGACCCAGCTGTCTTTTAGTAGCAAGTTGTTCAGTTTCCATGTATGTATAAGCTTTTTGCTATTTCTGTTGTTACTGAGATCCATCTTTATTCCATGGTGATCAGACAGGATACAAGGGATTTTTTCAATCTTCTTGTATTTGTTGAGGCTTGCTTTGTGACCAACTATGTGGTCTATTTTGCAGAAGGTTCCATGAGGTACTGAGAAGAAGTTAAATTTTTTTGTGTTTGGGTGTAAGGTTCTGTAAATGTCTGTTAGGTCCATTTGATTCATGACCTCTGTTAGAGATATTGTTTCTTTGTTTAATTTCTGTT
Organism: Meriones unguiculatus; assembly: GCF_030254825.1. Lineage (NCBI taxonomy): Eukaryota > Metazoa > Chordata > Mammalia > Rodentia > Muridae > Meriones > Meriones unguiculatus. The sequence goes on along the minus strand of NC_083350.1, from coordinate 112,183,197 downwards.
TAGTTGACCTGTCCTTTGTTCAGAGTGGGGTGTTGAAGTTTCCCAGTATTAGTGTCTGGGGATCTATGTGTGGTTTAAGTTTTATGAATGTTTCTTTCACAAATGTAGGTGCTCTTGTATTTGGGTCATAGATGTTCAGGATTGTGTTGTCTTCTTGGTGGAATTTTCCCTTGATGAGTATGAAGTGTCCTTCCCCATCTCTTTTGATTAATTTTGGTTGAAAGTCTATTTTATCAGATATTATAATGGCTGCTCTTGCTTGCTTCTTGCATCCATTTGCTTGGAAAGCTGTCTTCCATCCCTTTACCCTCAGGTAATGTCTATCTTTGTGACTTAGGTGTGTTTCTTGTATACAACAGATTGCTGGGTTTTGTTTGTGCATCCATTCTGTTAGTCTGTGTCTTTTTATTAGAGAATTAAGTCCATTAATATAGAGAGAGATTAATGACCAGTGGCTGTTAGATCCTTTGAATTTGATGTTGGCTGTGGTCATAAGGTTGTGTGCTTGGTTGCTTTTGGTTTACTGTAGTGGGGTTATTAATTTCCTGTGTTTTCTTGGATGTAGCTAGTTTTTTGGGGTTGTATTTTCCCTTCTAGTGTCTTCCTTAATGCTGGATTTGTTTGTAGGTATTGTTGAAATTTGTTTTTGTCATTGAATATCTTGTTTTCTCCGTCTATGAGGACTGAGAGTTTTGCAGGGTATAGTAGCCTGGGCTGATTTCTGTGTTCTCTTAGGGTCTGCATGATATCCTTCCAGGCCCTTCTGGCTTTCATAGTCTCTGTTGAAAAGTCAAGTGTGATTCTAATGGGTTTGCCATTATATGTTACTTGGCCTTTTTCTCTTGCAGCTTTTAGCATTTTTTTAAATTTTATTTTATTATTTATTTATTTATTTTTTTTTTGTTCTGTATACTTACAGTTTTGATTATTATGTGGCTAAAGGATTTTCTTTTCTGGTCTACTTTATTGGGTGTTCTATAGGCCTCTTGTATTCTTATTGGCCTCTCCTTTAAGTTGGGGAAATTTTCTTCAACGATTTTGTTGAAAATATTTTCTGGGCCTTGGAGAAGCGAGTCTTCTTGTTCCTCTATACCTATTATTCTTAGGTTTTGTCTTTTCATATTGTCTTAGATTTCTTGGACTGTCTGTGTCATGAATTTTTAGATTTAACATTTTCTTTGACAGATACACTGATTTCTTCCATTGTATCTTCCACACCTGAGATTCTTTCTTCCATTTCTTGTAGCCTATTGGTTATGCTAACCTCTGTAGTTCCTGCTTTCTTCCCTAAGTTCTTTCTCTCCACCATTTCTTCCTTTTGTGTGTGTGTGTGTGTGTGTGTGTGTTTTTTTTTTTTTCCAATTCTATCATCAGGTCTTGAGCTATTTTGTTGGTTTCCTTCACCTGTCTGACTGTGTTTTCATGTTTTTCTGTCAATTCCTTCAGCTGTTTGTTTGAACAATCCACTGTTTCTTTTATTTCATTCAGTGATTTAAGCATATCCTCTCTAAAGGCCACAAACTGTTTGGCTGCAGCTTCCTCTATTTCTTTTTGTATTTTATTTGTTTCCTCTGTTATCTTCTTCATGAGCATAGATGTTAGGGCATCTCCTTGAATTTCAGTTCTGTTGGGGTGTCTAGGGCTATTTGCCCCTGGATAACTGGGTTCTGGAAATGCCATGTTACTCTGGCTTTTATTGGTTGAACTTTTACGCTGTCCTCTACCCATTGGGCTATCTTAGTTTTTTGAAGTTAGTTTCTGGTTGTTCCTGGACTCTTGTAGTGGAGAGAATCCCTTTGGAAGGAAGATGGTTTTCCTGAAGGAAGCCTTCTCAGCTTTTTGGGTATAGTCACTAGATGCCCGGTGTTTTGTAGGAGTTGCTACAGCTCACCTCAGGCATAGAGACCTGGGTGTTAGCTGTGGTCCTGATTAGTCAAGAGGGCTTTCCTCTCACTGGGAGAAGTCCTGGAGACAGGTGCCCTCCTTCTGGGTTTCTTGCTGTAAATTCAGTGATCAGCTGCTGTAACCTGTGTGTCCAGTGGTTTGGTTGGTTTTGTTAGGGATAACTGGGTGCCCCTTGGAGCAGTATCAGTGGGTTGATCTCAGGATTCCCAGTCTCTTTTGCACTGGGGCGCACAGCTAGTCTTTACCTGTGAGCTGGGTGTGCAGCTGCTCAGATGACCCAAGCAGCCTGGTTTCTTCCTTCCTTGTGGGGCCCTCTCTGGACAGGGATTTCCCAGTCTCTTTTGCACTGGTGCGTGCAGCTCATCTGTAACTGGTGAGCTGGGTGCACGCAGCCACTCTCTGCAGGGCGGGAGCTCAGTTGTGATGGCAGTGGGTACCCGTGGTCTGCGAGACCTTCCAAGGAAAGACTGGGTGACCCGTGATCAGACTCGCAACTTTGCTTCCCCATGGGGTTTTCTTGCGACTGGGACTCCCAGTCTCAGGCACCCTTGTGCCCACCAATCAGCCTGGGAAAGTGATCGGGACACGCAGGCTTGGGGCTCCAGCCCTGAGACCCAAAGCCCGAGTTACTCGGGATTTCTTCCGGGTTCTGGCTGAGCAGCCGAGAGTGGACCCGACCGATTCCCACACCATGGGAGCCTCCCCTCACCTGGGAAAAATGATCGCTGTAGTTTTAGGGCCCAGATTTCAGTCTCCTGGTCACTGCAAGGAGAGTGCTGTCCTGCTTCTCAGACACAGTGCTCTCCTGGCGCCGCCATCTTGGCTCCTCCCACTCCTCAGCACCTTTTTAAACACCTTGATGCCTAGATGATGTCATGTTTTCCACTAAGATAATGAATTAAGCCTCTAAAACTATAAGCCAGCAAGGATTAAATGATTTCTTTTATAAGAGTTGAGACAAATTAAAGATGTGGACTACATAATCAATTCTTTTAGGAAACCACCCCAAGGAGAATGATATTAAATGCAAATATTAAATGCATTTATTAATATTAAATGCAAAATATTAAGGGATTATTAAGGGACTATTTCAATTTTTAAGAAGTAAAATTCATGGATGGTGAGATGGTTCATTGAACAAGTTCTGTTTGTAATGCCTGTCCGAAGTTCGGTGTTTAATCTCTGTAACCCTCCATAAAAGGAAAGAATCGACTCTCAAAAGTTATCCTTTGTGACCTCTGTCCACAAATAAACCATGACATATGCTCACCAGGAAGGGAAACATTTGGCAATGTAAAGTACTAAATCTAAAAGGCAGATTGACTGAGTGGACTTTACATAAAAGTAGCCATTGCTTTAGTGTTGAACAGGGTGAAATTTACTCACCTTTGGCATCATTAAGGTCTAACAATGGAGGGAATCGATTCTTGCCATGGCTATCATCTTTGTTAGCAGTTCAGCTCACTGATGACTTAAGAGTAATCAACATTCTCCTTTACATTTTTCTGGGATTGAATTATGTTTGGTGCATTTTTATTTTATTTTATTTTATTTTTGCTCTTACCCAAGTACAGTTATCCTCAGACAGAGGTGGGTATTCCGGTGGCTGGGTCACAAGGAGATTCTTTTTACAGCTTCACTGGTTTGCCCTAAGATTCCAGATCTGCAGAGCGACAAGACTTTATTTCAAGTTAAATGGGCTACAAGAAGAGCTGAGAGTCTTATGGTGTGTAAAAGTTTGGGTCCAGGGAAAAATGAACAGATTATTAATTTTTCATTAAATGAAAAAGTTCAAGTCTTTGGTGTTGTATGAACCCACAGAGCTCTACAGGTAAAACAGTACTTCAATCAGATTTCTCTACTTTCCTAAAGCAAGAGAATACAGTGTAGAGAAACATATAAGGTTGGATAAAGAAGAAAATTCTGGAATAAATATTTATTATGTACCCGAACTAGGTGTGTGTATACCAGTATCTGTATTTTAACTTCCCTGAGTACATCAACTGCTATAATTTATAGCTGTTTTGGCAGAAAACTTAGTCAACGAAGTCACAGGATCTATCATTTTGAGACTTGCTAATTATAAACAAATAGGTAAATGAGTCATGGAATATTAGATTTTTGTACTTTTGTGTGTTTGTACATGTGAATGGTTGCCCAATATGTATAGGTTATGTGTGTAGATATGTATGTATATGTATGTATGGAGGTTAGGACAACTTTAACCATTATTTCCTGGGAACATTGTCTAACATATTTTGAGACTGACGTTATGCCTATTTGGGGGATTTAAAAAAAATAGGTTAAAATATTAGTTTTGGGCTCCTATGTTGATAAGGAAATCACCTTACTAACCACACTGTTCCCCCACCCATAACCATGAGATTTTTTTTTTTACAATAGGTGTAAAAAGGAGCTCTTATTTTTAATATATTCTATATCATATATTACAATAGAGGGAAATAAGATGCAAGAATGGATGTGTGTGTGTGTGTGTGTGTGTGTGTGTGTGTGTGTAAAAGAGTAGTAACTTAAAGAAGATGCCACTAATTTAACAGCAAGCATGAAGCATATGGAAGAGTATGGAGAAGGAGACTGAGAGGTAAAAATGATGTACTCATGTTTATAATTCCAAAATAAAGCCAAAAATTAAATTAAAAAAAAAAAAGAGTTGCCTTGGTCTTGGTGTTCTTACACAGTGATGAAACCCGAACTAAGACGGTTACCAATGAAGGAAATATTCATACAGGATGAAATGCTCCAATGTGTGTGTGTGTGTGCATGTGTGTATGTGTGTGTATAAAGGAAAGAGTAGAAAGAAGTGAACGGATGATTTCTCTTGTTAAAAACAAACTAATGAGAAACCATATAGTGTCTATAGAGGAGCCAATGGTGAGGCAGCTTTGGCATGTACATGTGTATCACTGGTAATTACTGTTTTGTCTACAATTAGTAAGGTGGTATATTTTTCTCTGGCTAGTTGACAAGATGGCAGCAAATAATGCACAATTTTGAGCTTTTAGACCTTCCTTGTTATGTAAACTAAAATAGCCATGAAATGACATTGTATTATTCACTTGTTGACTCTTTTAGATAGATTTCCTTCCACTAGATTGTCGTGTAAGCAGACACACATTTCCTATTTATTGAGGATTTTTAACTTCTTTGTAAATGGATCCTTTACCTCCTTTATGTTGGCCTAGTGAAATTAGGCCAAACCCACAAAGAGCTTGCTTCTGAGTTACCTTTATTCACCAGGAGTACATACTGTTATCACAAATGTCCATACACTATAAACAGGGCTATTTGTTAAAAAAGAAAAAAAGGAAATCTTTCTCTTTTGTGAGGATCTCACTATGTAGATCATGCTGGACAGAATTTAGGGAAGAAACTGCTTTCAAACACAGACCTTCCTCTGCTTTCATAGTATTGTGATTAAATGCATGTACCACCATGCCTGACACAGTACAATCCTTATAAAAAATATAAGAGCTAGGAAAACGTTTTCAAAGTATTTGGCCTGAAAAAAAAATGCGCTGACTTTCTATTGTTACTATTTTAATATCCTATGGTCATTTGTACAAAAAATATTCTCACATAGGAATAAATTCAGTCCATGAGCCATTGACTGTGCAAGTTAAAAATAATTTTAAAAACTGCCTGTTTAGGTAGACAGCACAAAATGCCATTGAGGACTCCAGATATTACACGTTCCTTCAGGGAGATGAAAGATTCCCTATCTGAACACAATTCATAGAACAGCATAAAGGCAGCCCCTAGGCAATCCAAACAAAAACTCTCTGAAACGGTCACATATTTCAAGAGTTGTCATGGATTGCTGAGAAAATGACAAAAAATCAATGCCAGAGTAAAAATGAGCTTCTTAAATGTCATGTTCTTTACTGTCTTAGAAAATACTCTGTGGAAAAAGATAATTAATATGGCAGCTATATCAAAGGCAAATCAAAGAGAGATTATAACTCTTCCAGGTAATAAGCAAAATTAATGTTACCCATTGTCTATTTTATTAATGCTTGTTTTCTATATTCTATTTTTAATTTTTAGATTTCAATCATGTGTGTATTGGGTTTTTTTGGGTGTGCATTTGTGTATATGACTGTAAGCATGTTGAGAGGTCAGAAGATGGTGTCGGAGCACCTGTGGCTGAGGTTTCAGGTGGTTGTGAATGTGCCTGATATTGGTGCTGGAACCTGCATGAACTTGGGTCTTCTGCAATAGCTGTATACATTCTTAACCATGGAAGCATTTGTTCTATCCCTGTTCTTTATAATTGAACTGTATGGAAGTCAAGTAACTTCACTGAGTATTGTCAGATTTTGAACACAAATTCCTAAAAATATAATATATGGTTATTTACAAAAGACTACATATATTTCATTGTCTGTCAGAATTTTAGTTATGAATATGTAGATTACATAAAATATATCAATGTTTGGAAATAATTATTTTTCATAGTATCTAAAATTTAGTTCAATGTTTTTCCACTTGGAAAGCATTTTTCTAGTATCTGTTTCTATGGTTTTTTATGACTATTTATTGAAAATCTGCTGCATTTTACTCCAGAACAAAAGGATAATGTTAGACTAAGAAAGTCATTGTAATAATGTTTGGGTTATTGAGCAATTAGGTTAATAAAAGGGTACCCATAGGATCATAAACATCTTACACATATACCAATCACACAATAGTTGGCCATCTATACATTCTTGTGGAAAGAATGCAATATTTTGAGGCTCATACATCCCATGAGTCTCCAGATCTCTGCCCATTCCATAAAATAATTCTAATGGATATAACCTTCCAAGTCTCATCGTAGGAAATCATATCTTCTCTGATTTTAAAATGGGTAAGGTGTGTCAGGTCCAAAGGATCAAGTCGAACAATTATTCTATATTTCTTTTTTTTTTTTTTTCAATGCAGTTTATTCAGGAACCTTGAACAATCCTCGGACCCTGGGGAAAGCCAGCCCACAGCTTAAATAGCCTCTGGGTAGCCAACCCCAGCGTGCCACGTGGGCAATGCAGATAGGTCCACATACATGGAAACAAGCCAGATCCTCAGCCTTAGCCAAATGTGGAATTGTTCGTGACAGAGAGCACTCACCATCGGGAAGGTGGAAGGCAGAAACCAGCTCCATCTTTAAGGCGCGGCATTCCGCAGCTCTCTACAGTTCCCCCTTTTTGTTTTAGACGCATCAGGCAAGAGTAGAGGTCTGATCTCTGATATTAGAAATAAATTGGGACTTTGTACCGATGTTCATTTAGGTGTCATCCACCCAAAGAGCATCAGACCCGTCCCATACCTTTTTCTCAGAGGCGGGACCTGGGGTATCAACCCGCATGCAATCAGACATGCTCTTCTCTGGGTCCAAAACGGCTGACCCTGAGTGCAGTGCTTAGCCTCGCATCCTGAGCATAACATTTTGGCATTTTATGGTAGCCAACCATGCTTGGGGAGACTGTCCTGCTTCAATGGCTGTAAAGGCCTGAATGGTCATGGTTGCATTACGCTGTTGTGAGACTCTAATCTTGCATATATACCACAGGCAAACCAAGGTGACCAACACCAGAAGGCCTGCTAACGCTCCCATGCCTGCCCATTCCTTCAGATGATTCATGGCTGCAGCAATCCATGATGATAATCCTGTGGCTAGTCCTGCGTCCACTCTGGTAGAATTTACTGTGACAATGGCCACTCTCAGCTGCTCCATTGTAGGATCGAATTCTCCAGTCCAATTACCTAAAATATAGCTCGACAATTGTTTAGACAGATTTGCAGCACCGGAAATATTCTCATGTTATATGCTAGTGACTCAAAGTCCAGCATATTTTCATTGACAGCCAAGTTGAGCGATTTGCCGTAGGGTATCAATTTGCTCCTGCACGAGGTCAATCCTCTGATTGAACACCATCAAGCTTCCTTTTAGTTGAGCATTAATTCCTTTATGTACAACTAAGGCATGAGCTACATTGGCTAAATGATTGTTCAAGGTCTGAGCAGTCTGCCCAGTATGACTCATGGCTAATGCCCTGGTGGTAGCTCCAACAGCCGCCAATGAGATGGTAGTAACAATGGTGGCTGTAGTTCCAAGATCCCTTTTCTGTCTGAAGAGAGTCATAGCGTGAGGGGCATCAACGGGCACAGGCACGCAGTGAGGCATGCGAGTAACCAGGGCATACCTAAATTTACTAGCATTCCAGCATTGGGCAGAAAAGCAAGTATCATTACCACAATTACTTGGCTCTATCTGGCTAATAATGTCCAATCCTGATCCAGAAAGGCAAAGAGGATGGACATCAGAAGAAGAAGAAAACAGGAAACAACCTAGTAACCTACCACAGAGGGCCTCTGAAAGCCTCTGCCCTTCAGACTATCAAAGCAGATGCTGAGCCTGATGGGCAACTGTTGGGCAGAGTGAATGGAATTTTAGGTAAGAACTGGGAAATAGCAAGCGCTGGAGAGGACAGGATCTCCACAAGGAGAGCAACAGAACAAGAAAATTTGAACACAGGGAACTTCCCAGAGACTCATACTCCAACCAAGGACTATTCATGGAGATAACCCAGAACCCCTGCACAGATGTAGCCCAGGGCAGTTCAGAGTCCAATTGGGTTACATAGTAATGTGAAGAGGGACTGCCTCTGACATAATCTGATTGGCCTGCTCTATGATCACCTCCATCTGGGGGGGAGCAGCCTTACCAGGCCATAGTAGAGGACAATGCAGCCACTTTTGATGTGAACTGACAGACTAAGATCAGAAAGGAGAGGAGAATCTCCCCTATTAGTGGACTTGGGGAGTGGCATGCAAGCAGAGGGAGAAGGGAGGGTGGGATTGGGAGGGGAGGAGGGAGGGGCTTATGGGGGGATGCAGAATGAATAAAGTGTAATTGATGAAAAATTTAAAAAAGGGGGAAAATAATTTAAGAACCTTAAATGACTTTCAAAAGTGGAGGAAAACATGGAGTTAGTCAATTGGCATGGAGCACGTCTCGCCCCTGGGGGCAATGGTCTCCTGAACCTACTCAGACCTCGGACACCACCACTGCTAGTTCTAGAACTGACGCAGGATGTTCCAACGAGGGGTTAAGGCTTCTCATAATTTTTCCTATAAGCCCACACCTGTTTGTCTATATCCCCCATTTTTATTCATTATATTTCTTTTATATAATAGAAATTATTTGAGTTGGAGATCTGAACATGTTTTGTACATCATATTTCTGTCCTTAATTAGCAGAGATGCACAGCCACTCTTGGTTGAGCTCACAGAAGCTTTAGCTTGGTCTTTCTACAACCTATCTCTGTAAAACTGTCCCCCCCAAAAAAAAACCTGTCTCCTCTCTGAACTAAACTTACTGATGAACTAAACTCCACTGGATTGACTCTGACTTAATGGCACCGAACTGAATTCCACTAAATTGAACTCAGCTGATGAACTACAGAACAAACTGAGCTTCCTCAATGCACTGACTCTGCACTGACTTCCAACTGACTGACTCAGTGACTGAACGACTTCCATTCGGCTGAGCTGCATCTCTCTGTACATTTGCAAACCCCAGTGTTGCTTGTTTAAAATTTCTCAACAGACAATATCAGCAGAAATTAAAATACCCACTTGTGACATTTTTTTTCATGACTGTGTATGAATGTTGTTTGTGTTAAAGTGGCAGAAATTAGAATATTCACTGGTGATAATTTTATTTCTGTGTGTGTATGCATGTGTGTATATTAATGCACAGAACAGATGTGGAGTTTAGGAGGTATGCTCAAGTGTGATCTCACTGATTACATTGTTTAAAACGTTGCTGAATATCTGCTCATCACTACTATGCACGCTTACTGGTGAGTGAGCTTTCAGGGGCTTTCCAAGTCCCTGTCTGCCATTTTCAGACAGGAGTTATGGTACTATAGTCATATGCTACTATGTTCAAATGGGTCTGAGAATTCAAATTTACATCTTTGTCCTCTTGCAACATTCACCTCACCCCCTAACTCATGTCTTCAATCCGCATGTTAAATTTAATAAACAAAATAGAAAACATTTTTACTGAATAGTTTAATTATAAAATAAACATTTCATACATAGTAAAAACAAAATCTCTACAATCACATGGTTTAGTCTAAATGTATGCCTCCTTGTTAACTATGTTATGACCTTAGGTCATTTACATAATTTTCCTGTTTTCTTCACCCACAACATACATTCTAATTAATATGTTTATAATGTCATTTTATCTCATGTTTTATATACTTATATACTTATGATGTTAATGATTCCAACACATGTTAAGAGCCTGCTGTGCATACTGGATAAACGAATACAAATACAACATAAGCCTGACCATCACAAGCTAAAACCCCTTTACAGAATTAATTGGATGTGGCCAATACTAAAGCTATCAGCAATGTTTTCCCTGAATTGTATCAAAATATTGTGTAGATTTAATTTTGCCTTTTGCCTGTAGTTACTTCAGAACTTCATGATAAGTCTCCGTGAAGGTTGAGAATACCAGGCTTTTAGAAATCTTTATTGCTTTATTGAATCCAGAACAGGAGAAGCACGAGGAGAGTCCCAAACGCTGCTACTTTTTCTACATAGTTAACACACCTTCTTGAGATTCACAAATTTGAATGCAGCCAGGCAGATGTAAATGCAGCATGAATTTTGTCATTATTTCTGCTCTTAGATCTGGAACACTGCCAAACTATAAAATTAGTTTAGACATGACTGAAATGGTAAGCCACTCATGGGGACTATCCCTATTAACCTTCTCCCTTGAAACAAAGGTTGCAAAATCACTCAAATATTCAGATGAGAAATCTTACCCCTTCTTCTTAAAACAAAGTTTAAAGAAAAAGTCAGGCAACAGACAATCTAATTCCTGTTGATATCAACCATTCCCACTTGCAGCCACCTAACATTAATAAATTTTTTACTTGTTTCCTAATTAGGAATGTAAAGACCTTAAAAATAAAAATCATTGTTTTTCAATATTAAATAAAGAAAAATATATTTTAAAATATAATTTACTTCAATACCCTGCTGGGTACAGTGTTTCAGAGGCCCTCTGTGGTAGCATCCTGACCTGATCCCTGTTTTCTCCCTCTTCCAATGTCCATCCCATTTGCCCTTCTGAATGAGGATTGATCATCATACTCAGAGTCCTCCTTCTAACCTAGGTTCTTTAGGTGTACAGATTTTAGTATGTTTATCCTTTGTTATAGGTCTAATATCCACCTATAAGTCAGTATATATCATGTGTGTCTTTCTGCTTCTGGGATACCTCACTCAGGATGAGTTCCCACCATTTGCCTGCAAATGTCAAAAAATCAGAGCACAGTGGTCTTTTCTGAGGCTGATACCCCAATCAAGGACCATGCATCGAGATAACTTAGAATCCCTGCACAGATGTAGTCCATGGCAGCTTAGTATCCAAGTAAGTTCCCTAGTAAGGGGAAGAGGAGCTGTCTTTGACATGAACTGGGAGCACCTTTACCAGGTTACAGAGAAGGACAATGCAGCCAGTCCTGATGAGACCTGATAGACTAAGGTCAGATGGAAGGGGAGGAAGACCTCCCCTATCAATAGACTAAGGAAGGGGCATGGGAAGAGAAGAGGGTTGGTGGGACTGGCAGGGAACTAGGGAGGGGACTAGAGCTGAGATACAAAGTAAATAAATTGTAATTAATAAAAAGTAAATTAATATGTATAAATAATTTGTTTCCAATTTCTCCTATGTCTCCTTCCCATTCCTTTTAAATTCATCATTTCTCCTTTATTGCTATACACACACACACACACACACACACACACACACACACACACACACTACATTTAATATTGTTCATAGGAGTATGTGTTAAGTTTTAGCACAGGAATCAGGTGGTCTTACAAGAGACTTGTTCCTGGAGAAAACCCTCTCTCAATAGTTATTAATTGCCATAAAATAGATCTTCAAATGGGAGTTTTATGAGATTTCCCTACCTTCATTGGCATATCAGTTACCATTGTTATTGTACTGGTGAATATATTTTTTGACTTCATGAGTATATCTTTCTTTCTTGTCACATCTAGAAGATGATCATTAAGTAGTTGTCCTGATTTTCTGGGTCTTTAATCTTCTCCACTTCTGTGATATTACTTGACCTTTAGGTATAGAGGTTGTTTTCTAGATACATCAACTTCAACTGCAAAACCCATAGTCAGTACTTCCCTTAGTTTTGACCAGTTAGAGATTTCTATAACAGGTTCTGATAGTTTTCTGCCTAAAGAATACATCTTCCCTTATGAACTGTAGAAATCATTTCAGCACCCATAAGGGGACAGATCTAAATTCCTCTTTAGGCATTTCGGCCATTTGCACATGTGGATGGTAAAACTACCCCACTGCAGTGAATAAACATGAACACGCCTAAGCTCATACCAAGCCTTTTTATTTTCTACCTTCTGTTTCTCCACAGTTGCTTTTTAAATAATACAATATATACCTACGAAACCCGGGATGGGAAATCTGAGCCAAATATTAACTTAAGTCCACACATGAACCAACCTCCCTGACTCTCAAATGCTCTGTGGCTTGGGCCTGAAACAGCAGGCACTGTCACCCAGTTCTCTCAGTTAGGCTGTGTTGTTGTTGTTGTTTTTGTTTTTCCTCTTTATTTCTGCCTTTCATCTGAATACCCTCACACAATGTGACTTAGGTGAGAAGCCAGGCTTCATCCAACCAGAACATGTATGCTACATTGCAAATTACCCAGACAGGGTAATGCAGACCTAACTCAGAGGTATCCTCATCAGGTTTTGAGGGTCACTGCAGTTCCCTTAAGACCTGCTAAGTATGAGAGGTTTTCCTCTGGCTATGAGAAAGTGCAGTGGAGAATTCTAAATTCTAAATTCCCCACTGACTCACCACTCTATCAACTGAATGCTTTAACAACTTTCCACTGGCCCTGTGGCTACTTTTCCATGCAATTATATATGCTGGAGATGTACTTAAAGTTCCAAGCATGCTTGGTCTTTCCAAAACTTAGAGAACGCTCTAAGCAACAGGATATTGATACTGTCTTTGCCATGGTGAGGGTCTAGCCATGAGTTCCAAATTCTCCATCCCAAGCTACACACATCTTCGGCCTGGCTTCACACTAATCTAAAATGCTCTATTTGGGAGATGTCAGACTGTGTTCATTTTGTTCAGCCCTCAGTCCAATCTGGTCTCAACATTCATTGGACAAATGGACATTGATAGGCCAAATTTAGAACTTTCAATTTCTTTTTATTCATTATTATTATTATTATTCACAATTTATTCACTTTGTATCCTGCTTGTAGACTCCTCTCTCATCTTCTCCCAGTCCCACTTTCCTTCCCACTTCCTCTCCCATCGCTCTTCCCTAGTCTAGGAAGAGTCCTCCTTTCCTACTGTCTCACCTAGCACATAAGGTGCCATAAAGGCTCCATGGATCTACTTCCTCTGTGTGCTGCCTAGGTGGCTCCACCAGGGAGAAGTGATCAAGGAGCAAGCAAACAACTTCATGTCAGAGACTTTCTCTTTTCCCCTTATATGGGACCCACTCAGAGACTAAGCTGTCTATGGGCTAAATCTGAGCAGGACAAAGATTAAAAAAAAAAAAAAAGTTGGCCCCAGGGTTTCTGCAGAGATTGATGCATCTACCAAATACCATTCATAGAAAGAACCTAGACATCTGCTTAATTTCTAATACCTAAAGTGATTTAGGTAACTCCATAACTTGGAATTGCAGTTTAGTCCGAGAACTCATCATTCTTTAAATACCCAGCTCATTGATATCTTTCTCAAGGCTCTGGCTTACAACCATGATCAGAGACAGAACACTCCTTTTTTCTGCTCAGCCTCCAAATTTGCATCTATTCCTAACTGTGGTAGCATAAAACCCCTTGTTATTTATTAATTAATTCAATTTAAGTCTTGGTCACAGGCTATTCCCTTCTTTTCTCCCAGTCCAACTCTCCCTCCTATATTCTCTTTTCCTTATTCCTTACAATAGGGGAGCCTCCTTGACCTGACAGACACCCCAGCTCATCTATTCACATGGTAACTGATTTTATCTTCCTCTCTGGTTACCACCAGGGAGAAGGGACAAAAAGGCAGGCTTTTGCCTTATGTCTCATTTACCTTATGCTTCCAATCTACTTGTGTTTCTACTTCTCCAAATGTAAATATAAAAAAATAATCTGCTGTGTATTTAACAGTTAAAAGATTAAAGCATTTCAGGTTGTTTGCTCTCATCTACAGATACATGCACAAAATGATTATGGAAATGTAAACCACTTGGTTCTGTCTCACAGAGATCCAAATGTCTCTCAGGTATAGATAATATTTTAAAAATATCATTTCAGAGATAGTCCCTGTTCTTATTACTGGGGAACCCTCTTGGACACTGAGCTGCCATGGGCTACATCTGTGTAGAGGTTCTAGGTTATCTCCATACATGGTCCTTGTTTGGAGTATCAGTCTCACAAAAGACCCCTGTGTCCAGATATTTTGGTTCTGTTGCTCTCCTGTCCCCTCCTTGTCTTTCTATCTCCCCCTTCTTTCATAAGAGTCTCTACACTGTGCCCTATCATTGGACTGGGAGCAGGGCATAGGAGAAGAGGGAGGGAGAATAGGATTAGGATGGAATGAGGTAGGGGGTACAGCTGGGAAACAAAGTGAATAAACTGTAATTAATATAAAAATTAAAAATTAAAAAAAATCATTTCATGCTGCTCTATTCTATTGAGAAGGCTGGATTTGCAGGTGGAATTCAACATTTTTGCTTCTAATTCAGGTGTATTGATTCAAAACTTTCCTTTAAAGTCTGTCCTGGGTCTGGTTGGCCACCTTACTCTGAAAGGGTAAAGGAGAAAAATACAGAACCACCTGGAAAAAAAGAAGTAAACACTGTTTGGCAGTTCAAACTAGTGCTCATGGATTCCAGTACAATATATCCTCACTTCTAAGACCTGTTAAAAAAATCTATAAATATTTTTATTTGGATATCTGGACTCATATTTTTGTTTTTCAATGTTTATACATTTATTTAGTAAACAAAATTATCATATTGTTCTGGCTGTAATTTGTAAAACCTATGACAAGCCCAATTGGTAATTTCTGATGTTCCTCCTGATTGTTTCCTTTGTCTCAGATACCAAAGGTCACAATCAACATTTGTTTTCTAACCCCGAGGATGTTAACACATCTGTTTCTGACTTCTGCTCAAAATGCATAAACAATTTGTAGCTAAGAAACTATTCTGCTTTATTGGAATCTCCAAATATTATTTTTATACAAATACCATTTGTCTAGAAAATGTTGTTTGAAGTTAAATGAAAACCCCAATTAAAACCTCTTTCTGTGAAAGAGGAAAACAATTAGTAAAACCAAAATTTAATTTCATTCCTTTGTGAGAGTCGCTTCATTACAGAATGTTTGTGAATAATTCCCAGAGAGTGCCATTCAAAATCTGATTCTTTTTATGGTACAGTGCTATCAAAGATACAGAAAGACAATGAATCCCCAAAGAATCTCATGATGAAACTAATAACTGCCAAGTCTCATTTAGCCATCACAACAACCATGTTGAAAATTACTTTAAGTGTTGTTGCATACCAATGAGAGATATTTTAGCTAACCTGAATTAATTAGGACTACTGGGTAGAAAGTTTATTAGTAAATAGTTGAGGTATTTTTCTTTTTTCCCACTATTATTATTATTATTATTATTACTACTACTACTACTACAATTTATTCAGTTTGTATCCCAGCTGTATTCCACTCCCTTATCTCCCCTCCAGTCTCTCCCTCCATTCCTCATTCCCTCTATGCCCCTTCCCTAGTCCACTGATAGGAGAAGTCCTTGTCCCCTACTCTCTGACCCGAGCCCATCAGATCTCATCAGGACTGTCTGGATCCTCTTTCTCTGTAGCCTAGCAAGGCCATCTCACCAGGGGGAGGTGATCAAAGAGCAGGCAAGTATTTTATATTTAATTATTTAAAGCTTATAAATAGTCCTAAAAAAGTAGCTGAAGGCAAATTACTACCAAGATGGCAATAGCAAAAAACAAAGATGTATTTATAGTATTATAGTAAAAGCTCATGATGTCAGAGAAGCTGGTATCTGTACTGATGAAAGCACTGATCCAAGCTCTAGGCTACTCACAACTCACCTGCTTTACTTGCCAAGATGTCTCTTTCTTCTTGTTTGTGGAACAGCAAGTGGTTATCCCTATACTTACTTTCCAACACAGCACTTTTCTATTGATTCTTCACTTAATTGCATTTTCAATAAGAGCAACTTTGTTCTGAATTAAAATTTTTCTACACTAATGTTTCTTTGTGTCATGGGGATCCTGCAGCTTTGGATTAGAGTCATGGGGATCACATGCCAGGAGTTCATAGATGGGGTAGATGTTGCTATGGGCCATCTTAAAGCCTTGCATCTGGGTCTGGTTTGCAGCTAGTTGGACAACCTTTATTTATTCATTTTACATCTGGAATGCAACCCCTGCCCTATTCTCCTCTGGGTCTCACACTCCCACCCTGTTCTCACTTTTCCACCCTCCCCTTCTTCTTAGAAAAAAAAGGTGCCTCACCCTCACCCCTTATCAACCCACCTATCAAATTACATCAGGACTGAGAACTGGCTTCACTGAAGCCAGACAAGGCAGCTCAGCTAGAGGAAAGTGATCTAAAAGCAGGCAACAGAGTCAAACACAGTCCCTGCTCCATTTGCTAAAGGACCCTCATGAAGACCAAGCTGCCTATCGGTCACTTATGTGTAGGAGGCCTAGGTCCAGACCATTTATGCTCTTTGGTTGATGCTTCAGTTTCTGTAAGCCCCATGGGCCTACATGAGTTGACTCTGTAGGTTTTCTTGAAGTTCTTTTACCTTGCAGGTCCTTCTATCACCGCCCCAACACTTCCACAAGACTCTTTGAATAAGTGCAATGATAAAAATGGAGCAGAGATTGAGGAAATGGCCAACCAATGACTGGCCCAACCTGAGAACTACCCCATGAGAGAACCAAACTCTAGCACTATTATTGATAATATGCTATGTTTGCAAAGAGGAGCCGAGCATAGCTGTCCTCTGACAGGTTCTACCCAGTAGCAGATGAAGGCAGATGCTGAGAATGAAATGCATTTTTAAACCAACCCAAAAGTATTTTTAATCAATTAAATTGAAATTTTCATCATTTTCAAATTTCTAAGTCAAAAATTTGAAAGTTATGATAAACATAAAATGGAAATAAATTGACAGCAATATTGAGATTAAGTTATAACATACTATTATTCAGCTATCATGAAAAATAAGTCTTTATAAATTTAGAATATACACACAAAGCCATTTATTCATTTTGTTTAAACCAACATAATACACATATTGATTTAGTTTTAAATTATTTTTTACTCAATCAAATAGGGTGTACTTCAAAACAGTCTCAATGACCAGGGACATTGCATTTATTAAAATTGACAATTGCACTTATGGATTTCTGTCTTTCTTTCTTTTTTTCTTGAAACTATGTACTACCTCTCTTATTTGCTATCTTTTGGCTCATACTACAAGCACAGGGAGAAAAATTAAGCCTCATCCTGGAGCTGGCTGGCAAGGGGCAAGGCCAGCTCTCCTGCTCTCCTGACCCTGACATTTTCTCCAGCCTTTTCACCTACTGCAGGGTAAGTGTTGGGGTAATGAACTCCTCTTCCATGCCCATGCCACCACACAGCATATGAGTGGCAGGGCCAGCTGTCCCACACTCATGCCCTTGGGGCGGCTCACTCACCTGCCCCCACCAGAGCGTCAGCTCTACTGCACTATCCCAGCATGTGGAACAGGACTTGCTCTCCCAGGTGCTGCAACAGGTGAGGAATGGGGCCAGAACTCCCAAGTACCATGGCCAGTAATGGGCAGGAACTGATCTGCACAGCTCTTGGGTATCAACATGGTTCCAAGTGGCAGCAAAGTTCATAAATGTCTGAATGGCCTTTGGTGATAACATGGACCATAGACAGCAACACAAACTCCTGTTGCTTCAGACCCAAATATGTCCCTCACCAACAGCCTAGGCAGGAACTTTGCTATGGCATCAGGTGGCAGGGTTGATTACTCACACCAGGCTATTCCTCTCCACCCTTTTTATCTCCAGTTCTGCTTTTTTTCACAGTGCTCAAAATGTTCTTCTTCTCTTTCTCTCCCATCTCTCCACAACATACTTGAGCATCTAGGTGGTTTTCAAACTGAGTAGGCCCCCACATATTGGGACTCTTTTGAATTATTTTCAATAAAAGAACTATCAAAAATATTTTAAAAAGTAAACAAAACTTTCTTGGTTTGTGATTTTTAATTTTGTTTTCCATTTTTCATTAAAAATATTATTTTCCCATATAAGATATTCTGATCACAGTTTTCCTTCTATCTACTCTTTCCAGTTCCTTCCCACTTCTTCTTTCATCCAGATTCACTCCCTTTCTCTCCCTATGGGAAAAATAAGTAAATAAACCAACAAACCATTGCCCCCCCCCAAAAAAAAGCAAGCTTCCAAAAGTTAACAACAAAACATAACAAAGTAAAATATAATAAACTAAAACAAAACAAAACATAAAACCCACATCACATTGAAGTTGGACGAGGCAAATCAACAAATGGAAAAGATCCCCAAGAGCACACACAAGAATCAGGCTCATTCATTTACACACTCAGGATAAAATTACCAAAAGGAAATTATATTAAATACTCAGAGGACCTGGTGCAAACTTGTAGATGTCCGGTTCTTGCTGCTTCAGTCTCTGTGAGGTCACAGGATCTTTGTTTAGTTGATTTTAGGAGGCTTTGTTTCCTGGTGCTACCCACCTCTTCTATCTCCTGTACTCTTTCCATCTCCTCTTCTGTGGGGTACTCTGAATTCTGAGGAGGAATGATAGCTATGTGTTCCAAGGGCTCTCTTTTTTCATTCTCTTCCCCTCTCTCTGAATAACGTCTGTCTGGAGGAGTAAGCTTTTCTGGTGATGTCTGAATAAGTCACAGAAATATGAGTATAGCAGAATATCATTTGGAGTTATTTTATTGTTTCTATTTTTATTTTTAGACCTGTCTTATTTGGTTTTGCCCTAGCTCTGGGCTCTCTAGCCTCTGGTTCTTGGTAACTCAAGTAGTATTGGGTCAGTTTCTAAATCATGGAATAGTCCTTAAGTCGTACTGGAAATTGCCCACAAATTTGTGCTATCATTTACCTATAATTTCTTGCAGGTAGGAAAACATTGCAGATAGAAGGGTTTGTGGCTCTTTTTATAACATGCAGAGTACTTTCCTATACAGCAAAACATATGGTGGAAGTCTCTATGTAGGTTCCAGCCTGACATCTCCATGTTCAAATGAGTTGTATAGTGAAATGTTTTTATTTCCACAGATGAGGGGATAGATAAAAAGAGAGAAGTTCCCCATCCCTTGCAGCTCTTTATGAACTCTTGCTGGATGGTTCAACTCAGATCTTCTGGCCTGATGTCCTCTCCAAGCTAACTGACTCAACCTAGATTCTCTTGACTTCTGATTAATTACTCTGCCTGGAATCAAACAAATTCTGGTGATATGTTTTAATCATCTGGCTCCTTCTCTTTCTCTCACTCATTCTGTCTTCATCTGTGTCTACCTTATTCTTTATATAACCTGTCTCTGTTAAACTGTCCCAGTAAGGAACTCTTGGGAAAAAAACCCTTTCTCTTCCTGTGCTGCTCTTACATACCCTCTTTCTCCTGTACTATTCTTGTGATAATAGAGCATAGGGTATATCCTGTATCTGACTCATTCTGTCATTTTTTTCCCAATTCATCACTTTGTCTACTCCTCAATTATTTCAAACATGGATACTTCATTCCATAAACTAACCTTACCGTCATTGTTTAGATTAAAAGTGTATACTAAGAGCCTGTCTGTATTCCAGCCAGATTATAATGTAATCCAGAGTGTGTCTGCATTTCAGCAGGATCACATAGACCAGAAGGTCTTTGTATGTGATCTCTTGCAAGAGCATATACACTGTAAGTGTTGTGTATTTTGTTCAGTAATAAGGCCTCCTTGATGTCAGTTTGTGAAGAGCAACTTCTGGTCTTGAAAACAGCCTGGTTGTTTGTAGATTGACATGGGACCCCATTGTCCAACAATTCAGTTGGATATAGCCCAGTCTAGGACTGATAGCTTAGTTGGGATTCATCTCCCTCATTATTTGGAGACTTAATTATAATCACATTTACATATTTTAGGATGTTTCCACTGCACTAGGTTTCCATATCAGCCCTCAAATTGTCCCCTCTTTTTCCTCACTTTCCTTCTCTTGCCCTGTCTCTCTTCCCTGTATGCACTGGATACTCCTGTTCCTGCACCTATCTTTCTTCCTGCCCACCCCTGCCACCAGTCCACACATAACATCACAAAAAAAAAATAATTTCTGCCAGGAACAATCATGTTTGTCTTGAAAATGGAATGAGGTAAATTTAGAATTTTGAAAAAAAGTATTCATTTTTATTAAAATTTCCTTAAGATTTTCTATGTAGCTCACCATGAGAAATACCTGAATCTTTGGTGTATTTCTTAGTATATAGTTCATCAAGTTCATGAGATCTGAAACTTACTAAGATATATAACATATATATTTATACATATATTAATAATAATACATATTATTCTGGAAAGTAAAAAAGAACAACTTCAAAAAATATCCACTTGTATATACTGCCTTGCTAGGATATAAGAGAGGAAACTCGGGGGATGACGAGGATGACCTCAATGAAGTCATTTCCTGGTGATATTAGCCCATAACAACTATCATTTATACCCATATGTTTCATATTAGAAAATACTACTTAACTATTACATATGCTGGCAATAAATTTGCCTAGCAATTTGTCAGTGCCTAAACAACTTCCACTGCAGCTGATACTGAAATGGTGTAAGAGAAGTCCATTTACTCTTGTAAGAGAACCATCACAGTACTGCTGAAGACTGTGGCTTTTTAAAAAAATCCAATGAAAACAGTCATATCTAACATGCTCATTACTAGTTAATGGCTTCCCATATCATTTTCAATTCTCAAGCCTGCAGCAAATAAATCAAGGGAAATGTAATGTGGACCCATTGTTACAAATAGAAAATGAATATACAAAATAAAATCCTTACTTCATTTTTAAATATTTGTCACAGTCTGTTTTCCTTATGCCTCAAAGTTAAAGCTATTTAATGTAGTATATATTTTTGTAAATAATAAAACTTAAAATGATTCATTTATTTTAGAATTTTATGTGTAAGACTGTTTACCGTGATGTCTGTATACTCACCACATTTGTGGATACTACCCAGAGAAGCTAGAAAAACGTCGTGGGTCCTTAGTTGTTAGAGTTAAACGCAGTTGTGAGGAACTGTGTGAGTGCTAAGAACCAAATTTGTTCTTTTTTTAATTTTATTTTTTCTTTTCAGTTACATTTTATAAACTCTGTATCCCAGCTGTATCCCGCACCCACATTCCCTCCCAATCCCACCCTTCCTCCCTCATCTCCACCGCACGTGCCCCTTTCCAAGTCCACTGATGGGGAGGGACCTCCTCCACATTCATCCGATCCTGTTTTATCAGGTATCTTCAGGACTGGCTGCAAAGCCCTCCTCTGTGGACTAACAGGACTGCTCCTCCCTTGGGGGATAGGGAGGTCAAAGAGCCAGCCATTGAGTTCCTGTTAGAAATAGTCCTTGTTCCCCTCACTTTTGGAAACCAATTGGTTACTAAGCTACCACAGGCTACTTCCAAGCAGAGGTTCTAGGTTATATCCATACATCGTCCTTGGTTGAATGTCAGTCTCAGAAAAGACCCTGTGCCCAGATATATTTGGTCCTTGTCGAGCTCCTATCCTTTCCCCATCATACTAACTCACTTCTTTCATATGATTCCCTGTACTCTGCCGAAGGTTTGGTCAAGAGTCTTTGTATCTGCTTTGAAAACACTGCTAGGTAGAGTCTTTCAGATGCCCTCAGTAGACTCCTGTCATACGAGAACCAAATTTGTATCCTCAGAGGAACGGAAAAGTGATCTTAATTGCAGAGCTTTCTCTCCAGCATCCAAAGTAAAACATTTTATCTTCATTATCTTTTCTTTTTAATTTTTATTATTAGTTACATTTTATTAACTCAATATCTCAGCTGTACCCCACTCCCTCATTCCCTCTCAACCCCATCCTCTCTCCCTCACCTCCTCCCTACCCCTTTCCAAGTCCACTGCTTGGGGAGGATCTCCTCCCCTGATCAACCCTCACTTAGAAAGACAAATGGGGAAATTTTCTTCAGTGATTTTTTTGAAAATATTTTCTGGGCCTTGGAGGAGGGAATCTTCTTTTTCTTTTATTCCTATTATTCTTAGGTTTTGTCTTTTTATTTTGTCTTGAATTACTTGGACCATCTGTGTCAGGTATTTTTTAGATTTAACATTTTCTTTGAGAGATACATCGGTTTCTTCCATTGTAGCTTCCACACCTAAAATTCTTTTTTCCATTTCTTGTAGTCTATTGGTTATGCTTACCTCTGTGGTTCCTGTTTTCTTCCCTAAGTTCTTTCTCTCCACAATTTCCTCCATTTGTGTTTTCTTTAATTTTTCCACTTCTATCTTCAGGTCTTGAGCCATTTTGTTGATTTCCTTCACCTGTCTGACTGTATTTTCCTGTTTTTCCTTCAATTCCTTCAACTGTTTGTTTGAACAATCCTCTGTTTCTTTTATTTCTTTCAGTGATTTAAGTATTTCCTCTCAAAAGGCCACAAACTGTTTGGCTGCAACTTCCTGTATTTCTTCATGGATGGCCATAATCTGTTTTTCTTTATCTTCTTCTTTTTTTTTTATGAATGGCCATAATCTGTTTCAGTTTATCTTCCTCTAGGTCTTTACCTATTTTATTTGTTTCCTCTGTTATCCTCTTCATGAGCATACATGTTAGGTCATCTTCTTAAATTTCAATTATGCTTGGGTGTCCAGGGCTATTTGTCCCTGGATAACTGGGTTTTGGAGATGCCATATTGTTCTGTCTTTTGTTGGTTGACCTTTTACTCTGGCCTCTACCCATTGAGCTGCCTTACCTGTGTTGGGTGTTAGTTTCTGGTGGTTCCTGAAATCCTGTGGTGGAGAGAATCTCCTTCACAGAAAGATGGTTTTTCCTTGAGGAAGCTTCCTCAGCTTTTTGGGTATGGTCACTGTATGGCAGGTGTTTTTCAGGAGTTGCCACAGCTCACTTAAAAAAATGCTGAACCTCATTAGCCATTGGGGAAATGCAAATCAAAATGACCCTGAGATTTCACCTTACACCATCAGAATGGCCAAGATCAAAAACTCAATTGACAACACATGCTGGTGAGGTTGTGGAGAAAGGGGAACCATCTTCCACTGCTGGTGGGAATGTAAACTTGTACAACCACTCTGGAAATCAGTCTGGTGCTTTCTCAGACAAATAGGAAGAGTGCTTTCTCAAGATCCAGCCATACCACTCCTAGGCACATATCCACAAGAGGCCCCAAGTACACAATAAGGACATTTGCTCAACCATGTTTGTAGCAGCTTTATTTGTAATAGTCAGAAGCTGGAAACAACCCTGATGTTCCTCAACTGAAGAATGGATACAGAAATTGTGGCACATCTACACAATGGAATATTATTCAGCAACGAAAGACAAGGAAATCATGAAATTTTCAGGTAAATAGTGGGACCTGAAAAGGATCATCCTGAGTGAGCTGTTCCAGAAGCAGAAAGACACACACAGTATATACTCACTCATATAGACATATAATACAGGATAAAACTACCAAAATCTGTACATCTGAAGAAACTAATCAAGAGGGAGGGTCCTGACTAAAATTCTAATCCCCATCCTGAAAGGAAAAGAAGATAGACTTCAGAAGAAGAAGAAATCAGGTAACAAGTTAGGAACCTGCCACAGAGGGCCTCTGAAAGGCTCTGCCCTTCAGACTATCAAAGTAGATGCTGAGAATTATGGCCAATGTTGGATAGAGTGCATAGAATCTTATGAAGAAGAGGGAAATAGTAAGATCTGGAGAGGACAGGAATTCCACAAGGAGAGCAACTGAACCAGAAAATTTGAACACAGGGTTCTTTCCAGAAACCCATACTCCAACCAAGTACCATGCATGGAGATAACTTAGAACCCCTGCACAGATGTAGCCCATAGCAGTTCTGTGTCCAAGTGGGTTACATAGTAATGGGAAGAGGGACTGCCTCTGACATAAACTGATTGGCCTGCTCTTTGATCACCTCCCCCTAGGGAGGAGCAGTCTTACCAGGCCACAGAAGATGACAATGCAGCCACTCCTGATGAGATCTGATAGACTAAGATCAGAAGGAAGGAGAGGGGACCTCCCCTATCAGTGGAATTGGGGGGGCATGCCTGAAAAAGGGGAAGGGAAGGTGAGATTAGGAGGGGAGGAGAGAGGGGTTTATGGGCAGACACAAAGTGAATAATGTGTAATTAATATAAAGAAAGAAAAAGAAAGAAAGGAAGGAGGGAAGGAAGGAAAAAAGAAAGCAAGAAAGAAAGAGAGAGAAAGAGAAAGAAAGAAAGAAAGATGAGATGTGCATTGGACTATGCAAAAACAAGAAGTAACGGGCCAGGAGCCTACCACAGAGGGCCTCTGAAAGACTCTACCTAGCAGAGCATCAGAGCAGATAATAAGACTCATAACCAAACCTTCAGCAAAGTGCAAGGAATCATATGAAAGAAGGGGGAGTTAGTATGGTGTGGAAAGGATAGGAGCTCCACAAGGACCAAATATATCTGGGCATGGGGTCTTTTCTGCGACTGACACTTAACCAAGGACCATGTATGGATATAACCTAGGACCCCTGCTTGGATGTAGTCTCTGTTAGCTCAGTAATCAATTTGTTTCCAATGGTAATGGGAACAGGGACTATTTCTGACATGAACTCAATGTCAGGCTCTTTGACCTCCCCACACCTCAAGGAAGGATCAGTCCTGCTAGGCCACAGAGGAGGAATTTGAAGCCAGTCCCGAAGATACCTGATAAAACAGAGTCATTATCTCTTCTTTAATATAAACTTTTATCTTCATTCCCATTTATTTACAGTTTTCAAAAAAATATTAAACATACATATGTATATGTGCATGTGTGTGCAAATACACTGAGATGTAAAAAAAATACAAAAAAATATGTGCATGTGTGTGCAAATACACTGAGATGCATGATCCTCTGGAGGCTGGGGCAACTGGCAGTTGTGAGCTGCCTGAACGACCTGCTGAGAATCTCACTCAGATCTCCTTCACGTAGAGAAAGCACTCTGGACTACTTGACCATATCTCCAACCCCTACTGTTACTCCCTCAAATTTCTCTGTTCCATAAAACATTTCCAGGAATTAGAATTAACCTATCTCTTTTCTAAATTTCATAATTCTTAATACTTGGGGGAGCTTTGGATGGTGCCAAATATCATTTTGCATGCTTCCTTCCCATGTAATAATCATCCTCACTTTTGTATCCATATTCTGCCACAGCAAAAATGTTCACATTATGTACATATTTCAATGTATTTAAGCAGGCAGTGTATCTTCACATGTAGTGGGTGCTTCTAAAGGGTATTCTAGTTAATATGGAAATTAATAATCTGTCAAAACAAAGTTTAAGTGGAAAGGTTTCAAAATCATGTACAGCTTCCAAAAAGAGCAATGGTATCTGTTGAGTGAATGTGCTGATTCTCTCCAAGGAACAATCACTGTTGGATCACAGAGTGAAAAGGACTATGTGCTTATAAAATACCTAAGTGGCCTCCATAGTAATGGGGACAGGGACTGTCTCTGACATGAACAGATTGGCCTGCTCTTTGATCACCTCCCCCAAAGGGGGGGAGCAGCCTTACCAGGCCACAGAAGAAGACAATGCAGCCACTCCTGATGAGACCTGATAGACTAGGATCAAATGGAAGGAGAGGAGGTCCTCCCTTATCAGTGGACTAGGGGAGAGGGACACAGATGGGGAAAAGGAAAGGTGGGATTGGGAGGAGAGGAGGGTGGGAGGTAAAGGGGGGATGCGAAGTGAATAAACTGCAATTAATAAAAATAATTTAAAAAAAAACACTTAAGTGTGCAGCTAGATAACCTTAGCAATGTTAGAGTCACAATTGGTCAAATCAAAAGAAATCAGCCCCCACATTTACTATGGAATGTATACCGAACTTCTGCATTACAAACCACTCTGAAGGCAGTAGTCTTTTAGAAGACTACTTTAGAGTTTCATGAGACTTTTTTTTTTTTGCATGCAAACTGTAAGAACACATATGTATAAGGGGTTAATACAATATTTTTTCTTCAAGTGAAATTTAATTTTAGGGGAGGTAGCTAAGCATGTCTGTAGGTATAAGAAGAGTTAACTTGTAGAAAGCAAATATGCTAATCTAATGTAATCATGCAGGTGGTAGTAGATTCTTTTCTAAGGTCTAGGACCTCAGCCTCAGAAACCTGGGTAGGATTCTAGCATCAGGCGTAATTTCCCTCCTGCTGAGTGAGCTAATTAGACAGCTTTTGGCATCTACTAGCATGTGAGTGTCAATTTGTGCACCTTTATACATATATTGTCATGCTGTTAAGTGTTGTGCTTCTGCTTTGATACACTGCTGGGTGGTTTCTCAGAGGCCCTCTGTGGTAGGCTCCTGTCCTGTTCCCTGTTTTCTCCCTCTTCCTATGTCCATTCTGTTTGCCTTTCTGAATGAGGATTGAGCATCTTACCCAGGGTATCCCTCTTGCTTAGCTTCTTTAGGTATACAGATTTTAGCATGTTCATCCTATATTATGTGTGTTTCTGCTTCTGGAATACCTCACTCAGGATGATTTTTTTCTAGTACCCACCTTTTTTCCTGCAAATTTCATGATTTCCTTGTTTTTAATTACTACATAGTATTCCATTGTGTGAATATACCACAATTTCTGCATCCATTACTCAATTGAGGGACATCTGGATTGTTTCTATATTCTGCCTATTACAAACAAAGCTAGTATGAACATGGTTAAGCAAATGTCCTTGTTGTACACTTGAGCATGTTTTGGATATATACCCAGGAGTGCTATAGCTATATTTTGAGGTAGCACTATTCCTGTTTGAGAAAGTGCCAAATTGATTTCCAAACTGATTGTACATGTTTACATTCCCAGGAGCAATGGAGGAGGGTCCCTCTTTCTCCATATCCTCTCCAGCATGTATTGTCACTTGAGTTTTTGATATTAGCCATTCTGATAGGCATAAGGTAAAATCTCAAGGCTGTTTTGATTTGCATTTCCCTGATGACTAAGGGCTGTGAGCAATTCAAGTGTTTCTCTGCCATTCAATATTGTCTATTGAGAATTCTCCATTTAGCTCTGTACACCATTTTTTGATTGGATTAACTGATTTGTTGCCCTTTAACTTCTTGAGTTCTTTGTATATTCTGGATATTAGTTCTCTGTCAGATATAGGGTTGGTGAAGAACCTTTTCCAGTCTGTAGGCTGTCATTTTGTTCTGATGGCAGTCTTTTGTGTTACAGAAGCTTTTCAGTTTTGTGAGGTCCCATTTATTAATTATTGATCTTAGAGCCTGTGCTGCTGGTTTTCTCTTCAGGAAGTTGTCTCCAGTGCCAAGTATTTCAAGGGTCTTCTCTACTTTTTCTGCTAATGGGTTTAGTGTGTCTGGTTTAATGTTGACGTCTTTGATCCACTTAGACTTTAGTTTTGTGCAGGGCGATAAATATGGGTCTATTTGCATTTTTCTACATGTAGACATCCAGATAAACCTGCCCCATTGTTGAAGTACAGATGCTGAGATTCATAGTCAATTTTTGGGCAGAGTGCAGGGAATCTTATGAAAGATAGGTGAGATAGAAAGACCTGGAGGGGACAGGAGTTCCACAAAGAGAGCTACAGAACCACAAATATCTGGGCAAAGGGGTCTTTTCTAAGACTGAAACTCCAACCAAAGACCATGCATGAAGTAACCTAGAACCCCTCCTCAGATGTAGACCATGGCAACTCAGTATCCAAGTGGGTACCCTAGTAAGGGAAACAGAGACTGTCTCTGACATGAATTCAGTGGCTGGCTCTTTGATCACCTTCCCCTGAGGGAATCAGCCTTGTCAGGCCACAGAGGAGAATAATTCAGCCAGTCCTGCTGAGACCTGGTAAGCTAGGGTTAGAGGGAAGTCCTTATCAGTGGACTTGGGGAGACTCATGGGAGAAGAAGAGGGAAGGAGAGGGGGAAAGAGTCTACAGCTGGGATACAAAATAAATAAACTGTAATAAATAAATAAATAAATAAAATTTAAAAATTAAATATAATTTATGTTTAAAAAATTGTGTTCCATGGGTATGACACATATGTGTAGGACTGTTTAATTGATTCCCCCACTGTCAGCTTTCATTGTGTTTCCTGGAACAATGAAAGCATGCTAGACTGCAGTCAGAAGACATGTACGTCTAATCCAGCTCAGTGCTGATGGGCTGAATGCCCTATACATGTTATGTCTTCTGCAATAGGGGCCAACTTTCAGTTCCCCTGAAAAATATTTGGCATTTGCAACATAAACACGATTGGGATTGAAAAATATTTTATATTAGTACACTAATTTCAAGTATGGGAAAATAATTAAAAATAGAAGCTGAAAAAAGGCCTAGAGAAGAAAAATCTAGATTTACTATCAAAGGTACATGTAAATAAATTTTAATTTTTCACTGCCATAGTAATCATGCCTGACAATTTAATCATTTTTCAAGTATAAGAATAGAAACAAGCACCATGCATGGAGATAACCTAGAACCTCTGCACAGATGTAGCCCATGGCAGTTCAGTGTCCAAGTGGGTTTCATAGTAATGGGAACAGGGACTGCCTCTGACATAAACTAATTGGCCTGCTCTTTGATCACCTCCCCCTAGGGAGGAGCAGCCTTACCAGGCCACAGAAGATGGCAATGTAGCCACTCCTGATGAGATCTGATAGACTAAGATCAGAAGAAAGGAGAGGGTGACCTCCCCTATCTGTGGACTTGGGGAGGCATGCGTGAAGAAGGGGGAGGAAAGTTGGGATTAGGAGGGGAGGTGGGAGGGGTTTACGGGGAGATACAAAGTGAATAAAGTATAATTAATAAAAGTGAAAATAAAAAAATCTAAAAAAATGGCCAAAAAACGAAAAAAAATAGAAACAGACTTTTCTCCATCTGAGATCTTAGCAATGTCAATGGAAACACAGAACTGTCCGTTGCACAGCAGGCTCTACTCCTATTGTCACTTTTCTATTTGTAGATACTTCCTATTGTTTGATTGACTGAGTTGTTAACTCAAGTCCTAGTAAATGATTTACATAAAATTTATTTTTGAGTTATGTAAAATAATTTCATAAGTATACATATATATGTATGCATACACACACACACATATATATGTATGTATATGAATGAATCCATGACCTAGAATACTTTTTAATGAAATATATGCTTAATACTCATCAAAAAATATGCACAGGGATAATTGTTTTTATGTGCTTATGACATATTGTCATTTAGTATATAATGTTACAAACTTTAAAAAATGCTTCTTTTGTTTTTGACATTTCATTTATCAAAAGGTGTGATTGTTTTTTCCTTCACAGTTGCTCTCCAGATACAAAAAGATTTCTGTCTGCTATGTATTGAACTTAGCTGTCAGTCAATGACAAAAGAATACCTAGGAAAAGAAAAAGGGAACCAAAAGGCAGATCAACACTGAGGATGTGCATTGGAGAAAATAATAGTCTAAGGCAATCATAGCTTACTAATTCAGACCAAGAAATCAATAAAAGCTTTCTGCTCTGCAAAGAGTCTTCAAATTAGTGTTTGCAGAGCCAGGACATGCTATATTTTGGATGATGACAAAATAACACTACTATTACTTTTATTAAAAAGAAAAAAGAAAACATGATTAAAGAAGTAGGTAAAAGCAGGAAAAAAGCAGGTACAAACAAAGGAAAATTCAATTTGTTTCAAAAACAATTGTATTTGTACCTCTGTGTGAATTGCTAAAATAGAAATAATTAGCATGAGAGGTGGTTGTGAGAGGGGATTCATGAAGAGACAACTAATTCAAGGTGCATTTCAATGGTAGTATGGACACCTAACACAGTAGAAATTTACATACACACATACATGTATATATATTTGAACTGACCAGCTCTTGTCACCAAATTTAACTTCCAGTCCCAGGATTGAGTTGCATCTCTACGAGTTGTTGGCCAAAGGGTGTTTCCTGAGAAACCTCAAATAACCCAGGCAGTTACTAGGAAAATAGTTTGCTCTCCACAAACCGAAAGAAGAGCCCCACTGCTGATAATACTTACACACCTCATTAAAATAGGGATGTCAGTTTTCTGCCTAAATAAAGCACTCATCCCTATGTTACAACTGCAAGTTCTCAAATTATTTATATTTATATTTATTTATATCATTTATATTTATAATATACACCAAGCCAGCCACAAACCCTTCAACAGCAATGGTTAATGTTAGGGCAATGGTGGAACAAAGTTACTGGAAGTAAGCAATTAATAACTGGTATGACTCAAGCCCTACTCCAGGAGATGGAATTCACACTCACTGTTGCTTGGGTTCTCAAGAACCTGAGAGTAGATAGGCCAGGGACCAAGAGTAAAACTAATTAAGACTGGTATAAAGAAAAAAACGTTGGCTGGAGATATGGCTCAGAGGTTAAGAACACTGGTTGCTCTTCCAACGGACCTGGGTTCAATTTCCAGCACCCATATGGCAGCTCACAACTGTCTGTAACTTCATATCTCATGCCCTCACACAGCAATACATGCAGGCAAAACACATATGCACATAAAATGAAAATAAATACATTATTAAAAAAAAAAAAAAGGAGGAGCAGTCCTGCTAGGCCACAGAGGAGTACTTTGCAGCCAGTCCTGAAGATACCTGATAAAACAGAGTCAGATGAAAGGGGAGGAGGTCCTCCCCAATCAGTGGACTTGGAAAGGGGCAGGGAGGAGATGAGGGAGGGAGGGTGGGATTAGGAGGGAAAGAGGGAGAAGGATACAGCTGGGATACAGACTTAATAAAATGTAACTAATAATAAAAATTTTAAAAAAGAAAGATTCCTTCAGAAGATTCATGGCTGCAGCAATCCATGATGGTAATCCTGTGAAGGAATGGGCCGGCATGGGAGCATTAGCAGGCCTTCTGGTGTAGGTCTCCTTGGTTGCCTGTGGTATATATGCAAGATTAGAGTCTCACAACAGCGTAATGCAGCCATGACCATTCAGGCCTTTACAGCCATTGAAGCAGGACAGTCTCCCCAAGTATGGTTGGCTACCATAAAAAGCTAAAATGTTACTTTACGCTCAGGATGTGAGGCTAAGCACTGCATTCAGGGTCAGCCGCAAATTTAAGAAAAAAGGGAAAAAATAATTTAAGAACCTTAAATGACTTTCAAAATTGGAGGAAAACATGGAGTTAGTCAATTGGCATGGAGCACGTCTCGCCCCTGGGGGCAATGGTCTCCTGAACCTACTCAGACCTCGGACACCACCACTGCTAGTTCTAGAACTGACACAGGATGTTCCAACGAGGGGTTAAGGCTTCTCATAATATTTCCTATAAGCCCATACCTGTTTGTCTATATCCCCCATTTTTATTCATTATTAGCCAGATAGAGCCAAGTAATTGTGGTAATGATACTTGCTTTTTTGCCCAATGCTGGAATGCTAGTAAATTTAGGTATGCCCTGGTTACTCGCATGCCTCACTGGGTGCCTGTGCCCATTGATGCCCCTCACGCTATGACTCTCTTCAGACAGAAAAGGGATCTTGGAACTACAGCCACCATTGTTACTACCATCTCATTGACGGCTGTTGGAGCTACCACCAGGGCATTAGCCATGAGTCATACTGGGCAGACTGCTCAGACCCTGAATAATCATTTAGCCAATGTAGCTCATGCCTTAGTTGTACATAAAGGAATTAATGCTCAACTAAAAGGAAGCTTGATGGTGTTCAATCAGAGGATTGACCTCTTGCAGGAGCAAATTGATACCCTATGGCAAATCGCTCAACCTGGCTGTCAATGAAAGTATGCTGGACTTTGTGTCACTAGCATACAACATGAGAATTTTTCCTGTGCTGCAAATCTGTCTAAACAATTGTCGAGCTATATTTTAGGTAATTGGACTGGAGAATTCGATACTACGATGGAGCAGCTGAGAGTGGCCATTGTCACAGTAAATTCTACCGGAGTGGACGCAGGACTAGCCACAGGATTATCAACATGGATTGCTGCAGCCATGAATCATCTGAAGGAATGGGCGGGCATGGGAGTGTTAGCAGGCCTTCTGGTGTTGGTCTCCTTGGTTTGCCTGTGGTATATATGCAAGATTAGAGTCTCACAACAGTGTGATGCAGCCATGATCATTCAGGCCTTTACAGCCATTGAAGCAGGACATTCTCCCCAAGCATGGTTGGATACCATAAAAAGCTAAAATGTTACACTCAGGATGCGAAGCACTGCACTCAGGGTCAGCCGCTTTGGACCCAGAGAAGAGCATGTCTGATTGCATGCCCCAGGTCCCGCCTCTGAGAAAAAGGTATCTGACGGGTTTGATGCTCTTTGGGTGGATGACACCTAAATGAACATCGGTACAAAGTCCCAATTTATTTCTAATATCAGAGATCAGACCTCTACTCTTGCCTGATGCATCTAAAACAAAAAGGGGGAATTGTAGAGAGCTGTGTAATGCCGTGCCTTAAAGATGGAGCTGGTTTCCCCCTTCCACCTTCCCGATGGTGAGTGCTCTCTGTCACGAACAACTCCACATTTGGCTAAGGCTGAGGATCTGGCTTGCTTCCATGTATGTGGACCTATCTGCATTGCCCACGTGGCACGCTGGGGTTGGCTACCCAGAGGCTATTTAAGCTGTGGGCTGGCTTTCCCCAGGGTCAGAAGATTGTTCAAGGTTCCTGAATAAACTGCATTGAAAAAAAAAAAAAAAGAAAGATTCTGTTTCTTTTTTTTTTTTTTTTATTCTCTCTAAGTAATGTTTTCTACTATGAGGTAAAGGGAAGGATTAATGAGAAGTGAGAAAATGAAAAAAAATAGCAGTGAACTTACTGACTTTTGATAGGAATAAAGACCATATATAGTTTATTAGTGTATTTGAGTTGTTATATAAAGAGAAGTCACTTTAGTTAGGGATTTCTAAGCTCAGGAATATCTTTTGAATTTTAAATATCCCTGACTTATTAAAGAACTGAGAATAAGATAATAAGTCCCTAACCCTTAATGAGATATTATATTAATTCCAGCACCAGAGTTCAGGGAATAGGGAGGCAGAGAAAGTGTAAGATCCAGGGGAGGCTACGGTAGGCTTCTAAGTCTGTATTCCGGACAGACGATCACATTTTGTTGTATGCATGTAAAAGTAAAATAAAATGTGAAAAGATAAAATATTTAAGTTGAATTGCCTACCAACTGTTAAGTTGTTCTTTAACAGAAATTATAATTATAAAAGTAAAGGGTCAATAAATGACTTAGAGTGCACCTTGTTAATTCATTTTAATTTACAACATATATTCATGTGTATTATAAATATATATGTGTATGCATGTGTATAATATTTGAACTACTAGTGATAAACCGTTTTTTAAAGACATAGCTAGTTCAAATTCCAGCTAGTCACACATTGACAAAATAACCTTGAGTATGTCTGAAGCATGATTTTGTCTTTTATGAATTGTGGGGTAATGTTTTTATGTACTGACGTGGAAGTGATTACATCCTGTTATATGAAATGTGTAGCGCCTAGTACCTGATGTCTGAATTAAAGTTCTGTAATATTCAAAAGAAAAAAATGCAGTGCAATGATTACTCCTGAAGATACTCTGTTATACTCATAGATCAGTGCCTTTTTCAGCTATCATGGAAACTTCTTCCTGCAGCAGATGGGAACAAATATAGAGACCCGCAACCAGACATCATGATCTGCAAAATTGGAAAATCTAAATGAAATGGATAATTTTCTTCATAAATACCACCTACCAGCATTAAATTGAGATCAGTAAACAATTTAAATAGACCTATAACCTCCAAGGAAATAGAGCAGTCATTAAAAGTCTACCAACAAAGCCCTGGGCCAGATGATTTTAGCTAAGAATTCTTCCATATTTTCACAGAAAAGCCAATACTCCTCAAGCTATTCTACCACCATATGTTCAGCCACATAGTAAATTCTTTGAGAACAGCGATCTTAACATACATTTTAATTTATCTATCACCTATCTGTCTATCATCTATCTTTCAATCTATTATTTATTTTATTTTATTTTATTATTTTTTTTTTCAATGCAGTTTATTCAGGAACATTGAACAATCCTCGGACCCCGGGGAAAGCCAGCCCACAGCTTAAATAGCCTCTGGGTAGCCAACCCAGGCGTGCCACGGGGGCAATGCAGATAGGTCCACATACATGGAAGCAAGCCAGATCCTCGGCCTTAGCCAAATGTGGAGTTGTTCGTGACAGAGAGCACTCACCATCGGGAAGGTGGAAGGCGGAAACCAGCTCCATCTTTAAGGCATAGCATTCCGCAGCTCTCTACAGTTCCCCCTTTTTGTTTTAGACGCATCAGGCAAGAGTAGAGGTCTGATCTCTGATATTAGAAATAAATTGGGACTTTGTACAGATGTTCATTTAGGTGTCATCCACCCAAAGAGCATCAGACCGTCCGATACCTTTTTCTCAGAGGCGGGACCTGGGGCATCAACCCGCATGCAATCAGACATGCTCTTCTCTGGGTCCAAAGCGGCTGACCCTGAGTGCAGTGCTTAGCCTCGCATCCTGAGCGTATCATTTTAGCTTTTTATGGTATCCAACCATGCTTGGGGAGAATGTCCTGCTTCAATGGCTGTAAAGGCCTGAATGATCATGGCTGAATCACACTGTTGTGAGACTCTAATCTTGCATATATACCACAGGCAAACCAAGGAGACCAACACCAGAAGGCCTGCTAACTCTCCCATGCCCGCCCATTCCTTCAGATGATTCATGGCTGCAGCAATCCATGTTGATAATCCTGTGGCTAGTCCTGCGTCCACTCCGGTAGAATTTACTGTAACAATGGCCACTCTCAGCTGCTCCATCGTAGTATCGAATTCTCCAGTCCAATTACCTAAAATATAGCTCGACAATTGTTTAGACAGATTTGCAGCGCAGGAAAAATTCTCATGTTGTATGCTAGTGACACAAAGTCCAGCATACTTTCATTGACAGCCAGGTTGAGCGATTTGCCATAGGGTATCAATTTGCTCCTGCAAGAGGTCAATCCTCTGATTGAACACCATCAAGCTTCCTTTTAGTTGAGCATTAAT
Organism: Meriones unguiculatus; assembly: GCF_030254825.1. Taxonomy (NCBI): domain Eukaryota; kingdom Metazoa; phylum Chordata; class Mammalia; order Rodentia; family Muridae; genus Meriones; species Meriones unguiculatus. Next base: position 112,147,833 of record NC_083350.1, on the reverse strand, counting down.
TCCTTTATGTACAACTAAGGCATGAGCTACATTGGCTAAATGATTATTCAGGGTCTGAGCAGTCTGCCCAGTATGACTCATGGCTAATGCCCTGGTGGTAGCTCCAACAGCCGTCAATGAGATGGTAGTAACAATGGTGGCTGTAGTTCCAAGATCCCTTTTCTGTCTGAAGAGAGTCATAGCGTGAGGGGCATCAATGGGCATAGGTACCCAGTGAGGCATGCGAGTAACCAGGGCATACCTATCTTTACTAGCATTCCAGCATTGGGCAAAAAAGCAAGTATCATTACCACAATTACTTGGCTCTATCTGGCTAATAATGAATAAAAATGGGGGATATAGACAAACAGGTGTGGGCTTATAGGAAATATTATGAGAAGCCTTAACCCCTCGTTGGAACATCCTGCGTCAGTTCTAGAACTAGCAGTGGTGGTGTCCGAGGTCTGAGTAGGTTCAGGAGACCATTGCCCCCAGGGGCGAGACGTGCTCCATGCCAATTGACTAACTCCATGTTTTCCTCCAATTTTGAAAGTCATTTAAGGTTCTTAAATTACTTTTTTCCCTTTTTTCTTAAATTTTTCATCAATTACACTTTATTCATTCTGCATCCCCCCATAAGCCCCTCCCTCCTCCCATCCCAATCCCACCCTCCCTCCTCCCTCTGCTTGCATGCCACTCCCCAAGTCCACTAATAGGGGAGGTTCTCCTCTCCTTTCTGATCTTAGTCTGTCAGTTCACATCAAAAGTGGCTGCATTGTCCTCTACTATGGCCTGGTAAGGCTGCTCCCCCCCAGAGGGAGGTGATCAAATAGCAGGCCAATCAGATTATGTCAGAGGCAGTCCCTCTTCACATTACTATGTAACCCAATTGGACTCTGAACTGCCCTGGGCTACATCTGTGCAGGGGTTCTAGGTTATCTCCATGAATAGTCCTTGGTTGGAGTATGAGTCTCTGGGAAGTTCCCTATGTTCAAATTTTCTTGTTCTGTTGCTCTCCTTGTGGAGACCCTGTCCTCTCCAGCTCTTAATATTTCCCAGTTCTTACCTAAAATTCCGTTCACTCTGCCCAACAGTTGCCCATCAGGCTCAGCATCTGCTTTGATAGTCTGAAGGGCAGAGGCTTTCAGAGGCCCTCTGTGGCAGGTTCCTAGGTTGTTTCCTGTTTTCTTCTTCTTCTGATGTCCATCCTCTTTGCCTTTCTGGATGGGGTTTGGACGTTTTAGTTAGGGTCCTCTCTCTTGCTTAGTTTCTTTAGATGCACAGGTTTTAGTGGGTTTGTCCTATGTTGTATGTCTATATGAGTGAGTATATACCATGTGTGTCTTTTTGCTTCTGAGACAACTCACTCAGGATGATCCTTTCCAGATCCCACCATTTACCTGCAAATTTCATGATTTCCTTATTTTTCATTGCTGAGTAATATTCCATTGTGTAGATGTACCACAATTTCTGCATCCATTCTTCAGTTGAGGGGCATCTGGGTTGTTTCCAGCTTCTGGCTATTACAAATAAAGCTGCTACAAACATGGTTGAGCAAATGTCCTTTTTGTGTACTTGAGCCTCTTTTGGATGTATGCCCAGGAGTGGTATGGCTGGATCTTGAGGAAGCGCTATTCCTAGTTGTCTGAGAAAGCGCCAGATTGATTTCCAGAGTGGTTGTACAAGTTTACATTCCCACCAGCAGTGGAGAAGGGTTCCCCTTTCTCCACAACCTCTCCAGCATGTGTTGTCACTTGAGTTTTTGATTTTGGCCATTCTCATGGGTGTAAGGTGAAATCTCAGGGTTGTTTTGATTTGCATTTCCCTAATGGCTAATGAGGTTGAGCATTTCTTTAAGTGCTTCTCTGCCATTCGGTATTCCTCTACAGAGAATTCTCTGTTTAGCTCTGTTCCCCATTTTTTAAGTGGATTACTTGGTTTGCTGCTTTTCAGCTTCTTTAGTTCTTTATATATACTGGATATGAGTCCTCTGTCAGATAAGGGGTTGGTGAAGATTCTTTCCCAATTTGTAGGTGGTCGCTTTGTTTTGATGACGGTGTCCTTTGCTTTACAGAAGCTTTTCAGTTTCATGAGGTCCCATTTATTGGTTGTTGCTCTTAGAGCCTGTGCTGTTGGTGTTCTGTTCAGGAAGTTTCCCCCTGTACCAATGAGTTCTAGGGTATTTCCCACTTTTTTTTCAAGCCGATTTAATGTGTCTGGTTTTATGTTGAGGTCTTTGATCCACTTGGACTTCAGTTTTGTGCAGGGTGACAAGTATGGATCTATTTTCATTTTTCTACATGTAGACATCCAGTTAGACCAGCACCATTTGTTGAAGATGCTATCTTTTTTCCATTGTATGGTTTTGGCGTCTTTGTCAAAGATCAGGTGTCCATAAGTGTGTGGGTTTATTTCTGGGTCCTCTGTTCGGTTCCATTGATCCACCATTCTATTTCTATGCCAGTACCATGCAGTTTTTAAAACTGTTGCTCTATAGTACAACTTAAGATCAGGGATGGAGATACCTCCGGAGGATCTTTTATTGTAGAGGATTGTTTTAGCAATTCTGGGTTTCTTGTTATTCCATATGAAGTTGAGAATTTTCCTTTCCAGGTCTGTAAAGAATTGTGTTGGTAATTTGATGGGCATTGCATTGAATCTGTAGATTGCTTTTGGTAAGATGGCCATTTTTACTATGTTAATCCTACCAAGCCATGAGCATGGGAGATCTTTCCATCTTCTCATATCTTCTTCTAATTCTTTCTTCAGAGATTTGAAATTTTTTTCATACAAGTCTTTGACTTCCTTGGTTAGGGTTACTCCGAGGTACCTTATGTCATTTGTGGCTATTGTGAAGGGTGTTGTTTCCTTAATTTCTTTCTCAGCCCTTTTGTCTTTTGTATACAGGAGGGCTACTGATTTTTTTGAGTTAATTTTGTATCCTGCCACTTTGCTGAAGGTGTTTATCAGCTGTAGGAGTTCCCTGGTAGAGTTTTTGGGGTCACTCACGTATACTATCATATCATCTGCAAATAGTGATAATTTGACTTCTTCCTTTCCAATTTGTATCCCCTTGATCTCCTTCAACTGTCTTATTGCTCTAGCAAGGACTTCCAACACTATATTGAAGAGATATGGAGAGAGTGGGCAGCCTTGTCTTGTCCCTGATTTCAGTGGGATTGCTTTAAGTTTCTCTCCATTCAGTTTGATGTTGGCTATAGGCTTGCTGTATATCGCCTTTACTATGTTTAGATATGTGCCTTGTATCCCTGATCTCTCCAGTACTTTGAACATGAATGGATGTTGGATTTTGTCAAAGGCTTTTTCAGCATCTAGGGAGATTATCATGTGGTTTTTTTCTTTCAGTTTGTTAATATGGTGGATCACATTGATGGATTTCCGTATATTGAACCACCCCTGCATACCTGGGATGAAGCCTACTTGGTCATAGTGGATAATATCTTTGATGTGTTCTTGGATTCGGTTTGCAAGTATTTTATTAAGTATTTTTGCATCAATGTTCATAAGGGAGATTGGCCGGAAATTCTCTTTCTTTGTTGAGTCTTTGTGAGGTTTAGGTACCAAGGTGACTGTGGCTTCATAGAATGAATTTGGTAATATTCCTTCTGTTTCTATTTTGTGGAATAGTTTGAAGAGAATTGGTGTTAGCTCTTCTTTGAAGGTCTGGTAGAATTCTGCGCTGAAGCCTTCTGGTCCTGGGCTTTTTTTGGATGGGAGACTTTTGATGACCGCTTCTATTTCTTTGGGGGATATAGGTCTATTTAGTTGATTTACCTGGTCCTGGTTCAGCTTTGGTAAGTCAAATCGATCAAGAAAATTGTCCATTTCATTTAGATTTTCAAATTTTGTGGCATATAGACTTTTGAAGTAAGTCCTAATGATTGTTTGGATTTCCTCAGTGTCTGTAGTTATATCCCCCTTTTCATTTCTGATTTTGTTGATTTGGGTGGTGTCTCTCTGCCTTTTAGTTAGCCTGGCTAAGGGTTTGTCTATCTTGTTGATTTTCTCAAAGAACCAGCTCTTGGTTTCATTGATTCTTTGAATTGTTTTATTTGTTTCCAATTGATTGATTTCAGCCCTGAGTTTGATTATTTCCAGCCGTCTACTCCTCCTTGGTGTGTCTGCTTCTTCTTTTTCTAGGGTTTTTAAGTGAGCCATTAGGGTGCTTGAATGAGATGTCTCGAATTTCTTCTTGAAGGCACTTAGTGCTATGAACTTTCCTCTTAGCACTGCTTTCATTGTGTCCCACAAGTTCGGGTATGTTGTGTCTTCATTTTCATTGATTTCTAGAAAGACTTTAATTTCTTTCTTTATTTCTTCCCTGACCCAGCTGTCATTTAGTAACAAGTTGTTCAGTTTCCATGTGTGTGTAGGCTTTTTGTTATTTCTGTTATTGTTGAGGTCCAGCTTTATTCCATGGTGATCAGACAAGATACATGGGATTATTTCAATCTTCTTGTATTTGTTGAGGCTTGCTTTGTGACCCACTATGTGGTCTATTTTGGAGAAGGTTCCATGAGGTGCTGAGAAGAAGGTAAATTCTTTTGTGTTTGGGTGTAAAGTTCTGTAAATGTCTGTTAGGTCCATTTGATTCATGACCTCTGTCAGAGACATTGTTTCTTTGTTTAATTTCTGTTTGGTTGACCTGTCCTTTGTTGAGAGTGGAGTGTTGAAGTCTCCCACTATTAATGTGTGTGGATCTATATGTGCTTTAAATTTTATCAATGTTTCTTTCACAAATGTGGGTGCCCTTGTATTTGGGGCATATATGTTCAGGATTGTGATGTCTTCCTGGTGGAATTTTCCCTTGATGAGTATGAAGTATCCTTCCCTATCTCTTTTGATTAATTTTGGTTGAAAGTCTATTTTATCAGATATTAGAATGGCTACTCCTGCTTGCTTCTTGGGTCCGTTTGCTTGGAAAGTCGTCTTCCAACCCTTTACCCTCAGGTAATGTCTATCTTTGTGTCTTAGGTGTGTTTCTTGTATGCAACAGATTGCTGGGTTTTGTTTACGTATCCATTCTGTTAATCTGTGTCTTTTTATTGGAGAGTTGAGTCCATTGATGTTGAGAGAGATTAATGACCAGTGGCTGTTAGATCTCTTGATTTTGATGTTGGCTGTGGTCATCAGGTTGTGTGCTTGGTTGCTTTTTGTTTTACTGAAGTGAGTTTATTTATTTCCTGTGTTTTCTTGAATGTAGCTAGCTTTCTTGGGTTGTATTTTCCCTTCCAGTGTCTTCTGTAATGCTGGATTTGTTTGTAGGTATTGTTGAAATTTGTTTTTGTCATTGAATATCTTGTTTTCTCCATCTATGAGGACTGAGAGTTTTGCTGGGTATAGTAGCCTGGGCTGACATCTGTGTTCTCTTAGGGTCTGCATGATATCTGTCCAGGCCCTTCTGGCTTTCATAGTCTCTGTTGAAAAGTCAGGTGTGATTCTAATGGGTTTGCCATTATATGTTACTTGGCCTTTTTCCCTTGCAGCTTTTAGTATTTTTTCTTTGTTCTGTATACTTACTGTTTTGTTTATTATGTGGCGGGAGGATTTTCTTTTCTGGTCAAATTTGCTGGGTGTTCTGTAGGCCTCATGTATTCTAATTGGCCTCTCCTTTAGCTTGGGGAAATTTTCTTCAATGATTTTGTTGAAAATATTTTCTGGGCCTTGGAGAAGGGAGTCTTCTTTTTCCTCTATACCTATTATTCTTAGGTTTTGTCTTTTCATATTGTCTTGCATTTCTTGGACGGTCTGTGTCAGGAATTTTTCAGATTTAACATTTTCTTTGACAGATACATCGATTTCTTCCATTGTATCTTCTACACCTGAGATTCTTTCTTCCATCTCTTGTAATCTGTTGGTTATGCTTACCTCTGTAGTTCCTGTTTTCTTCCCTAGATTCTTCCTTTCCATTATTTCTTCCATTTGTGTTTTCTTTAATTTTTCCAATTCTATCTTCAGGTCTTGAGTTGTTTTGTTTACTTCCTTCACCTGTCTGATTGTACTTTCCTGTTTTTCTTTTAGTTCCTTCAACTCTGTTTCTTTCATTTCATTCAGTGTTTTAAGCATTTCCTTTCTAAAGGCCATAAACTGTTTGGCTGCAGCTTCCTCTATTTCTTTACGGATGGCAATATTCTGTTTGAGTTTATCTTCCTCTATGTCTTTACGAATCTTATTTGTTTCCTCTGTTATCATCTTCATGAGCATACTTGTTAGGTCATCTTCTTGGATTTCAGTTATGGTGGGGTGTCCAGGGCTACTTGCCCCTGGGTAACTGGGTTCTGGAGATGCCATATTGCTCTGTCTTTTGTTGCTTGAGCTTTTACGCTGGCCTCTACCCATTGTGTTATCTTAGGAGTTTGGGGTTATTTTCTGGTGGTTCCTGGGGATCCTGTGGTGGAGAGAATCCCCTTTGCAGAAAGCTGGATTTTCCTGAAGGATGTCTTCTCAGCTTTTTGGGTATAGTCCCTGGATGGCTGGTGTTTTTTCAGGAGTTGCTCACCTCAGGGATAGAGACCTGAGTGGTAACTGTGGTCTTTGTTAGTCGAGAGGGTTCTCCTCTCACCCAGGGAAGTCCTGAGGGCAGCTGCCCTGTTTCTGGGTTTCTTGTTGCAAATTTAATGATCAGCTGCTGTGACCCAGTTGGACATCAGGCGCGCCTCAACTGTTTGTGCTTGTGTCTGGAGCACAGCTGAGTGCTGGCGCCTCGGCCCCACTAGACTACTAGACTTTTTCTACGGAAGGATTGGGTGATTTAGATCAGTACAGTTTCCTTCCTTCCCCATGGATTCTCTGGAGACACGGACTCCTAGTGTCTTTTTTTGCCCTGGTGCACACTGCTCAGTGTCCGCCAGCTGGCTGGCCACAGAAATTTGCCTGTGTCTGGAGCACAGCTGTGTGATGGCGGCTCAGTCTCTGCCAGCTGTCTGGTGCGCAGAAACTGCCTGTGTCTGCCTTTGTGGCTTTTGGGAGTCTGAGTGGCTCCCTAAGCTGGGTAATTTTCCGGGGACCTTTTCAGGTTGGGGGTGAGCTGAGTGCTCTGAGATCAGACCCGCCGTTTCTATCTCTGGCGGCGAATCAGGCGCGCAGGCAGGCAGGGCTCTGTGCTGGAACCTGGGTCCCTGGCTCTGGCTCTGGGCTGGCTCCTGGGGTGCCCGTGGAACCCGCCCGAGTCTTTTCCAGGGGATGTCTGGGTGACCTAAGGCCGGTCCCAATCGTTTCCTGTACCCTGGGGTTATCTCTCGACTGAAAATTCCAGTCTCTGATAGTGTGGTGCCCAAGGTTCAGTCTGGGACCGTGACCAGAGACACTGGCTTGTGGCTCTGGGCTGGGGCTGGGGCTGGCGGCCGGCAGCCAAGCGTCTGGCGGAACCGGGATCTCTTCCGCGGTTTAGCCGGGTGAGTTAAAAGCTGATTGAATCCCCCACCGTGGGGTATCCTCTCACCTGGGAAACACAATGACTGTGTTTTATGGCCGAGAGTTCTGATTGCTGTTCACTGTGCTGATCCTGCTGTGCTGCTGCTCAGAATGAGAGTCCTCCCGGCGCCGCCATCTTGCCCCTCCCCTATTTATTTTTTATAACTTCTGGTTTCTTCAGACATCTGTATTACTACTATTTTATCTACCTTCTTCTATATTAACATTCTTTCCCCCAATGATTCTACCACTGACTCTGTTTTCACTGATGTATCTATGTGATGCTTGGAATGCAAATAAACTTAGCCATTTAAAGCTTTTGTCAATACTTTTGTGATAAACGATGCATATGAGGTCTTGACTACATTTTCTTTGGATTTACACCAACAGAACTGTACTGATTCAAATGAGAATAACTCTCTGAAATTTAGGGAAATATTACTCAGCTATAAGTACAAATGGGGAAAATACTATACTTGTGATAATATGTGGGTAGTGCTAGTGAAATAAATCTGACTCTGAATAAAATTAGTAGTTGATCTCTCTTAGGTGATTACAAGGCACAGGGAATGGGAGACAAAAAAAATTAAATAGACGGTAAAAAGCTGTTATGTAGAATTAAGAAATCTACTGTTCTATAATGTTATTTGTGTAGAGTTAATAACACCTTATATACAAATTTTTGCTGAAGATATATTTGAGTTCTTGACATCTACTTAAGTATATCTGTGTACATGTATCACCAATGACCATAATTTAACATGAACGACTCAATAAAAAATGAGTTCAAAATAGAACAGACTCTTCAAAAATAAACACAATAGCCAAGCATTGAAAGATATATACTGTATACATATATATATATATATTCATGGAGAATTGCAAAATGACACAGTAGTGAGAGGATACTATTAAACTATTTAAATTGGTATACTCCAAACAAATCAGTATCAAATTAAAAAAAATGGCAGAGGGCTTTGAAGATGCTTCATTGGTTCTGAAAATCTACAGGCATTCTCACAATTCAAAGATACTTTTGTCAAATGACTTGGAAATATGACTACATAAAAGTTGTGTCAGAAAGTTTATAATACGTAGCTATATTAATAGCAGTCAAAATTTGAAAGTAACCAAGGTTCTGTTGTGTAAATGAAAAGCTGTGTGATAAATCAGACAACAGAAAATTATACAAAATAGACTAAACTCTGGAGGCAGAAAGGAAAATAAATGTAATTAGTAAGCCAGAGTCTTTAACCTGAAGTGGCTACAGAGTATATCCTGTGTAACTACATCACATTGCAGAAGTGTTAGAACTATGGAGATTATGAAGAGATAAGTTATCTGAATCCATAATCAACAACGAACAAAATGAAAACTAAGGCTACTGAAGGACTTAAGGTAATAATACTGCATCTGTGTATCTTTGTCTGTTGAAACAATTGTAAACCTTATGCTATTGAAAAGCCTGATAATGAGGGACTTTTTCATTTTCTTTTTTTTTGTTGTTGTTGTTGTTTTGAGTTTTAATGTTTAATTAGCTCAGAATATAAGAGTATATACACATGGTCTTGAACATACCAAATACATGCATGTTGTGTTTTTTTTAATTCATTCCTTTTATTTATTTATTAATTTACTATATTTTATTCACTTTGTATCACTGCTGCAGCTACCTCCTTCAGTTCCTCCCAGTCCCACCTACCCTCACTCTTCTTCCCCTACTAAGGCAGAAAAAGCCCATCTGAAACAGAAATATTCTCAGTAATTTTTGTTATAGATCCTTATAGTTATCTGGGAGATTTCGTAGTCAAATATTCTAAATGTTGGTGAGAGAATGAATTTTCATAAATTCTGTCACCATTAGTTTATCATGTCAAATAGTATTTGTGGATTTGACAACTCCATATATCAAAGTACTGAATAATATTCAGCTAAATCCCCTTATTCCTACCTAGAAACTGAAGAAAAAAAAAAACATGTTAATGTTTCAAAATTGTCTGAGTTTTGTTATAATAAATAACAAATAAGAATGAACATAAGATTTTCCTAGTAGTAGTAGTCGACAATGCTCCATTTGACATGCTTGCAAACTAGCCTGCTTGGTTGATTCTCATTGTTTGATAAAAGCTATGTGAATTCTGAGGCATGTCTGGAAACAAACCTCAATTCCTTATAACATAAAGATATTGAACAAGGAGTCCAAGGTGAACAGCCTGTACCATATCTGAGGGGCATAGGATCCAAAACTCTGAAATTGGTGAGTGGGAGGCAGTTGAAGACAGAACATGGACATTGAGGGTTCCTGGGCTAGAGAGGACAACCCGTGAGCTGCGACATTTTGGATCCACGTCATCCATGGACATCTCAGGGGCCTGAGAGTGGTGAATATTCAACCTCCCTGCACTTCCCCTTGCCCCAAGCAAGGACCTCCCAGCTCTGCTGAGGAGGCAGTAGTTGCCTGAAAAAGGAGCCTCCCTGCTCTGTGTAAAAGATGGCAGAGGTGGTGGCTATAAGGGCCTACTAGGCCTGCAACTATGGTAGGCAGCAGCTGCCCTAAGCAGGAATCTCCATGCTCCATGACTAAGACAACAGATGTGGCTGCCCCAAGTATGGATCTCCCCGCCCAGCAGACAAACAATGGATACCACTGAGCTAATGTCCTACACTTTCATTTGTACCTGAGGACACAAATCGGGAGTAGAGCACAGAAGGAACCCCAATGATTTCTGATTAGGCCTACAAGGAAATGAGTGCACCTTCAAGTGAGTGCTTGCAGAGCCCCAGATCCAGGGTCCCTCTACCCTAGCAGCAAGACATCAATCCCTACCACCCACACCCCACTTTTTGGCAACATGGGGATCCTTGGGACAGCATTGTCAACAATGAAGCTGCCTTTTTGTGGGTCTCCAAGTGGAGGGCAGGCAAAACATTCCAGGAGCCGATATGGTATAACCTAGATAGATCTGAATATCTGGAGGACAGTATAAAAGGCCTGTGTGCCACATAACTACCGATACTTGATTTTGACTAAGAAGCAAAAACCATACATGGAAAAAAGAGAGCACCTTGAACAAATGGTGCTGGTCTAACTGGATGTCTACATGTAGAAAATGCAAATAGATCCAACTTATCACCATGCATATAACTAAAGTGCAACTGGATCAAAGACCTCAAAATAAAACCAGAGACACTAAATCTGTTAGAAAAAAAGTAGGGAAGAGTCTTGAACTCATTGGCACTTAAGACAACGTCCTGAACAGAATACCAACAGCACAAGTTCTAAGAGCAACAATCAATAAATGGGACCTCATGAAACTGAAAAGCTTTTGTAAAGCAAAGGACACTGTCATCAGAACAAAACTACAGCCTACAGACTGGGAAAGGATCTTCACCAACCCTATATCTGACAGAGGGCTGATATCTAGAAAATAGAAAGAACTTAAGAAGTTAAAAGCAACAAATCAAGTATTCCTATTTAAAAAATGGGGTACAGAGCTAAATAGAGAATTCTCAATAGAGGAAAATCGAATGCCAAAGAAACACTTAAAGAAATGCTCCACATCCTTATTCATCAGGGAAATACAAATCCAAATGACCCTGGGATTTCACCTTATGCCTGTCAGAATGGGTAATATAAAAAACTGACATAACGTGCTGGAGAAGATGTGGAGAAAGGGGAGCCCTCCTCTATTGTGCTGGGAATGTATAACCACTTTGAAAATCATTCTGATGCTTTCTAAGAAAACTGGGAATAGTGCTACCTCAAGATCCAGCTATAAAAATTTCTAGGCATGTATCCAAAATATGCTCAAGTATAAAAACAAGGACATTTGCTCAACCATGAGAGTAGCAGCTTTATTCAAAACAGGGAGAATCTGGAAACAACCCAGATGTCCCTCAACAGAGGAATGAATGCAGAAATTGTGGTATATTTACACAATGGAATACTACCTAGCAATGAAAAACAAGGAAACCTTGAAATTTGCAGCAAATGGTGGGAACTAGAAAAGATTGTCTTGATTAAGGTATACCAGAAGCAGAAAGACACATGGTATATTCTCACAAGTGGATATTAGTCATATAATATAGAATAAACATACTAATATCTGTATACATACCTAAAGAAGCTAAGCAAGAAGGAGGACCATGGGTAAGATGATCAATCCTCATTCAGAAAGGCAAATGGGACAGACATTGGAAGAGGGAGAAAACAGGGAACAGGACAGGAGCCTACCACAGAGGGCCTCTGAAAGACTCTGCCCAGTATTAAATCAGATGCTGATACTCACTGCCAAACTTTGGGCAGAGTGCAGGGAATCATGAAAGGGAGGTGGGGGGGGGAATGAATTGCAGGAGACAGGAGCTCCACAAGGAGAGCAACAGAACCAAAAAAAAATCTGGGCACATGGGACTTTTCTGAGATTGATACTCTAACCAAGGCCCATGCATGGAGATAACCTTGAGCCACTGCACAAATGTAGCCCATGGCAGCTCATTATCTAAGTGGGTACCCTAGTAAGGGGAATAGGAGCTGTCTCTGACATTAGTGGCTGACTCTTTGCTCACTTTCCCCTGAGGGAGGAGTAGCCCTCCCAGGCCACAAAGCAAGACAATACAGCCACTCCTGAAGAGACCTGATAGGCTAGGGTCAGATGGAAGGGGAGGAGGACTGCCCCTATCAGTGGACTGGGGGGGGGGGATGGAAGGAAAAGAAGGAGGAAGGGTGGAATTGGGAAAGGAAGTAGGAGGGGTCTCCAGTTGGGCTACAAAATGTATAAATTGTAATTGATAAATATAAATTATTTTTTAAAAGATATTGAACAAGTTAAAGCATATGATAGAATACTTTAAATACACTTGCTTGTAGAGAATTCTCAGTGAAAGTTTCCAGTTTAATGAAATTTAAAAATTTGAACTCTAAGGACAAAGTGTTGATTTATCTTGAAAACCTGAGACACTTGGCAGTCCTAGATGTGAATTCTCTTCTAGTCACAATTACTAAGACTGGACAGAAATAATTCTTTCTTGACAAACTTTGGCTCCATATTCTCATTCTCTATCCAGCGTTTTTATTCTCATTATCTGAAATCTCCTAGTTCCTGTACCTATATTTGCTTTCAATATTCACTGTTAAAAAAGAAATTTAATTACACACAGTGATTTATTTATGAGTGATAAGTGGTGTGGGGGGTGTGGGGTGTACATGCTCATGTGTTTGTGAATCTAAATGTGTGCTCTTATTGTTTGTGTTTCTCCATTATCTACTTTTGTAGCCAGAACTGGTCTTGAACTCATGATCTTCTTGTCTCAGTCTCTGAGTACTGGAAACAATCCTTTCTGAAAACACTAAACTCATAATCTTCTCTTAGGTTAAAAAAAAAAAAAAGGTTTGTGCTTCTAATAATTTTGACATTTTAAATATTTATGTCTGTATTAAGTATATAATAACTTTGATGCACTTTTAACCATAAATGTCTACATTTTGAATATAGTGGTCTCATAATAATGGGTCATTAAAATTTTATATTTACTTAAATGTGTATACAGGTTTTAGTTTAAGGCTTTATCGCATGCTTTATGCATAAGACAAATAATATGAGATTAACTTTCTGGATAAAGGTCATGCTTGCCTAATATGTGGATAAGATACAGATGAGAAAAAGGGAAGCAAATGGGAGGGTTCTAATTAGAGTCTTTATGAATGACGGCAGGCTCTTTCAAGATTAATGTGTTATTTTTATGCTCCATTGTGCGTTCTTGCTGAACCTCATCACAGAGATAAGAGCAGCGGTTTATCTAAACCTGCAGCAAGAATCATTCCAGTCACATGGACTTTTATGAGTTCATGAAGACTGATTTGGTCTCTTAAGCATCTTTTTGTGATTAATGGCAACATTTGGTCAAATCGTTTCATTTGAATATTCTCCGGGAATTTTGAATCACACATTATTTAAATTGAAGCCATCAAAAAGAAAAGATGCTTCTAATATATTTACTTCATAATAAATTCAGTTTATCTTTATAAACTCTAACCTCCAAAGAAAATGTATTTTACATGGACAGGTGCTTAAGTTTATGTTTATCTTATGTGTGAAATATATTGTATATATATGTGTGTGTATGTATATATGCATATTTATACTAAATATGTGATATATATTTATAAATACATGTAATATCTTTACAATTGCAAATTATTTTCACATGCACTAACTATAGTATTACCATATGCATTTTCTAATAAATATATTACTGTAACACAGAACTGTCTTTTCCATGTCATTTGACTGCAAATATGCAAACCTCCATTTTGTTTCTAAAATGTTTACAACATATTTTCTTTAAATAGCTTTGTAAATTTTCAACACTGCTTTTTTTCAATGAATTAAACTTGTAGTGAAATTTCCAAAATTCATACAAAAATATTTTAAATGTCTCAATAAATGTGTTGGACATAAGTTTTATATTTTACTTGCTAAGTCCTTTCTCCATGAGGAAAAAGTGATGGGGTATGATTCAAAGAGATGTTCTACGCAATACACTTTTAATTTTCTTGACATATCTAACTTTTTAACAGAATTTACAACGATATGAATTGTGACCACTTGAGAGCTGTTATAATGCCTTGAGAAAGAGAAGTTGAATGGGAATTGATAAAAACATGCCACTTGGAAGCGATCTGTATTGTAGACAAATTGCGCAGCTTAGTCGGTTTAGGGGAAACATGAAAACCTTGTGAGAAAGTAGACATGGCTCAGTGGTTAAGAAAACTTGCTGCTCTTTCATAGGATCCAGGTTTATCTCCTAGCACCAATATGACTTCTTACAACTGTACGTAACTATAGCTCAAGGGATTCCAGTGGCCTCCTGTGACATATTTGGGCAGTATGTGGACATAATGCACTTACACAAGGAATACACTCTAGTGTATAAAACAAAAATAGTCCTAAAAACAAAGCAAAGCAAGCCAATGTAACCCTTATTACTAATTCACTACAATCACCATCTTGATAGGTGTACTAATATTGCATAACACATGATTTACAAGTGCTATCAAAATGTACAAATGTTACCCAAAATAGATGGAGCATTAATACATTTATCATGTTTCTTTTGCAGTTTATGAGCCATCTTAGCTATCATGCTTAAAGAGAAATACATTATCATGCTGTCTTTAAGAAAACAGCCTGTCACACACTCGAAAAGTTAGTTTACTCCTTTTTTAAAACATTCTCATTTATATCATTATAATGATGAAGAGGAGGATCATCATCATTAGATATAGTTGCAGTTAACATAATCCCACTGTAAGGTTCAGTGTGATGTAATCCTCCTACCAAACCCAGACTTAATTGAACTAATGGCCACCCTCCTCCCTCAACCTTCTGAATGATGAGATTAAAGACATTAGATGCCAAGGTGTCAAGACTAGTACCAAGTCTATATAGGTGTCAAGACTAGTACCAAGGCAAAAGAAAGGATCTAGAGTGAAATATAAATGTAAATTAACATAGTTTATGATTTTTGAAAGGGTTAGAAAACATGTACGTAAGAAAAAATATGGTGTTTTGAAAAGAGTGAGAGACCAAAAGAACAAGATGCTGGGCCCTGTGTCTTCTGTTTATAATTGCAAAAACTGTCTATTTTCTAGAAAATGAAGTAGCTTATTACCCTCTTTCCCCTTAAATTTGCTTTAAGTGATATTTTGTTTGCCTGATTGTTTATTTTGTAACTATGTCTTGCACTGTAGCCCAAACAGCCATTGGAATTCTTGTTCATCCCACCATCCAGTGTGCAGGGAAAAGAGTAACACACCACAACACCGGGTTCTGTTTACAATTATTTTATCACAGGCTTAACAAGATTATAGATTTCGTAATGGGGACCCTATTAAATATCAGATTAGTTTTGCAGAACATATTGTCTAGAATTCCCATTATCTTTTGGCTACATAAAATGCCAGTTTTAAAATTCCAAACTTCAAATGGCTTATAGACATTTTCTTTTTTTTTAATTTTTATTTTTTATTTTATTTTTTTTTTATCAGTTACATTTTATTAACTCTGTATCCCAGCTGTGTCCCGATCCCTCATTCCCTCCCAGTCCCTCCCTCCCTCCCTCCCTCCCTCATCTCCACCGTGCCCCTTTCCAAGTCCACTGATGGGGGGGACCTCCTCCCCATTCATCTGATCCTGTTTTATCAGGTATCTTCAGGACTGGCTGCAAAGCCCTCCTCTGTGGCCTAACAGGACCGCTCCTCCCTTCGGGGGTGGGAAGACCAAAGAGCCAGTCATCGAGTTCCTGTTAGAAATAGTCCCTGTTCCCCTCACTTTGGGAAACCAATTGGTTACTGAGCTACCACAGGCTACATCTGAGTGGAGGTTCTAGGTTATGTCCATACATGGTCCTTGGTTGAATGTCAGTCTCAGAAAAGACCCTGTGCCCAGATATATTTGGTCCTTGTGGAGCTCCTATCCTTTCCCCATCAGACTAACTCCCCTTCTTTCTTATGATTCCCTGTACTCTGCCAAAGGTTTGGTCATGAGTCTTTGCTTTGAAAACACTGCTAGTTAGAGTCTTTCAGATGCTGGAGAGGTTGTGGAGAAAGGGGAACCCTGCTCCACTGCTGGTGGGAATGTAAACTGGTACAACCACTCTGGAAAGCTATCTGGCGCTTTCTAAGACAAATAGGAATAGTGCTTCCTCCAGACCCAGCTATACCACTGCTAGGTATATACCCAAAGTTTGTTCAAGTACACAAAAAGGACACTTGCTCAACCATGTTTATAGCAGCTCTATTTGTAATAGCCAGAACCTGGAAACAACCCAGATGTCCATCAACGGTGGAATGGGTACAGAAATTGTGGTATTTTTATACAATGGAATACTACTCAGCAATCAAAAAGGAGGAAATCATGAAATTTGCAGGCAAATGGTGGGATCTAGAAAAGATCATTCTGAGTGAAATATCCCAGAAGGAGAAAGACAAACATGGGATATACTCACTTATATAGACCTATAAGATATGATAAACATAATGAAATCTATACACCTAAAAAAGATAATCAATTGAGCGGACATGGGGTAAGATGATCAATCCTCATTTAGAAAGACAGATGGGATGTGCATCGAACGTATGACAGGAGTCTAATGAGCGCATCTGAAAGACTCTAACTAGCAGTGTTTTCAAAGCTTATAGACATTTTCAACTGCAATTGTTAATTTTGATAAGCCATCACACAAAACATCCAACAGTTATAATATCTATGATATATGTGTTTAGAGTTTATAATAAAATTTCTTTAATGTACTTGAAATGTTTTAACAATAGTATAAAATTTTTGATATGTGAATTCTATATTAATCAATAAAAGTGAAAAGTTGAGTGACTGACTACTTTGGACTCATAAGAATATAAGTATATGATTAAGTAATGAAAATCTTTTCTTTATAATATCTAAGACTGAGTAGATACATGAAATGTTAGTGAATTACACACACATTTCAACTTCTAAAGAGGTATATTTTATACAAGAAATACCCACTTGTACAGCTGACATTAGATTAACTACATATATACATATTTATATAGGTGTCAAGACTAGTACCAAGGCAAAAGAAAGGATCTAGAGTGAAATATAAATGTAAACTAACATAGTTTATGATTTTTGAAAGGGTTAGAAAACATGTACGTAAGAAAAAATATGGTGTTTTGAAAAGAGTGAGAGACCAAAAGAACAAGATGCTGGACCCTGTGTCTTCTGTTTATAATTGCAAAAACTGTGATACTGATGGTGGGTGCTTCCAGTACATCTCACATGTAAGGGTTATATAACTCCTAGTAAAGCCATAACTGCAAATGAACTTCATGTGCAATCACATTAAGCTTGTGTCTGAGTCCATAATGCAGGTTCTAGAGTATGGAGAAAGATAGATGATCATTAAAGAAAGTTATCATAACACAATGAAAAGATTAAATGTGATTTTGAGGTGACCATAAACCACCAGGAGCCTGAAGAAAGCAATGAAATCGTTTTATACATAAATATATACATATATATGTTTTTGTATATGCATATATGTATATATATTTATGTATATAAATATGTATATGTCTATATATTTATATATTGGCATCAAAAATAAAATATAATATTTAATTTTCATTTTTCATGTTTGGAATGTGTTCAAATTGTCAAAATTTAATTTTTTTTCAGTTTTTTAAATTTTTTATTAATTACACTTTATTCATTTTGTATCCCCCATAAGCTCCTCTATTCTCCCCTCCCAATCCCACCCTCCCTCCCCTTTCTGCATGCATGCCACTCCCCAAGTCCACTGATAGGGGAGGTTCTTCCCTCCTTTCTGATCTTAGTCTATCAGTTCTCATCAAAAGTGGTTGCATTGTCCTTTACTGTGGCCTGGTAAGACAGCTCCCCCCTCAGGGGGAGGTGGTCAAAGAGCAGGCCAATCAGATAATGTCAGAGGCAGTCCCTCTTCCCATTACTATGTAACCCACTTGGACACTAAACTGCCATGGGATACATCTGTGCAGGGGTTCTAGGTTATCTCCATGAATAGTCCTTGGTTGGAGTATGAGTCTCTGGGAAGTTCCCTGTGTTCAAATTTTCTTGTTCTGTTGTTCTCCTTGTGGAGAACCTGTCCTCTCCAGCTCTTATTATTTCCCACTTCTTACATAAAATTCCATTCACTCTGCCCAACAGTTGGCCATCAGGCTCAGCATCTGCTTTGATAGTCTACAGGGCAGAGGCTTTCAGAGGCCCTATGTGGCAGGTTCCTGTTTTCTTCTTCTGGCTTTCAGAGGCCCTCTGTAGAAGGTTCCTAGTTGTTTTCTGTTTTCTTCTTCTGGTGTCCATCCTCTTTGCCTTTCAGGATGGGGATTGACCATTTTAGTTAGGGTCCTCTCTCTTGCTTAGTTTCTTTAGATGCACAGATTTTAGTGGGTTTGTCCTATGTTGTATGTCTATATGAGTGAGTATATACCGTGTGTGTCTTTTTGCTTCTGGGACAACTCACTCAGGATGATCCTTTCCAGGTACCACCATTTACTTGCATATTTCATGACTTCCTTATTTTTCATTGCTGAGTAATGTTCCATTGTATACATGTACCACAATTTCTGCATCCATTCTTCAGCTGAGGGGCATCTGGGATGTTTCCAGCTTCTGGCTATTACAAATAAAGCTGCTACAAACATGGTTTAGCAAATGTCCTTTTTGTGTACTTGAGCCTCTTTTGGATATATACCTAGGAGTGGTATGGCTGGATCTTGGGAAAGCACTATTCCTAGTTGTCTGAGAAAGCACCAGATTGATTTCCAGAATGGTTGTACAAGTTTACATTTCCACCATCAGTGGAGAAGGGTTCCCCTTTCTCCACAACCTCTCCAGCATGTGTTGTCACTTGAGTTTTTGATCTTGGCCATTCTCATGGGTGTAAGGTGAAATCTCAGGGTTGTTTTGATTTGCATTTCCCTAATGGTTAGTGAGGTTGAGCATTTCTTTAAGTGCTTCTCTGCCATTCTATATTCCTCTACAGAGAATTATCTGTTTAGCTCTGTTCCCCATTTTTTAAGTGGATTACTTGGTTTGCTGCTTTTCAGCTTCTTTAGTTCTTTATATATACTGGATATGAGGCCTCTGTTAGATAAAGGGTTGGTGAAGATTCTTTCCCAATCTGTAGGCAGTCGCTTTGTCTTGATGATGGTATCCTTTCCTTTGCAAAAGCTTTTCAGTTTCATGAGGTCCCATTTATTGATTGATGCTCTTAGAGCCTGTGCTGTTGGTGTTCTGTTCAGGAAGTTTTCTCCTGTACCAATGAGTTCTAGGTTATTCCCCACTTTTTTTTTTCTAGCCGATTTAACGTGTCAGGTTTTATGTTGAGGTCTTAGATCCAGTTGGACTTCAGTTTTGTGCAGGGTGATAAGTATGGATCTATTTTCATTTTTCTACATGTAGACATCCAGTTGGACCAGCACCATTTGTTGAAGATGCTATCTTTTTTCCATTGTATGGTTTTGGCGTCTTTGTCAAAGATCAGGTGTTCATAAGTGTGTGGGTTTATTTCTGGGTCTTCTGTTCGGTTCCATTGATCCGCTATTCTGTTTCTATGCCAGTAACATGCAGTTTTTAAAACTGTTGCTCTATAGTACAGCTTAAGATCAGGGATGGAGATACCTCCAGAAGATCTTTTATTGTAGAGGATTGTTTTAGCAATTCTGGGTTTCTTGTTATTCCATATGAAGTTGAGAATTTTTCTTTCCAGGTCTGTAAAGAATTGTGTTGGTAATTTGATGGGAATTGCATTGAATCTGTAGATTGCTTTTGGTAAGATGGCCATTTTTACTATGTTAATCCTGCCAAGCCATGAGCATGGGAGGTCTTTCCATCTTCTCAGATCGTCTTCTAATTCTTTCTTCAGAGACTTGAATTTTTTTTCATACAAGTCTTTGACTTCCTTGGTTAGGGTTACTCCAAGGTACCTTATGTCATTTCTGGCTATTGTGAAGGGTGTTGTTTCCCTAATTTCTTTCTCAGCCCTTTTGTCTTTTGTATACAGGAGGGCTACTGATTTTTTTTGTGTTAATTTTGTATCAGGTCACTTTGCTGAAGGTGTTTATCAGCTGTAGGAGTTCTCTGGTAGCGTTTTTGGGGTCATTCATATGTACTATCATATTATCTGCAAATAGTGGTAATTTGACGTCTTCCTTTCCCATCTGTATCCCCTTGATCTCCTTCAACTGTCTTATTGCTCTAGCAAGGACTTCCAGCACTATGTTGAAGAGATATGGAGAGAGTAGGCAGCCTTGTCCCTGATTTTAGTGGGATTGCTTTAAGTTTCTCTCCGTTCAGTTTGATGTTGGCTATAGGCTTGCTGTATATCACCTTTACTATGTTTAGATATGTGCCTTGTATCCTTGATCTCTCCAATACTTTAAACATGAATGGATGTTGGATTTTGTCAAATGCTTTTTCAGTATCTAGGGAGATTATTATGTGGTTTTATTCTTTCAGTTTGTTAATATGAAGGATCACATTGATGGATTTCCATATATTGAACCACCCCTGCATACCTGGGATGAAGCCTACTTGGTCATGGTGGATGATATCTTTGATGCGTTCTTGTATTCAGTTTGTGAGTATTTTGTTGAGTATTTTTGCATCAATGTTCATAAGGGAGATTGGCCTGAAATTCTCTTTCTTTGTTGAGTCTTTGTGAGGTTTAGGTACCAAGGTGACTGTGGCTTCATAGAATGAGTTTGGTAATGTTCCTTCTGTTTCTATTTTGTGGAATAGTTTGAAGAGAATTGGTGTTAGCTCTTCTTTGAATGTTTGGTAGAATTCTGTGCTGAAGCCATCTGGTCCTGGGCTTTTTTGGATGGGAGACATTTGATGACTGCTTCTATTTCTTTGGGGGATATATAGGACTATTTAATTGATTTACCTGGTCCTGGTTCAGCTTTGGTAAGTCAAATTGATCAAGAAAATTGTTGTTTTCGTATAGATTTCTAAATTTTGTGGCATATAGACTTTTGAAGTAAGTCCTAATTATTGTTTGAATTTCCTCAGTGTCTGTAGTTTTGTCTCCCTTTCCATTTCTGATTTTGTTGATTTGGGTGGTGTCTCTCTGCCTTTTAGTTAGCTTGGCTAAGGGTTTGTCAATCTTAATGATTTTCTCAAAGAACCAGCTCTTGGTTTTATTGATTCTTTGAATTGTTTTATTTGTTTCTAATTGATTGATTTCAGCCCTGAGTTTGATTATTTCCAGCCGTCTACTCCTTTTTGGTGTGTCTGGTTCTTCTTTTTCTATTGTTTTTAAGTGAGCCATTAAGTTGCTTGAATGCGCTGTCTCAAATTTCTTCTTGAAGGCACTTAGTGCTATGAACTTTCCTCTTAGCACTGCCTTCATTGTGTCCCACAAGTTTAGGTATGTTGTGTCTTCATTTTCATTGAGTTCTAGGAAGATTTTAATTTCTTTCTTTATTTCTACCCTTACTCAGCTGTCTTTTAGTAGCAAGTTTTTCAGTTTCCATGTTTGTGTAGGCTTTTTGCTATTTTTGTTATTGTTGAGGTCCAGCTTTATTCCATGGTGATCAGACAAGATACAAGGGATTATTTCAATCTTCTTGTATCTGTTGAGGCTTGCTTTGTGACCAACTATGTGATCTATTTTGGAGAAGGTTCCATGAGGTGCTGAGAAGAAGGTAAATTCTTTTGTGTTTGGGTGTAAGGTTCTGTAAATGTCTGGTAGGTCCATTTGATTCATGACCTCTGTTAGAAATATTGTTTCTTTGTTTAATTTCTGTTTAGTTGACCTGTCCTTTGTTGAGAGTGGGGTGTTGAAGTTTCCCACTATTAGTGTGTGGGGATCTATGTGTGGTTTAAGTTTTATCAATGTTTCTTTCACAAATGTGGGTGCCCTTGTATTTGGGGCATAGATGTTCAGGATTGTGATGTCTTCTTGGTTTAATTTTCCCTTGATGTGTATGAAGTGTCCTTCTCCATCTCTTTTGATTAATTTTGGTTGAAACTCTATTTTATCAGATATTAGAATGGCTACTCCTGCTTGCTTCTTGCATCCATTTGCTTGGAAAGCTGTCTTCCATTCCTTTACTCTCAGATAATGTCTATCTTTGTGACTTAGGTGTGTTTCTTGTATACAACAGATTGCTGGGTTTTGTTTATGCATCCATTCTGTTAGTCTGTGTCTTTTTATTGGAGAATTAAGTCCACTAATATTGAGAGAGATTAACGACCAGTGGCTGTTAGATCCTTTGAATTTGATGTTGGCTGTGGTCATACGGTTATGTGCTTGGTTGCTTTTTGTTTTACTGTAGTGGGGTTATTTATTTCCTGTGTTTTCTTGAATGTAGGTAGCTATTTTTCTTGGGTTGTATTTTCCCTTCCAGTGTCTTCTGTAATGCTGGATTTGTTTGTAGGTATTGTTGAAATTTTCTTTTGTCATTGAATATCTTGTTTTCTCCATCTATGAGTACTGAGAGTTTTGCTGGGTATAGTAGCCTGGGCTGACATCTGTGTTCTCTTAGGGTCTGCATGATATCTGTCCAGGCTTTCATAGTCTCTGTTGAAAAGTCAGGTGTGATTCTAATGGGTTTGCCATTATATGTTACTTGGCCTTTTTCTCTTGCAGCTTTTAGTATTTTTTCTTTGTTCTGTATACTTATGGTTTTGATTATTATGTTGTGGGAGGATTTTCTTTTCTGGTCTAATTTATTGGGTGTTTTGTAAATATTTTTATAATCGATTACTTGATTTTTTTGGTGTTAAACTTCTTGTTTTTATATATTGTAGATATTACCCTCTAACAGATGTGGAGTTGGTGAAGATCTTTTTCCCAATCTGTAGCTTGTCATTTTGTTCTGTTGACAGAGTCCTTTGCTTTACAGAAGTTTTTCAATTTCATGAAGTCCCATTTATTGATTGTTGATATTAGAGCCTTGATGTTGGTGTTCTGTTCAGGAAGTTGTCCCTTGTGCCAATAAGTTCAAGGCTCTTTCTCACTTTTTCTTATAACAGATTTGGTGTGTGTAGTTTTTCTGATCCACTTTCACTTTAGTTTTGTGCTGGGTGATAAATATGGATGTTTGCATTTTTCTTCATGTAGACGTTCAGTTAGACCAGCACCATTTGTTCAAGGTGCTGTCTTTTTTCCATTGTGTGGTTAAAATGGGATGCAGCACTCAACAGAGGAATGCTGAATGGCAGAGAAACACTTAAAGAAATGTTCAACATCATTATTCATCTGAAAAAATAATGTATATCAAAATGACCCTGAGATTTCATCTTACATTCATCAGATTGGTTAAGATCAAAAACTAAAGTGACAACACATTCTGGACTGGTTTGGAGAAAGGGGATCCCTCCTCCATTGCTGGTGGGAATGTAAATTTGTACAGCCATTTTGGAGATCTATTTGGCGATTCTAAGCCAATTAGGAATAGTGCTACCTCAAGATACAGCTATACCACTACTGGGCATATACCCGAAAGATGCCCAGCCATTCAACAAGGGCATTTGCTCAGCTATGTTCATAGCAGCTTTGTTCTTAATAGCCAGATTCTGAAAACAACCTAGATGTCCCTCAACTGAACAAGGGATACAGAAATTGTGGTAAAATTACATAATGGAATATTGCTCAACAATTAAAATCAAGGAAATCATGAAAGTTTCAGCAAATGTATGGAACTAGAAAGGATCACCCTGAGTGAGGTAACCTAGAAGCAGAAAGACACACATGGTATATACTCACTTATAAGTGGATACTAGACATAAATTATATGATAAACATACTAAAATCTATATATATATAAGGTAAGCAAGAAGGAGAACACAAGGGAAGCGACTTAATCCTTATTCAGAAGGACAAACAGGGTAGACATTGGAAGTAGAAGATAGGAAACAGGACTGGAGCCTTCCACACACGGCCTCTGAAAAACTCTACCCATCAGAGTATTGAAACAGATGCTGAAACTCATAGCCAAACTTTGGGAAGAGTGCTGAGAATCTTATGGAAGCAGAGGGAGTTAGAAAGACCTGGAGAGGACAGGAGCTCTACAAGGAGACAAACAAAGCCATCCAATTGAAGACAATTGGGGCCTGCAGAAACTGATGCACCGACCAAGGACCATGTATGAAGAGAACCTGATCCTCTGCTGGGATATAGCCAATAGGCCGTACTGCCTTCATGTGTGTTCCTAGTAAGGGGTGCAAGGGCTGTCTTGACATGGTTCTGTTGCCTGCTCATTGATCACTTTCCTCAAGTGAGGGGTTGCATTGCCAGACCACAGAAGAAGATGCAGGCAGTTCTGGTTAGACTTTATTGGCTGGTGTCAGATCGTAGAGTAGGAGGGCTCCCCCTTTCTGAGAAATTGGGTGGGATAATGTGGAGGAGAGAGAAGGAGGGTAGGACAGAAAGGAGATGAGGGAGGGGGCTACAATCGGAGTAAAAAGTGAATAACTTATAAAAAATAAATTTAAATTTAAAATATTATAGTAAAAAGTCATATTAAGGTGAGACTTTATCCATTACCAAAAGTAATTTTGAGTAAATATGCAATGTACCAGTCTACTTTATATTGTTGGAATATATGACTGGAATCAACTTGCAAAGTATGGTTTTATTCTGCTTACCTACAGTTCATCACTAAAGGAAATCAGGGCAGGAACTCAAGGCAGATATAGGGAGGTGGAAACCATAGCAGAGGTAATAGATGGATTCTGTTTTGGCTTATTCTACATAGTTGGCTTAGCATGCTTTCTTATACAATTCAGGGTAGCACTGACCTGAAAAACTTTGGCCCTTCTACGTCAATAATTGACCAAGACAATGCCGAACAAACTTGCCTACAGACCACCCTGATATAAGCATTTTTCTGAATTGAGAATCCTTATGGTAAATGAGCCATGTTTTTATCACATTGAGCAAGACACCTACAAGCACATCTAGAAAAGACATGCCATGTTAGTGTGTGTGTGTGTGCGCGCACGTGTGTGTGCGCGCACGCATTTTCACTTGAAAGACTTCTAACACAAAAAAAGATAAATTATTAAAATAAGTTCTTCAATCAAGATATCTAATGGACTGTATGGAGTTGAAAAAGATTAGTCATTCATATGTCACACCTGATGGTTATAAATTAAAATGCATAATAGTTACAATAGTTAAATAATGATAAAAAACCCACAAAAAATTAACAAAATATCTCTCTGACACTCGTGTAACTATTGCACACATGAATGGCATATCTTGCCAGCTGGGTCATTGTTATAGTTCGTAGTGTTCATAGATGAATAAAATATGT